>NC_137356.1:12243180-12567143 GCF_965287045.1 Carcharhinus amblyrhynchos
GAGGGAGCGCCGCGCTGTCAGAGGGTCAGTGCTGAGGGAGTGCCGCACTGTCAAAGGGTCAGTGCTGAGGGAGTGCCGCACTGACAGAGGGTCAGTGCTGAGGGAGTGCCGCACTGTCAGAGGGTCAGTGCTGAGGGAGTGCCGCACTGTCAGAGGGTCAGTACTGAGGGAGTGCCGCACTGTCAGAGGGTCAGTACTGAGGGACTGCTGCAATGTCAGAGGGTCAGTGCTGAGGGAATGCTGCACTGTCAGAGGGTCAGTACTGAGGGAGTGCTGCACTGTGAGAGGGTCAGTACTGAGGGATTGCTGCACTGTCAGAGGGTCAATACTGAGGGAGTGCTGCACTGAGAGAGGGTCAGTACTGAGGGTGTGCCACATGTCAGAGGGTCAGTAATGAGGGAGTGCCGCACTCTCAGTGGGTCAGTAGTGAGGGAGTGCTGCACTGTTAGAGGGTCCGTACTGAGAGAGTGCTGCACTGTTAGAGGGTCAGTACTGAGAGAGTGCTGCACTGTCAGATGGTCACTACTAAGGGAGTGCCACAATTGTTAGCACTGCCACCTCACAGCAGCAGGTCCGGGTTCGATTCCCAGCTTGAGTGACTGGCTGTGCGGAGTCTGCACGTTCTCCCCATGTCTGCGTGGGTTTCCTCCAGGTGCTCCAGATTCCTCCCACAATCCAAAGAAGTGTAGGTTAGGTGGATTGGCCATGCTAAATTGTCCGTTAGTGACCAAATTTGTGCACATTAAATGAATTAGCCATGGTAAATTGCCCCTTAGTATCCAAAGATGTATAGTTTATGGGCAGCATGGTGGCACAGTGGTTAGCACTGTTGCTCCACAGTGCCAGAGTCCCACATTCTATTCTCAGCTTGGGTCACTGTCTGTTTGGAGTTTGCACATTCTCCTTGTGTCTGCGTGGGTTTCCTTTGGGTGTTCCAGTTTCCTCCCACATTTTGGAAGATGTGCTGGTTAGGTGCATTGGCTGTGCTAAATTGCCCCTTAGTGTCCAAAGATCATAGAATCCCTACAATGCAGAAGGAGGCCATTCAGCCCATTTAACCTGCACCGACAATGGTCCCACCCAGGCCCCATCTCCTTAACACCACATATTATCCCGCTAAAGCCTCTAACATCCTGGGACACTAAGGTCCAATTTAGCATGGCCAATTCACCTAACCCGCACATCTTTGGACTGTAGGAGGAAACCGGAGTACCGGGAGGAAACCCACGCAGACATGGGGAGAACATGCAGATTCCGCACAGAGAATGACCCAAGCTGAGAATTGAACCCAGGTCCCTCAAGCTGTGAGGCAGCAGTTCCAACCATGCTGCCCCTGAGGATGAGTAGGTTAGGTGGATTGGCCATGGTAAATGGGTGGAGTTATGGGGTTGCGATGGAGGTGGGTGGGGGCGGTAGTCCTGGGGTAAGATGCTCTGTCGGCGAGTTGGTGCAGACTCGATGGGCCAAATGGCCTCTTCCTGCACTGTGGGGAATTCTATGGTGAAACTTCTCTCTCGCTCTCCTGCAACAGACTCAAGTGTGTCTGTCTTCTCCCTCCTCCAGATGGTACAGTGGGGCTCTGTGCTGGTCGCCTGTCTGACGAGCTTCCTATCCATTCCCCCTGCCTTTAGCGGTGATGATGAGGATGAGCTCTCCGCGCTGCCAGGAGGCAGTCTGTCCGACTGTCCCTTCCGATGTGTCTGCACCTCCGAGGCCACGGTGGATTGCAACGGCATGGACCTCACCTCATTCCCCAGTAACGTATCGGCAGATACCCAGCACCTGGCCCTGCAGGTATTCAACCCACATCCAGCAAACCCCTTCATTGAGTCCTTATCCAGGCTAGGAGTAAGGGCCCTGGGTCCAGAATCAGAGAATCCCTACAGGGCAGGAGGAAGCCATTCAGCATCCAGGGTGCACAGACGACAATCCCACCCAGGCCCTATCCCCATAATCCCACAGATTACGCTGCTAATCCCAATGACACTAAGGAGTAATTTACCATGACCAATCCCCCAAACCTGCAAATTTTCGGACTGTGGGAGGAAACCTGAGCACCCAGGGGAAACCCACGCAGAAATGGGGAGAATGTGTAAACATGACAGACAGTATTCCCAGATGGGAATTAAACCCAGGTCCCTAGTGCTGTGAGGCATTGGCCTGTTCATTTCAACTGCTCACTAATCCGTCACACACTCCCAGGACAGGTACAGCATAGGGTTAGATACAGAGTAAAACTCCATCTACACTGTCCCCATCAAACACTCCCAGCACAGGTATAAAATGGGGTTAGATACAGAGTAAAGCTCCCTCTACACTGTCCCCATCAAACACTCCCAGGACAGGTACAGCATAGGGTTAGATACAGAGTAAAGCTCACTCTGCACTGTCCACATCAAACACTCCCAGGACAGGTACAGCATAGGGTTAGATACAGAGTAAAACTCCATCTACACTGTCCCCATCAAACACTCCCAGGACAGGTACAGCACGGGGTTAGATACAGAGTAAAGCTCCCTCTACACTGTCCCCATCAAACACTCCCAGCACAGGTATAAAATGGGGTTAGATACAGAGTAAAGCTCCCTCTACACTGTCCACATCAAACACTCCCAGGACAGGTACAGCATAGGGTTAGATACAGAGTAAAGCTCACTCTGCACTGTCCACATCAAACACTCCCAGGACAGGTACAGCATGGGGTTAGATACAGAGTAAAGCTCCCTCTACACTGTCCCCATCAAACACTCCCAGGTCAGGTACATCACAAGGTTAGATACAGAGTAAAGTTCCTTTTACACTGTCCCCATCAAATACTTCCAGGACAGGGACAGCGCGTGGTTAGATACAGAGTAAAGCTCCCTTTACGCTGTCACATCAATTGCCAAAGATCATTCCTTTCTATTCGCTGTGGTCTAGAATTTCCATTTTGCCAACCAGCCGATATTGAGACAGGTTCTGGAGATCTTGTTTATTGACCCAACCGGGTGAAGCCAGAGATAAGGGAAAGTGGGAGACGATGTGCAGTTTCTGTGTTGAGTTTCTAAAAGCCGCCTGTAACATAATGCACACTTCACAACTCTGCTCCAGAATTCCCACTGCACAGAGAGAGGGTCTGACTGTGAAACAGTCTATGGTAAAAAAATCACTTGTTCTGGGGAGAGGGGCGCGATGGCGTGACGCTGTTTATTCCAACAGGATAAAAATCACCTCCTAACATCAGGAAATAAAAACTCACAGCACCCTTTCACTGAATTACACTTCAGAAAGTCTGTAAAAATGCACAAAGCAACAAATTCCTCCCCATATTTCTCCGTGTCGATGGAATCCAAGATTTGTTTTGGAAAAAAATTAGCTGGTCAGGAATTTCCCGCACTAAATCCTTCCTGTCAGATGCTGAAGATTCATTTTCTAAGGAGTGTAAGTTGCTTTGTGTCGAGGTAGCTTTCTCCCTCCCTGAAGCCCCGTGGTTCATAGAATCCCTACAGTGCAGAAGGAGGCCATTCAGCCTATTGGGTTTGTACCGACTCACTGAAAGAGTATTTCGCCCCGGCCCTCTCCCCCACCCTAACCCTGTCACCTCACACATTTACCATGACCAATCCACCTAGCCTGCACATTGTTGGACACTAAGGGGCAATTTAGCATGGCTAATCCACCTAACCTGTACATCTTTGGACACTAAGGGGCAATTTAGCATGACCAATCCACCTAACCTGCACATCTTTGGACACTAAGGGGCAATTTAGCATGACCAATCCACCTAACCTGCACATCTTTGGAGTGTGGGAGGAAACCGGAGCACCCGGAGGAAACCCACTCAGATACGGGGAGAATGTGCAAACTCCGCACAGTGACCCGAGGCCAGAATTGAACCCAGGTCCCTGTCTCTGTAGACCCAGTTCCAGAATGCAGCTCAGCCACTCTTGGCCAAAGTTCCTCGAGCCGCAGGTGTGGTTGCTATGGGTTACATCAGAGTCCACATGTCAAGGCATGAAAAGACCGACTGCCTACCCCTCTGTATTGGGCTGCATTTCACTAATGGGATTCTCAAGTTCTGTAAGTCCAGTTAGTCCTCAATACTTTTTAATCCCTGGCTGAACTTATTAAACCTACGCTATTTGCTTCAGGTTTATGCTGTCACCGAGCCCAGAGTCTTGTGAGTGGATCCATTCTTTCTAATGTGCCATGCAGCACATCCGATCCCCATATCCCTGAATTCCCAGAAAAACTGGCAAAGGGAAAAAAAAAAGACGAGCTGTCCCACAACATTTCTCATCATTTTTCTTGCAGAACAACCGGCTGGAAGATATTCCAAGCGAGGCTTTGTCCAGGCTCACTGAACTGAGGACTCTCAGTTTACACAACAACAGGCTTCAGTCCAAAGGTAGGCCGGGGGAGGGCCACGCCTCACGATATTTGCTGCCCGCCCGAGAGTTCAGATTAAGACCCTGTTGTTCTTAATGTAGACCCAGCGAGGAGGTGAGATCTCTATGTTCAATTACAAATATAATTGCAATTACATAAGGCCTTGGTCAGACCACACCTGGGCTAGCCTGTACAGTTTTGGGCTCCTTGAATGGGTGGCACGGTGGTTATCACTGCTGCCTCACGGCGCCAGGGACCCAAGTTTGATGCCTGGCTTGGGTCGCTGTTTGGGGATAGTGGCTTTGTTTATTCGTCACAAGCAAGGCTTACATTAACACTGCAATGAAGTTACTGTGAAAATACCCTAGTCGCCACATTCCTGCCCCTGTTCGGGTACACTGAGGGAGATCTTAGCACGGTCAATGCACCCTAATCAGCACGTCTTTCAGACTGTGGGAGAAAACCAGAGCACCTGGAGGAAACCCATGTGGACATGGGGGCAATGTGCAAACTGCACACAGACAGTGACCTGAGGCTGGAATAGAACCCGGGTCCCTGGCACTGTGAGACAGCAGTGCTAACCACTGTGCCAGCGTGACGCCTCACGGTGATGTTTATTGAAGGTGGCTCATGCTCCTACTCCTTGTGTTTTTTCAGGACTACCGGATAAGGCCTTCAAGTCTCTGCAGAAACTGGAGTATCTCTACATGGCAAATAACAAGGTAAGAATGGTGACATCCTACATAGCGGTACAGTAAAGTGAACAGAATGCACAGAAGAAGGTGGGAGAGACAATATCCGGGATGCGTGGGCTCCTTAATTATGCTGGCTGCTTTTCCAAGGCAGCGGGAAAGGTAGACAGACTCAATGGATGGGAGGCTGGTTTGCGTGATGGACTGGGCTGCATTCACAACCCTTTGTAGTTTGCAGTCTTGGGCAGAGCAGGAGCAATACCAAGCTGTGATACATCCGGGAAGGACATTTTCTATGGTGCATCTGTAAAAGAGTCCTAGCAGAGATGTCGAATCTCCTTCACAACTGCAGCACCTTTGACAGAAAAATGACTCGCGTTTATATAGTGCCCGTTATAAAGAATAAAGAACAAAGAAAATTACAGCTCAGGAACAGGCCCTTCAGCCCTCCAAGCCTGCATCGACTATGCTGCCCGACTTAGCAAAAACCCCACTACCCTTCCAAAGTGTTTAACAGGCAGAGACGTGCTACAGGAGACTTAGCCGCACCTCTGTGTACAGTAAGATCCCACAATCAACAGGGTGATAATATGACCAAATCATTTTGGTCTGCACCATGTTGACTTGAGAGATAAATATCAGCCATGAACATTGGGGTGGAACTCCCCTGTCATTATTACTAGTGCGGTGAGAGTGGAACCTCGGCCTCACAGCTACGGGCCGCTTGTCGGAAATCCTCTTCATTCCAAGCCACTCTGGCCGAGGGTGGTCTCCTGTCCAGGCTTGCTGCAGCTCTACACCTTCAGTTCCTTGCTCTCACCAACGAGGCCGGACACGCTGTTATGTTCCATTCCGCTGTTCAGAGGTGGCAGTGTTCCCAACCCCACCACTCCTGGTTGGAAGATGTCCATGTGGGGGGCTCCTACCATTACCATCGGGGACTTGCCCTGGAGGGTGTAACTCATCTAATTGTAAGTCAAGATGTTTCCAGAATCATAGAATCGCTGCAGTGATAGAGAATGGTGCAACAACAATAATCTCTCCCTCAATGTCAGTAAATCAAAGGAGATTGTCAGCGACTTCAGGAGGCGTACTGGAGGACATGTCCCTGTCTACATCAATGGGGATGAAGTAGCAAGTGTTGACAGCTTCTGGTTTTTAGCTGTCCTGGTCCCCCATGCTGACACTATAGTTAAGAAAGCCCACCACGCCTCTACTTTCTCAGAAAACTAAGGAAATTTGGCATGTCAGCTACGATTCTCACCAACTTTTACAGATGCACCATAGAAAGCATTCTTTCTGGTTGTATCACAGCTTGGTATGGTTCCTGCTCTGACCAAGACTGCAAGGAACTACAAAAAGTCGTGAAGGAAGCCCAGTCCATCACGCAATCCAGTCGCCCATCCACTGACTCTGTCTACACTTCCCGCTGCCTTGGCAAAGCAGCCAGCATAATCAAGGATCCCACGCACCCCGGACGTTCTCTCTTCAACCTTCTTCCATCGGGAAAAAGACACAAAAGTCTGAGGTCATGTACCAACTGACTGAAGAACAGCTCCTTCCCTGCTGCTGTCAGACTTTTGAATGGACTTACCTCACATTAAGTTGATCTTTCTCTATACCCTAGCTATAACTGTAACAGTACATTCTGCACTCTCTTGTTTCCTTCTCTACGAACAGTATGCTTTGACTGTATAGCATGGAAGAAACAATACTTCTCACTGTATGCTAATACACATGACAATAATAGATCAAATCAAATCAAACCAGTGCAGAGGGAGGCCATTCAGCCCTTTGACTCTGCACTGACAACAATCCCACCCAGGCTCTATTCCAATAACCCCACATATTTACCCTGCTAGTCCCCCGACACAAAGGGCAATTCAACACGGCCAATCCATCTAACCAGCACTTCTTTGGAGTGTGGGAGGAAATTGGAGCACCCAGAGGAAACCCACACAGACACAGGGACAACTTGCAGACTCCACACAGAGAGTGACCCGAGGTGGGAATCGAACCTGGGTCCCTGGTGCTGTGAGACAGCAGTGCTAACAACTGTGCCACTGGCAGGGTGGGGCTGAAGGAGGTGGCCGAAGGTTGTAAAGCTTTTTACTGGAAATAAATCTAATCTCATGAACAAGATCGGGGTCTGGTTTCTTATTTCACCCTCTGGCTACCATAGCATTACCCACTTGCCTACGCTGCTGGTCCTCACTCTCTCAGGACTCCTCACGCTAGGGGGTATGGTCACGTACTAGTTAGTAACCCACAGGCCCACCCTAAGCAGCTCCACACATGAACACAGTCACAGGAGCTGGTAAATTTATAAAGCAAAACCAATTCCTCAGTCATGGCAAGCAGAAAACTTCCACATTGTCATTAAAAAGACCCCCTGCTTCATTGGGGAAGGAAATCTGCAGTCTTTACCCTGTCTGGCCTGACTGTTAGTCCCAGACCACAGCAATGTTATTGACGCAGAGCTATGCTTGTATACAGCTTAGCACACACCTACGCACAAATACACATGCAAATATGCAAACATATACAGACATACACAGACACACATATACATGCACTCATACACACAAACAAATACACACACACACAATAACGCACACACATACATACATACACAAATACACACATGCTCACATACACACATACAAATGCACAAAATACAGTGTACGATGGTGCACTGTGATGGCGCTGTGCGATGGTGCACTGTGATGGCGCTGTGCGATGGTGCACTGTGATGGCGCTGTGCGATGGTGCACTGTGATGGCGCTGTGCGATGGTGCACTGTGATGGCGCTGTGCGATGGTGTACTGTGATTACCCTGTGTGATGGTGTACTGTGATTATGCTGTGTGATGGTGTACTGTGATTACACTGTGTGATGGTGTTGATGTTGTATTCAGCTCACTGTACCACCCAGGCAACTACCTGATCAGCTGAAAATTGTGGACTTTGCCGGGAACCATCTCGAGGAGGTCTTCGCGCTCACCTTTGGTCACAAACCAAAGCTCAGGTAAAGCTCTGATGGAGACACATCACAGCAGGAAACGCGAGGCAGTGAAGAATGTTGTTTAGGTGTCAGCAGGACCTCAGAAAAAATTCCCTCCCTAATGGGTGGCACAGTGGTTAGCACTGCTACCTCACAGCGCCAAGGACCTGGGTTCAATTCCCATGCTTGGGTCACTGTCTGTGCACAGTCTGCACGTTCTCCTCGTGTCTGCAGGGGTTTTCTCCACGTGATCTGGTTAGGGTGCATTGGCTGTGCTAAATTCTCCCTCAGTGTACCTGAACAGGTACCGGAGTGTGGCGACTGGGGAATTTTCACAGTAACTTCATTGCAGTGTTAGCTTAAGCCTACTGACGACTAATAAATAAGCTCCTTTCCTCTCTCCCCATGACCAGAGGAATTATTTCCATCATGCCTAGTTAATCCTTTAGTCAGCTTAACCGTATTAATGATATTGGCCTTTTATCTTTACTCCGAGGAATCCAGCTGATTTAAACTTCTGCCCTCAGAATTAAACCCTTTTAGCACCAGTCTTGTTCACACACTGGATTTAATCTCTCAGAATCCCTGCAGTGCAGAAGGAGGCCATTCAGCCCATCGAGTCTGCACCGCCCACAAACCCACCCACAGCAATCATCTTGCAAACTATCTCAGTTTTTATTTCTTTTTTATTCATACGTGGGACATGGGTGTCACTGGCTGGCCAGCATTTATTGCCCATCCCTAGTTGCCTGAGGGCAGTTGAGAGTCAACCACATTGCTGTGGCTCTGGAGTCACGTGTAGGCCAGACCAGGCAAGGATGGCAGATTTCCTTCCCTAAAGGACATTAGTGACCCAGATGGGTTTTTCTGACAATGGTTTCATGGTCATCAGTAGATTCTTAATTCCAGATTTTTTTTATTGAATTGAAATTCCACTCTCTGCCATAGTGGGATTCGAACCTGGGTCCCCAGAATATTACCCTGGGTTCCTGGATTTCTAGCCCAGTGACAACACACTGCGCCATTGCCATCCCAAGGCCAAGTAGAGTCTAGGCAACCAACGTTGCCCACGGGAGCAAGGCCCACACCCCATGAAAATATAAAAGGGAAAAAGAAAATATTACAAGATAGATTTGGAGGGTGGCTGGAGGAGGGGGGAAGGGGTGGACAGCAGCGACGGGGGTGGGGGGGGAGGGGTGGACAGCAGCGACGGGGGGGAAGGGGTGGAGAGCAGTGACGAGGGGGAAGGGGGTTAAAGGTCGAGCGGAGGTTAAAGGGCAAGCAGAGGTGAAAGGCTGAGTGGAGGTTAAAGGCCGAGCAGAGGTGAAAGGTCAGGTAGGGTTACATATGAAGGTGGAAATACTCCGCCAAACATTCAACTCTTGGCCAAAATCAGCAGGTTGTGGTTCAGGTTAAGGCTATTGAATGGTTTGCCAGGGGAATGCTGAGGGAGACCCTCCAGCCACACAGCTAGTTGCCTCTTCAACCCATTTCTAATAGTTTTCAGCACAGGATAGGAGTAACATTTGTGCACCATTTCTCTACAGGTCTGTCTATCTCCATAACAACCACCTAACAAACTCTGGCCTCCCCAAAAACATGTTCAGTGGCTCTGACATGGTCAATATTTTAATTCTATCCAATAATAACCTCACCCACGTTCCAGAGAATCTTCCACCTCTGCTTATCCAGTTACATTTACAGGTAAGTGTCACTTAACTGACCACATATGTGTAACATGGATCTGCTTTCGTTACATGTCCTGAACACACCCAGCAGCTGAAATCCCCCCAGGCGCGTTCTGTTGATAACCCGTCGTGTCTGAACCTGGAGCCCATTCCAAGGCTGCAAACTGTGCCCCGGTTTATGGAATTCCTCTTTTCCAAACCTTGGGAATGCGGCCCCACACAAAGCAAAGCCTTTCCCTCCCTCAGAGCAGCGAGCTCATCTGCCAAAAGCCAGCCTTCTACAATAACAATATCAGCTTCAGAAAGAGAGAGAAGGGGGAAAAAGGAGAGAGAGAGAGAGAGAGAGAGAGAGAGAGAGAAGGGGGAAAAAGGAGAGAGAGAGAGAGAGAGAGAGAGAGAAGGGGGAAAAAGGAGAGAGAGAGAGAGAGGAGGGGGAAAAAGGAGAGAGAGAGAGAGAAGGGGGAAAAAGGAGAGAGAGAGAGGGGGGAAAGGAGAGAGAGAGGGAAAGGAGAGAGAGAGAGAGGGGGGGAAAGGAGAGAGAGAGAGAGAGAGGGCGGGGGAAAGGAGAGAGAGAAAGGGGGGGGGGAAGGAGAGAGAGAGAGAGAGAGAGAGAGAGAGAGAGAGAGAGAAAGGAGAGACGGGGAAATGGAGAAAGAGATGGAGAGGGAGAGGAGAGGAGAGGAGAATGAAGTAATGCAAGGGCAAATGAGGGAGAAGGAGAGAGAGAGAGAGGAAGGCAAAGTAGAGGAGGGGGGGGGAGAGAAAAATAGAGAAATAAAGAGAAAGGACAAAGAGAGAGAGGGGATTTGGAGGAGGACCTTGGATCTTTGGATTATTCAATGACACAGTGAATTATCCCACGATAGCGAACATCAGTCAGGCTGGTTCAGGCTGCTGGACAGAGTGAATAAATATCATCACTGAGGAAGTTCAGTGCAGAGGCAAGGTTCAAGCTGGTAGCCAGAGGGGGAGATCCACAGACTGATGCCGGTGATCTGGTAATGCCAAATTTATACTGTGGATCAGAGGAAGGCTCTGAATGGTTGAAATGATGTTTTTAACGCGTGTGTGTGTGTGTGTGTGTGTGTGTGTCTCTCTCTCTCTGTTCAGAACAATAGGATCTCTAAGATTCCCAAAGGAGCCTTCAGAAGCTTGGAGGAGCTTCGAGAGCTCTACCTGCAGAGCAACAGTCTGTCCAATGTGGGGATGCATCCACAAACCTTCAGGTGAGCAATGTAGTAATACAGCACTGACCACAGCAAAACCCCTTTGCCCCCAAATCAGATCCGTCCCACCGATAGAGTCTCTGGTAGGGATTCTAGTCATTAAGAACCCATTAGCAAGTGGCATTGTACAACATTCCCCAACGTCAGACTAATTCCAGATCAGGGCATATGCTGAAACAATTAGTTCTTTTTTTGTATTCATTCATGGGACATGGGCATTGCAGGCTGGCTAGTATTTATTGCCCATCCCTAGTTGCCCTTGGAGGGCTATTGAGAGTCAACCACATTGCTGTCACATGTAGGTCAGACCGGGTAAGGATGGCAGATTTCCTTCCCTAAAGACATTAGTGACCCAGATGGTTTTTTTTCCGACAATGGTTTCATGGTCATCAGTAGATTCTTAATTCCAGATATTTTTTATTGAATTCAAATTCCACCATCTGCCGTGGTGGGATTCAAACCTGGATCCCCAGAATATTAACTGAGTTTCTGGATTTAATGGTCTAGCGATAATACCACTCGGCCATCCCCTCCCCAAATGAAGGATTTTTTTTGGGATGTGGGTGTCGCTGGCTGGGCCAGCATTTATTGCCTATCCTTAGTTGCCCTTGGAGGGCAGTTGAGAGTCAACCACATTACTGTAGCTCTGGAGTCACGTGTAGGCCAGACCAGATAAAGATGGCAGATTTCTTTCCCCAAAGGAACTAGGTGGGTGTCACGGTCATCACTAAATTCTTAATTCCTGAAATTTTTTAATGAGTTTAAATGGGGTTTTTCAACAATGGTTTCATGGTCATCAGTAGATTCTGAATTCCAGATATTTTTTGTTGAATTCAAATTCCACCATCTGCCATGGCAGCATTTGAAACCGGGTCCCCAGAACATGAGCTGAGTTTCTGGAATAATAGTCTAGCGATAATACACTAGACCGTCGCCTGCCCTATTTCGTTTGTTAGTTCCCAGATGTTTTTCTGCTCGAGTAAGGATTCCATTATCTCCTCTATCCGACAGCAAAATGAAAGGGATGCAATACCTGGATTTATCCAGCAACAGCCTGACCAAAGTTCCCGACGGATTGCCCCCAAACATTATGGTTCTGCAGCTGGGAAAGAATCACATCTCCTCGCTGTCCAAACACAGTGTCAGCAGGGTGCGTAATCTGGAGTACCTGCTGCTTCAGAACAACCGGATTGCGGCCAGCAGGATTCACAGGGACGCTTTTGGGAAGCTTGGGAAGTTGCACACCCTCCACCTCTTCAATAACCCGCTGGGTAAGGTGCCAGCTAGCCTCCCTCGTCACGTCACCTCCCTCATGCTGCTGCACTGTGCCATCGAGCGGATCAGAGCCAAGGACTTTGTCTCTTCCCCCCACCTGACCGAGCTCAACCTGAGCTACAACAAACTGCGCAGCAGCCGCGTCCACCGCCTGGCCTTCCGGAAACTCCGGCACCTGGAGAGGCTGGATCTCTCGGGAAACACCCTTACCCAGCTTCCCAGAGGCCTGCCATCCAGCCTGCAGGCTCTGAAGGTCCAGTACAACCAGATCGCCCAGCTCTCTGCCGGGGCCTTACTCAACCTGAAGGCACTGATGGAACTACACTTGCACCACAACCAGATAACCATTGGCAAGATCGCGCCAGGAACGTGGCAGGAGGTACCCAGTCTCAAGGTTAGTATCGATGATGTGCAAGGGCAGGAAAAGGCCTGCATTTCTATAGCGCCTTTCGCAACCTCAGCATGTCCTAATGTATTTCATAGAATAATACAATCCCTGCAGTGCAGAAAGAGGCCATTCAGCCCCTCGAGTCCGCACCAACAACAATCCCACCCAGGCACTATCTCCATGTATAGAAATCATAGCAACCCTATAGGGCAGAAAGAGGCCAATCGGCCCATCGAGTCTGCACTGACCACAATCCCACCCAGGCCCTATCCCCATATCCTTACCATATTTTACCCACTAATCCCTTTAACCTATGCATCCCAGGACACTAAGGGACAATTTAGTATGGCCAATTAACCTAACCTGCACATCTTTGGACTGTAGGAGGAAACTGGAGCACGCGGAAGAAACCCACACAGACACGAGGAGAACATGCAACTCCACACAGTGACCCAAGCTAGGAATCAAACCCAGGTCCCTGGGGCTGTGAAACAGCAGTGCTAACCAGTGCCGCCCTGTATTTACCCTGCTAGTCCCCCTGACATGAAAGGACAATTTACCCTGGCCAATCAACCTAAGCTACACATCTTTGGACACTAAGGGGCAATTTAACATGGACAATCCACCTAACCAGCACATCTTTGGAGACTAAGGGGCAATTTAGCATGGTCCTTCCACTTAACCTGTACATCTTTGGACTGTGTGAGGAAACCAGAGCGCCCAGAGGTACGCCCATGCCGGTATAGGCTGGAATCGAACCCTGATTCTTGATGCTGTGAGGCAGCAGTGCTAACCACCGTGCCACCCTATTGCCTGGTGATGGCCATGAACCCATTGTCAATTTTTAACAATTGAAGAAATTCCCCCTCATCTAAAGGGTTGTCCCTTTACTCTGAGGCTGTGCTCTTGGATCCTAGTCTCTCCGACCAATGGAAACATCTAGTTTCACTAATGTCCGGTTCACTAATGTCCTTTAGGGAAGGAAATCTGCCGTCCTTATCCAATCTGGCCTACGTGATTCCAGAGCCACAGCAATATGGTTGACTCTTGACTGCCCTCTGAAATGACCTAGCAAGCCACTCAGTTCAAGGGGAACTAGGGATGGGCAATAAATGCTGGCCCAGCCAGCCACACTCACAACCTAGACTGGAATAAGAAATTATCAGGAAAGACTGGGAGAAAATGAATGGATAGTGGTGAATGGATTCGACTTGTACTAAAGCCTAGGGAATTTGAGAATCTGACACAGAGTTAGGAGTAAGCATAGTGAATCAGATAAAGGCAACATACGACAGATGCTGGAATCTGAAACAAAAACAGAAAATGCTGGAAAATCTCTACACATCCCACAGCATCTGTGGAGAGAGAATAGAGCCAGCATTGAGTATTGATGAAGGGGTCATCCGAGTAGTGAAACATTGGCCATAGTTAATTGAATCATGATTACCCTGCAGCTAGGAGAATTTAGATCAATATTGAAAGGAAATAAAATGAAAATAATCAGCTTCTTAAGAGGCTATTTTAGCAATCGAAGTGTGGAATGAGGTGGAGATGCCAGCGTTGGACTGTGCCAGCCTGTGCTCCCTGGCATTGCCCAACAGGCAAGATGCCAATGCCCAGGGGGCACCTTGACACTGCCCACCAGATATGAGGCAGTACCAAGGGGGCAGGGCCTAAGGGTGATCCCACTGCTGATTTTCTGACCACCCCCCAGCCTGTCCCGATCGCTGGCCTCCCTGCTTCCTCCACCAATCGGTAGTGGGGAGCCGGGATCAGCCAGTGGAGGGAGAGGCAGAGAGCCAACTATGCAGGGGTCGCGGAGCTGGCCAGCAATCAGGAGACCAGCAGTGCAGGGCCATTGCACATGCACCAATCTCAGCACTGACAGATCAGCACATACGCAGTAGCCTGCTCAGCACGCTGGTTTCAGTTTAACAGGTTTATTTGGAATCACAAGCTTTCAGAGCACAGCTCCTTCATCAGATGAGCGGAGAGGTGGGTTCATTAACCCAACATATATAGACAAAAGCACAATTGCATGATAATTACAGACGGGAATGTGAAGAATGGTTGGAATACAAGTCTTTACAGGTACAGACAGTGCGAGTGGGGAGAGGGATAATCACAGATTAAAGAGGTGAGAATTGTCTCCAGCCAGGACAGTTAGTCGGATTTTGCAAGCCCAGACCAAATGGTGGGGGTTACATATAGTGTGACATGAACCCAAGATTCCAGTCCTCGTGTATGCGGAACTCCGAGCAGAAACTGATAGCCAAACTCCACATGCACTCACCTGATGAAGGGGCAGCGTTCTGAAAGCTCGTGATTCCAATTACACCTGTTGGACTTTAACTTGGTGTTGGAAGTGTGGAATATTTAAGATTGAATACAAGATGTGATTAATTTTGCTTTATGTGCTTTTAGATATTGGATCTAGGATATAATGATTTGTCCTACGTACCCCCTGATCTCCCCGAGTCTCTGGAGTACATTTACCTGCAGAATAACCGCATTTCAACAATCACCTCAAACTCCTTCATCTCTGTGCCAAACATTAAAGTGATAATTCTGAGGTAAGTGCACGGGACACTTATCAATCCAACCCTCGGCCATCTAAAACAATAACCTCTGCAGTCGCCCAGAGCATAGAATGTACGGCATGGAAACAGGCCCTTTGGCCCAAACTTGTCCCTGCCGACCAAAAAGCCCATCTCTAAGCTAACCCCATTTGCCTACATTTGACCCATATCCCTCTAAACCTTTCCCATTCTACCCATGTATCTGTCATAGTTTTACAGTGACGTATTTCACACGGGAGGTGGGTTGGGGTTAGGGTTAGTTTAACTGGGTTGTTGATGCTGGATGTCCATGGGTTCAGACAGAGCACAGAGAGTGGTACCGCACCAGAGATTCCTGCTTTCATTGTGCTAACATCTGTTATATCTTCTGGCGCCGTGAGGCAGCAGTGCTAACCACCGTGCCACCCTGTAGCCCGGTGATGGCTGTGAAACCATTGTCGATTTTCAACAATTGAAACAAATTCCCCCTCATCTAAAGGATTGTCCCTTTACTCTAAGGCTGTGCTCTCAGATCCTAGTCTCTCCGACTAATGGAAACATCTAGTTTCACTGCTGTGTGGTTCATTAATGTCACTTTAGGGAAGGAAATCTTCCGTCCCAACCCAGTCTGGCCTACATGTGACTTCAGAGCCACAGCAATGTAGTTGAATCTCGACTGCTCTCTGAAATGGCCTAGCAACCCACTCAGTTCAAGACCAACTAGGGATGGGCAATAAATGCTGGCCCAGCCAGCGATGGCCACATCCCAAATAAGAAGAAGAAAGTATCAGGAAAGATTGAGAGGAAATTCATGGATAGTGGTGAATGGATGACTGACTTGTTCTGCCAGACTTGTGCAGGCCGAGCAAGATCCCACCATATTGCCATCACTGCTCTGACGCCCTGACACACCAAGTGTTTCCCAATCTGACCGCTCTCTTGCTGGTTTTTATTCCCCAGGTCAAACAGGCTGACCTCGGCTGGTGTGGGGAAGGAGTCCTTCAGGGGCCTGAAGTACCTGCAGGTTCTGGATCTGATGGGCAACCCAGACTACATCAGCGTCGTTCTGCATAGCACCAACTGGGGCCCGTCACGGCCTAGCAACACCAGCACAGCAGGATCCCAAAGACAGCGCGGGCGGACAAGCCCAGAGACACAGAAACTGCCTACAGCTAGCTAGAGCACCCGAGTAACGCAGCTGGCGAATGTTAACCAACACAGCACAGAGTTCATCAACATAACCAACAATCCATTGAGTTAAAGGCAAAATACTGCGGACGCTGGAAGCTGAAACACAGAAGATGCTGGAAAATCTCAGCAGGTCTGACCCCATCTGTGGAGAGAGAATAGATATGGAGATGCTGGCATTGGACTGGGGTGGGCACAGCAAGAAGTCTCACAAGACCAGGTTAAAGTCCAACAGTCTTATTTGGTAGCACGACCTTCGGAGTGTCACTCCTTCTTTAGGTGAGTGAAGAGTTGTGTCAACTCTTCACTCGCCTGAAGAAGGAGCAACACTCCAAACCTTGTGCGACCAAATAAACCTATTGGACTTTAACCTGGAGTTGAGATTTCTTACTGAGAAAGAATAAAGCCAATGTTGAGAGTCAGGATGACTCTTCGTCAGAGCTGAAGGCAAAGGGTCGCTTGACTTGAAGCATGTTTTAGGTGTGAATTTTCCACCTAATCTCACCCCAAAACTGGAAAATCCAGCCCGAGGACAACAAACCATTGCATGCTCCATACCTCCCACTGCCTGCTACAGTTCCCACGGTTTGCAAGTTGAGAAAATTCCCCCTTTTGAGTCTGGATGACCTTTCATCAGAGGTTCCTAAGGAGAACTTGTTGAGTGAGAGAATGCGTTCAGGCAGACGCAAGGAAGTGTTGATGGACTGAGGATTGTTCAGACCTCTGTACTGCACTCTCTTATGAACTCTCTCCTTCTCTATGAATGGTATGCTTTGTATAGTGTGCAAGAAACAAAACTTTTCACTGTATACATGTGACAATAATATATCAAAACAAGGGGAACTTGCAAACAGTCCTCTGGACATTCTGGTAGGCAGGAAGTACAGAGGAAGGATTGAGTGGAGGTGTCTGATGAGGGGTCACCCAGGCTCGAAACGTTGGCTCCATTCTCTCTCCACAGATGCTGTCAGACCGGCTGAGATTGACCTGTTTTTGTTTCACAATCCATTGAGTTACCAGCTAAAAGAATCAAAATCATGGAACAGCTGACAAAGGGACACCACGATCTTATTTGCAGGAGGATTTCCACATTTAAATTGATACAGATGCTCTAATGGTCATCCCAGCACAATCAAATCAAAGAGTTTGAATGGGGGAAGGATCAGTCGCCAGATCATGTTGTCAGCACATTTCTTATCATCTGGTCAAGTACAAATCTAACCTCTGGAGGCAGATCTTCGGCCCTTCAAGCCTGTGCCAATCATGATGCCCTAACTAAACTAACTTCTGCCCTTTCTTAATCTGTATTCCTCTATTCATGTATCCATCCAGATGCCTCTTAAATATTACCAATGTGCCTGCTTCCACCACCTCCTCTCGCACCACGTTCTAGGCACCCACCACTCTCTGCATGAAAAACTTGCCCCTCATCTCCCTTAAACTTTCCTCCCTCTCACCCTGAACCTGTGCCCTATTACAATTGACACTTCCATCTGGAAGTGCAATAACATCTGACTATCCACCCTGTCTATGCTGCTTATAATTTTGTAGACATCTATCAGATCTTCCCTCAGCCTCTGTCTTTCCAGTGATGTTGTACTTAGCCCAACTCAGTGGTGCTCAGATGGTCGATGCTTGCTGGAGTCAGGGCTTCCAATCTCCACTGACCTCAGTGCAACCTTTTCACTATGTTAAAGGCGCTATATAAATGCAAATACTTTTTGTTTGTCTGACGGCAAATTCAAGTGGTAGGGAGTTGGGGCAAATTCCATGTGGGAATCTTCCTGTTCCTCCTCCGAAACCTCAAGGGAGTTTATTTTAAATCCCTGCTTCCTTTTCTTCCCCCAGATTGTTTGTTGGTATTATTGAATATTCACGGGTAAACTTCCAAAGGATTTAGTTCCAGTTTCTAATGAAAATATAAGAGAAAGTCATGCTCTGATTACTTTCTTCAATTGATTTTTTTTTCATTCTGTACATAGGAATATTGAATCTAATATAAATTCATGCTTGCTACGTGACCAGCTATATTATTTACGATCTGAACTTTTGCTGGGTTAACCTTGAGAACAGCATTGTGATTAGACTGCTGCCTCACGGCACTAGGAATCCAGGTCCGATTCCCGGGTCACTGTTTGTGCGGATGCTGCACGTTCTCCCCGTGTCTGCGTGGGTTTCCTCCAGGTGCTCTGGTTTCCTCCCACAGTCCAAAAGACGGGCTGGTTAGGTGCATTGGCTGTGCTAAATTCACCCGAACAGGAGTGAGACGATTAGGGGATTTTCACAGTAACTTTATTGCAGTGTTAATGTAAGTCTACTTGCAACACTAATAAATACTTAAAAAATAGTTATTGCCCACCCAAGCCAGTGGAACAGGTGACCAGGGGCTTTAATGAATCAAGGAAGATGGTGGTGTACTGGTATTGTCACTGGACTAGTAATCTAGAGACCCAGGCTAATGTTCTGGGGAGCCGGGTTCAAATCCCACGACAGGTGGTGAAATCTGAATTCAAAACAAAAATCTGGAATTAAGAATCTACTGATGAACATGAAACCATTATCGGAAAAACCCATCTGGTTCACTGGTGTCCTTTGGGGAAGGAAATCTACCATCCTTACCAGGTCTGGCCGACATGTGACTCCAGAACCACAGCAATGTGTTTGATTCTCAACTGCTCTCCAAGGGCAACTAGGGATGCGTAATAAATGCTGGCCCAGCCAGCAACACCCATGTCCCACAAATGAATGAAAGAAAAATGACTCCTGACCCACAGCAAAGTGATTGATCCTAAAATGCCCTAAAATGGGTTGGACTTTAAATGCTGGCCCAGTGATGCTCATCCTGTGAATGAATATTTGTAAAAAGCAACTCCTGTAATGCAGCGCTCTCTTAATAAAGCACTTCACTGTGGATCAAAGCAGGATCTTTCACCCCAAGACATTATTCTCTATCTGGATGTATTGAACATAGAAAAAAAAATAAGCAAAGAGCACACTCAGCGTAGATTAAAGATTCTACTTATGGACAACATATCTGCTACACAATTAGGTGAGGCAGTGGCCTAATGATATTATCGCTAGGCTATTAATCCAGAAACTGGAGACCTGGGTTCGAATCCCGACTCACCTGATGAAGGAGCAGCACTCCCAAAGCTTGTGCTACCAAATGAACCTGTTGGACTTTGACCTGATGTTGTGAGACTTCTTACTGTGCTACAGCCAGATGGTGGAATTTGAACTCAATTTAAAAAAAAATCAGGAATTTAAGGATCTACTGCTGACCACATAACCATTGTAGGAAAAACCCTATCTGGTTCACCAATGCCCTTTAGGGAAGGAAATCTGCTGTCCTTACCTGGTCTGGCCTACATGTGACTCCAGAGCTGCAGTAATGTGGGTGACTCTCAAATGCACTCAGGCAACTAGAGATGGGCAATAAATGCTGGCCAATCAGCAACGCCCATGTCCGAGGAATGAAAGTGACTCCAGACCCACACCAATGTAATTGGCCCTCAAGTGCCCTCTGGGATGGGCAATAAATGCCAGCCCAGCCAGTGATGCCCATGTCCCATGAATGAATTAAAAAAAGATCGGGGTGCCACACCTCCACTTTTCTCCCGATCTTGGCTTTTCCCCATCCATTCTGTCACTTCTCACAGGAAACATCTATCGTCTGGCGTGATGTTTTGACCCAATCCTTAAAATGATCCCGCTTAGGAACTATAATCGCCATTGCTTCATTGTCGCTGGATCAAGACCTTGGAAAGTCCTCCCTGGCAGCAGTGTGGGAGCACCCGCAGCAAGATGAAACTCAACGGCTCGCCACCACCTTCTCACAGGCAACAAATGCCGTCTCACAGGCAACACCCACATCCCATGAACGAACAACAAAAATTACGAAGATTGGCTGCACAGATTAAGTTCATATTTACTTGGTAGAGATTAGGGGTGGCACAGTGGTTAGCACTGCTGCCTCACAGCGCCAAAAACCCGAGTTCAATTCCCAGCTTGGGTCACTCTCTGTCCAGAGTTCTCCCCATGTCTGCATGGGTTTCCTCAGGTGCTCCGGTTTGCTCCCACAGTCTAAAAGACATGCTGGTTAGGGTGTATTGGGCTGTGCTAAATTCTCCCTCAGCGTACCCGAACAGGCGCCGGAGTGTGGCGAGTAGGGGATTTTCACAGTAACATCACTGCAGTGTTAATGTAAGCCTACTTGTGACACTAACAAACAAACTTAAGATGAAAAGGGGAACTAATTAATGTTTTGGAGATGATTAAAGGATTTGATAGTGGAGAGAGCGCCCAAGAGTCATTTTCTCTGATGGGAGACCATACAAGAGGAGACACACTCTATAGACCAGTCAGGGATAGGATCAGAGAACACTTCTTTACAAGAAGAATAGTACAAATTGGGACTGGACCCTCCCCCCCCGCCACCTCAAAGCAGCTGGGTGAGGAGGGGCTGAGACTGGTAGATTTTTGTTACATAAGGGTCATAAGTCATGTGGGGCAAGGGTGGGTTAGTGGGAGTAAAGAACAGAAAGTCATGATTTAATTGCAGGGTGTCTCCTTCTGTTTCTATATTTTTAAAGTTTATTTCTTCATGTCATAAGTCGGCTTACATTAACACTGCAATGAAGTTACTGTGAAAATCCCACACTCCGGCGCCTGTTCGGGTGCTGAGGGGGGCATTTAGCACAGCCAATGTACCCTAACCAGCACATCTTTTGGACTATGGGAAGAAACTGGAGCACCCGGAGGAAACCGACGCAGACACGAGGAGAACATGCAGATTCCACACAGACAGTGACCCAAGCCTGGAATCGAACCCGGCTCCTGGGCGCTGTGAGGCAGCAGTGCTAACCACTGATGCCAATGAAAGTGCTTTTAGTTGTTGAGGTATAGTAACTCTTGTATAAGGTAGGAATAGTGGCAGCCATTCTGAATGCAGGAAGGTTTCACAAACGTATCTATTATCTTGACTTTATGTAGAGAAGATGGGTAAATGTTACCTTGAAATAATGCAGATGGCGTTAAGGTAGCCACACCATTGCTGGATAAGCTTTGTTTCAAAAGCACACTTTCTTTTTCCAGACCAGTTCTTCCTGTATCCCTTTATTACGAATGAATAGCAATCAATATCATCTCCATTTTATACATTACAGTACATTCCGATGTGCAAGACATTCGGTACAGAGTTAGCAGGCACTTCACTGAATTCTAAACATCCTTAATACCCCTGTCCCCTCCCCACCAACACCCTGCCCAGCCCACCATCAATGTCAGACATACAGCAATCGGTGCAAAATCCAGTCCACGATGTTAATATCTACATGAAGCACACCCTCTCCCCCTCAGCCCATGAGGATTGGTCCTGGCATTATTGTGAATTTATAGACGGGATGTGGGCATCGCCGACTGGGCCAGGATTTATTGCCCATCCCTAACTGCTCACAAAAAGCAGCTGATGCCAAAACTTTGTATGTTTTCAAGTAGTTAGATACAGCTCTTGGAATCAAAGGATATGGGGAAGTGAGGATCAGGCTACTGAGTTCAAGCTTATTTATTAGTGTTGCAAGTTACTATGAAAATCCCCTAGTCGCCACACTCTGGCACCTGTCTGGTACATCGAGGGAGAATTTAGCATAGCTAGTGCGCCTAACCAGCACATCTTTCGGACTGTGGGAGGCAACCGGAGCACCCAGAGGAAACCCACACAGAGAAGGTGCAGACTACGCACAGGCACTGACCCGATGCCGGGAATGGAACCTGGGTCCCCGGTTCTGTGAGGCAGCAATGCTAACCACTGTGCTACTGTGCAGTTGGATGATCAGCCACGATCATGATGAATGGCAGGGCAAGGTCGAAGGGCAGAATGGCCTCCTCCTGCTCTTATTTTCTATATTTGATCCGAGTGTTTCGCTGGGCTTACTGTGGCTCTGGATCCCAAGTAGGCCAGACTGGATAAGGACAGCAGATTTCCTTCCCTAAAGATCATTAGTGAACTGGATGGGGGGCTGGTGCGGGCGAGGTTTATGGCCATCGATAATGTTCTCATGGTAATCATTATTAAATTTACTGAATTCAAATTCCACCATCTGACATGGTGGGAGTTGAACTTGGTTCCCCAGAGCATCACCCTGGGTCTCTGGATTACTAGCTCAGTGACAATACCATTGTTCCCTCACTCCTCATGTGGGGTATAATAACCCCATTCCCAAGTTATTGTGGTTTCCATTTTAGCTACAAAGAGTTAGTGTGGTACTCGTTAGTGTGATATCTTTCGAGGCTTCATCCATACATTCTGTTATAATCTAAGCTATTGACCATGTTGTAAGAGGTTCTGCACTCAGAACGAGAGTGTTAGGAGTTGAGTCAGTTGTGGCTGATACCTCGCGCATTTGCTGGGGCCCACACTGCTTGGGAGATTTGGGAGATGGGATTCCTCATCCGGTGAGGAAACGTAGAGCTGGAAAAGTAACTCAGCTCAACTTTCACCTGAATTTAATACGACCATGTTGGAGCTGAGCCTCAGTCTCAGCTCTTGTTCCCCCCCCTCTCTGCCTTTCAATTTCCAATGGAACTGCCATCAGTAGGAGAGACTAGGATCCGAGTAAAGGGATGGCCTATCAGAACCGAGATGAGCAGGAATTTCTTCAGCAGAGGGTGATGAATCTATGGAAGCTGTGGAGACCAGGTCACTGAGTGTCTTTAAGACAGAGATGGATAGGTTCTCGATTGGTGAGGGAAAGGCAAGAAAATGGAATTGAGAAACTTATCCATCATGACCAAATGGCGGAGCAGGCTCAAATGAGCCGAATGGCCTAATTCTGCTCCTGTGTCTTATGGTCCAGCGCCTCCCAGAACTGGTCAGGGGTGGGGAGAGGAGATGACCATACGCAGTCAACTCCTACATGCTACCTACAATCCAATCCTCTTACCGCATTGGCTGAGGGCATTTACACTCCTCCTGGAATCTCTCCCGCAGCCAGAAAGCGCCTCAACGCCCTGGGCTTCTACACGGATAACAGTTAGCTGGCTCAGGGCAGAACGGCAGCTAATGGAATTCTACCCCCGGAATTTGGGAAGAGGGGGAAGCAATGAAGAATAATAAAAATTACTATGATACTTTATCGTGAAACAGGTTGAAGATTGGAGCATCCCTTCCCAGGGCGTTGAAACTGTTCAGCGTTAACGTGAACTTTTGTTTCTGGTGATACATTTCTAAAT
Source organism: Carcharhinus amblyrhynchos (assembly GCF_965287045.1). NCBI lineage: Eukaryota > Metazoa > Chordata > Chondrichthyes > Carcharhiniformes > Carcharhinidae > Carcharhinus > Carcharhinus amblyrhynchos. The sequence goes on from NC_137356.1 coordinate 12,266,797, forward strand.
TAGTAATTCCCAAAAATCCATAGTAATCAGCTCAGAATTGTAAAGAGCCCTCACAACCCCACCCTGTGACTGAGAACAAGTCCCAATTAAACTCCCAGTCCCGACAGTACAACACAATTAAACTGGCACCAAATTTTGATTTGCCAAGTTCACCAAATCTATGTTATAGTTTAATCAAATACCTTCATAACTCGACAATGTCGCAAGCCAGTAGCAACTGGTCAGTGAGAAATTCAAAATAACCAGCTGCATTCGAGAAAGTGGGAGGGGGAGAGAGAGTGAGAGAGGGGTGGGGGTAGAATCACAGTCACTTTTCCTGTTTATAGCATCCATAGAATCATAGAGCCCCTGCAGTGCAGGAGGAGACCATTCAGCCCATCAAACCTACACCAATAACAATCCCACCCAGGCCCTATCCCCTTAACCACACATATTTGCCCTGCTATTGCCCCTGACACTAGGGACAATCTAGCATGGCCAATCAACCTAAACGCCACATCTTTGGACTGTGGGAGGAAACCCACGCAGACATGGGTAGATTGTGCAGACTCCACACATACAGTTACCCAAGCTGGGAATTGAACCCGGGTCCCTGGCGCTGAGAGGCAGCAGTGCTAACCACTGTGCCAAGGTAGGAGCTTGAATATTCTTCCCCATGCCCCAATCCGCCCAGCTACCACCAACCACTCCTCCTGCAACCTGAGGTAGGAGTGCGGAGGAAAACAACTGAAGAGTTACGTTCTTTGCATTCAAGACATCACCCCTGTTTAGGATTGGAATCAGGAGCTGCAGTGGCAGTGTGGAGATTGGTTCATTAACTGAGCGGGGGGATGATATCAACAGCGAGGGGGTGGGGGGTGGAGAGGGCCAGGGTACCAACAGCGATGGGGGGGGGCAGGCAGTGATACCAACAAGAAGCGGGGGGGCAACAATACCAACAGTGAAGGGGCGGGGGGGGGGGGGGGGGGGCAATTGAACTGTTTGCCACCATTTGCCCTGTCTTTATATATAAACATTCCTGTCACTGCAGCTCCATCAGACCGCCTCCTTGTGGCACCCCTGGAGTTTGCAGGCTCAGTGGCCCCGATTCTGAAGGATCACCAACTCCAGCCAACCCAGCCTGAAAGTCTCGCAACATCAGGTTAAAGTCCACAGATTTATTTGGAATCATGAGCTTTTGGTGCGCTGTACTTTAACCTGGTGTTGAGAGACTTCTTATTGTGCCCACCCCAGTCCAATGATCTCCACATCAAACCAAGTCTTATATCCTAGAATCCGTTTGACTTCTCTCCTCCATATTGGCATTACGAGTGAACCCTTCCAGTACATAAACCTCCCCACCCCCCCCTCCCCCCCCCTCCCCCCCACCAGCCCCCAGGAGCACCGGCCAGCAAAAGAGGCTACTCAAACCACACCAGTCAGAGAGATACAAATTTAAGGCCTCTCCCCTTTTGATCTTTAAGGAAAGGATTGGGATAGGATCCCAGAGCGCTGTTTCCTGAAATCCCACAAAACAAAATAGGATTTCAATTATACAATGGGGCCTAATTCCACCATCCAGCAGGCAGTGATACTGAAAGATACTGTAGATCAGGGGTGAGATTCTCGTGCACTACAATCCCTTGGACATTAAAAAGCAACATATCATAATCAAAACTCATTTCACTCTATACAGGCACCTCCTCACACATAAGGTGTGGGAGCTGAGGTGGGGGGGTGGTGGTGACTTGGGATTAAAAAAAAAGGACAAATGCAGCCCCAGTAATGTGAAAAAGTGACTTTGTTTTCCAATCTTACATTCCAGCCTGCGTTGATAGATTGTCCAGTGACTCCTACACTCGCAGCATCAGTCTGATTCAATTCCCATACCTACATGGTCTTCTGTAGATATTCCCACTCTCCGATTCCGTACCCCAGGGCTTGATTGAGGGATAGAAAGGCCCTCTCAGCAGCTCCAGGGTCAGAGGGGATTGGTCGCAGAAGATATCCGAGGGTCCAGTGGTTTAACTGGTCATTCCCATTCCACCAGCCCCAAAAAAGCAGAAGTGTTTCTTGGACGTATGTCGTGTGGTCGGGAAAGCACCAGTGTTTACTGTGAGGGAGGAGGTGGCGCCAGCCCAAACACTGCAGGCTTTATCGTCTGAATCTTTGCAGCTATGTGTGGGAGGGAGAAAGAGACAGAGAGAGAGACACACAGAGAAAGAGAAAGAGACAGAGACAGAGAGAGGGAAAGTGAAAGAGATAGAGATAGAGAGAGAAAGAGAGAAGGGGAAAAAAAAGAGGGGAGAGAGAAGGGGAAAAAGGAGAGAGAGAGAGAAAGAGAGCAAGAGAAAGAGAGAAAGAGAGCGAGAGAGAGAGAGAGAAAGAGAGCGAGAGAGAGAGAGAGAGAAAGAGAGCAAGAGAGAGAGAGAGAAAGAGAGAAGGGGAAAAAAAAGAGGGGAGAGAGAAGGGGAAAAAGGAGAGAGAGAGAGAAAGAGAGCAAGAGAGAGAGAGAAAGAGAGCGAGAGAGAGAGAGAGAGAAAGAGAGCAAGAGAGAGAGAGAGAAAGAGAGCGAGAGAGACAGAGAGAGAAAGAGAGCGAGAGAGAGAGAGAGAGAAAGAGAGCGAGAGAGAGAGAGAGAGAAAGAGAGCGAGAGAGAGAGAGAGAGAGAGAGAAAGAGAGCGAGAGAGCGAGAGAAGGGGAGAGAACAATTGGGAGAGAGAGAAGAGGCACGAGAAAGAGGGCAAGGAGAGGGTGAGAAAGGATCAGAAAGAGAATGGGTGAGAGAAAGAGACAATTGGGCAGATAGGAAAAAGAGAAAAAAATTATTTTAATGTAACATTGACACCATCATAATACAGTGACCAAAACAAGAACTGTTAACAGCTTTTACTGACGCAACAAAAATCAGACATTATTGAGTAACAGAGAACACACAAAAACCAGACAAGACGGGCAGGCTAATGTGTGGGGTCTGGACTCCATATAACCAATTTAATGAACCCATAAAGTGTTGATGTGCGGACACATGAGAGCAAATAGGAACGTGCGAGTGCACACACACATGTGCGCACGTGCATTTGAATGTGCATGTGTGAGAATGGGTGCATGCACATGTACATGTATGAGTGTATGTGCCTGCGTGTTTGTGCAGTATCTGTCTTGGCGGAAATGCCCTCACAGTGTCTGAATGCTCCATTAACACTCACTGTCTGGATTCATGGTGAAATGTCCTTGTTTAACTCACTGCGGCGCTCCCAGGAAACTGAACTGTCAGTAATTTCAGCAGAGGAGAGAGAGATGAGTGCAACTAGCTAGCTGGTTCTCCATGGCATGCTCATGGATGGTCTACAGCAGAGGTGTGATATTGAAATGTTCAGTAGCTGGGCTGTCTCTTGCATGCTGTTTATAAATCTGGCTGCATATAACTGACCTGTAACTTCTGCACTGTTGTAATGCAGGAACTGCAATAGTTTGTGCCCCACAATCTCCCACAAACAACAATGAGACAACGATCAGTTAGTGTATGTTAATGATGTTGGTTAAAAGGATATAAATTGGCCCAAGATATCAACACAGGAACACTGGAATTAGGGGCAGAAGTAGGCCATTCAGCCCTTCGAGCCTGCTCTGCCATTTAATCAGGTCATGGATGATCTCTCCCTGATCTCCAATCCACCTCCCCACATACTCTTCGGGTCCCCTTATTTATCAGAAATATATCTATTTCCTTCTTGAAACCATTCATTGATTCAGACTCCACTGCGCTGTGGGGCAGCAAGTTCTACAAATTCACCACCCTCTGTGAGAAGTCGTTCCCCCTCATCTCAGTTTTAAATCAACCGCCTCTCAACCTATACCTGTGACCTCTTGTTGTAAATTGCCAAACAAGGGGAACCAATTGGTCTACATTTACAAGGGCAGGACAGTGCCAGGGATTCAGGTTTGATTCCTGGCTTGGGTCACTGTCTGTGTGGAGTCTGCACGTTCTCTCCGTATGCTCCGATTTCCTCCCACAGTCTGAAAGACATGCAGATTAGGTGCATTGGCAAGGCTAAATTTTCCCTCAGTGCACCCGAACAGGTGCTGAAGTGTGGCGACTAGGGAATTTTTACAGTAACTTCATCGCAGTGTTAATGTAAGCCTACTTGTGACTTGTGTAATGTAAGCCTACTTAGTAATGCCTCTTAAAATTTTATATGCTTCAATCGGATCCACTCATCTTTCTAAACTCCAGGGACTAAAAACCCAAACTGTCTAATCTGTCCTCAAACATCAAGAATTGTCCATTCTGCTTTAATATTTTACATCCACACAACAGGGCAAAGATGGGTTTAGAATCTCATCAACACAATGGCACCTCTGACAGTGCAACATTCCCTCAGCATTGTACTAAGATATCAGCCTAGATTCAGTGTTCATTGTGCTGATGGGTGGGCCTTGAACTCTCAACCTTGTGGATGGGTAAGTGACTTTGTCCCGAGACTCTCTTATGTTGGTAACAGACTGTGTAGTGGGCCAAGTATAGACTAAATCACAAGGTTTCCCACGCAGATAAGTGAGTGCTGATCTGTCCCACTTATCCCATACTGAAGAAAGCAGCTCAGAGTTTGTCCTCTTACCTCATCATCCACCAGCTTCCTCTTCAATAATGCTTCTTTTGCCAAGTCCTGCCCAGAAAAGAGAACAAAGCCATTCACAGATGTATCCACTCTCCCTTTCCAGCTACTGATTGTCTTGGTAATACCCAAATTGAGCTATGCCAAAACGGTCCACCCCATTCACTCTAACACTGAGACATACTTGGCAAGATGGCACAGTGGATTAGTGCAGCCGCCTCACAGTGCCAGGGACCCTGGTTCGATTTCCAGCTTGTACACTGTCTGTGCAGAGTCTGCACGTTCTCCCCATGTCTGCGTGGGTTTCCTCCGGGTGTTCTGGTTTCCTCCCACTTGCTGGTTAGGGTGCATTGACCATGCTAAATTGTCCATCAGTGTCAGGGGGACTAGCTAGGGTAAATAGATGGGGCTATAAGGATAGGGCCAGGTGGGATGTGAGGGACACCGAGGGGAGGGAGGAGTGGGTGGGACAGAGCGAGGGACACGGGGGCAGAGGGAATGGGGGGGAAGGCAGGGGATGCAGAGCAAGCAGCAGGTCCAGGTCACGGAGGGATTTAAAAAGGAAGGTTGAGAACGTTTAAATTGAGGTGTTGCCATAAAAAAGGCCCATACAGATCAGCGCTCACAGGGAGTGATGGAGGAACCCAATTTGATCAGAGTTACGGAGACAGGAAACAGGGCTGTGAATACACTCCGGGAACGTTGTTGTTAAAATCGGAATTACAGGTCACTGCTGCGCTTCTCATATTAATTCTCACATTTATCCCATAATTTCACCACTGGAACTGAACCCCAAGCAAGCATAACCCGTCAAAGAAAGGGAATTTCTTCCAACAGAAACCTTATTCTCGGTACATTTCCCAAGCACAATGACCAGATTCCCATCACTTACCCGATTCCCTTCGGTACCTAGTCGCTTAGCTGCGTCTGTGTAATAGTGTACATATCTCTCCAGCTGTGTTACATATTCTGCAAGTAAACAAGAACAAAAATGAAACATAAATAAGTTATATACATGGAGCAAACTGGGGGCCTTGAACACAGATCGAAACATCTGTATTAGCTGGCGCAGGAAAAAGTCCTGTTTGTGAAACTTGCTTCAAACACTCCCAACTGCACAACCCCCAGTGATAGTCCTCCAACACTGGACGAGGCACTTTGTGCTGTTTCAGCAGTGGATTCCTTCAGGAATTCCTTCCGTGGAGACTGAACAACCACTGGCCAGGTCAATTTCAGGAAAACACGGCGCACGCTATCCACCCTGACCTGCAGCGCTGATACAGGAAATCAGGTTAAAGCCCAACAGGTTTATTTGGAATCACGAGCTTGCAGAGTGCTGTTCCTTCATCAGATGAGTGGAGGTTAGTTCACAAACACGGCATATATAGACAAACACACAATTGCAAGATAATTACAGATTAGAATGTGAAGAATGGTTGGAATGTGTTTTTGCCGATATATATTGTGAACTAACCTCCACTCGCCTGATGAAGGAGCAGCTTTCTAAAAGCTTATGATTGCAAATAAACCTGCTGGACTTTAACCTGGCGTTGAGACTTCTTGCTGTGCCCACCCCAGTCCAATGCTGGCAGCTCCACATCACAGAAAATCAGGGATGCAGTTATAACTGGAGAGGAAATATATCAGCAAATGCTGGGAAAACTCAGCAGGTCTGGCAGTATCTGCGGAGAGAGAAACAGAGTTACTGGGTGCGATCTTTCCAGCCTGCCGCATTGCACAATTGGCACAGTGAGCCGGGAAGAGGTTTTTGCGCGAGCAGCTTTAAGTGTCATCATGATTTGGAGCTCCAGGGCACCTGCACAACGGCACCGTGAGCAGTCTGCAGCCGGCTTTCACAGCAAGCTTAGGCTCCAGCCCCTTGTCCCCATACTAGTGTGAAATTCTTGACTGCCAAAAAAAATTGACAAAAGTGCGAAAACAATGCGTGGAGTAGCCTGCTGAAAAAAAGTGAAACTCTCCAGTTTTTAGACTTTATTGGGAAGATCTTGCCCAGCATCTGAAGTCTCTATGACTCTCACAGAATCCCTATACTGCAGACGGAGACCAGTCAATCAAGTCCACACCAACCACAATCCCACCCAGCCCCTATTCCCATAATCCCTATTTACCCTGCCAATCCCCCTGACACTAGGGTCAATTTAGCATGGCCATTCCACCTAACCCGCATCTCTTTGGACTGTGGGTCCAAACACCCAGAGGAAATCCATGCTGGCACGGGGAGAACGTGCAGAATCCTCTCAGACAGTGACTTGAGGCTGGAATCGAACCCTGGTCCCTGGCACTGAGGCAGCAGCGCTAACCACTTTGCCACCGTGCTGCCCTGACTACACCAGTTAGCAGATAAAATCTGACCCAAGGCCCAGGAGGAACAAGGGCCAAAGTTGTCCTTGAGCTGTTTTCTATTTATATAAATATTTTAAAGCATAGCTTTGTCTGGGATATAAATGTCTGGCAAGTTTTGCTGCTGAAACGAGTTCCCAACAATTTGCAGTTTGCCCAGCAAACACAGAGCCAGTGACTTGACTTACTCTGGGCAATCGTCCATCAGTTAGTCATGCAGCAAGGACTGAGAGAGGAAAGGAAAGGGGTGGAGGAGGGGGAGAAATTTCTTTGATTTGATTTATTATTGTCACGTGTTGGAATACAGTGGAAAGTATAGTTTCTTGCACACTATACAAACAAAGCATACCGTTCATAGAGAAGGAAAGGAGCGAGTGAAGAATGTAGTGATAGGGTCATAGCTAGGGTGTAGAGAGAGATCAACTTAGTGCAAGTTAAGTCCATTCAAATGTCTGATAGCAGCAGGGAAGAAGCTGTCCTTGAATCAGTTGGTATGTGACCTCAGACTTTCGTATCTTTTTCCCAAAGGAAGAGGGTGGAAGAGAGAATGTCTGGGGTGCGTGGGATCCTTAATTATGCTGGCAGTTTGGCCGAGGCTTGGGAAGTGTAGACAAGTCAATGGTTGGGAGGCTGGTTTGCGTGATGGATTGGGCTACATTCACAATCTTTTGTAGTTCCTTGCAGTCTTGGGCAGAGCAGGAGCCATATCATACAACCAAAAAAAATGTTTTCTATGGTGCACCTGTAAAAGTTGGAGAGAATCATTGCTGACATGCCAAATCTCCTTAGTCTGCTGAGAAGGTAGAGGAATTCACCAATTCCTACAGACACACCATAGGAAGCATCCTTGCCAGATGTATCGCAGCTTGGTATGGCTCCTGCTCTGCCCAAGACTGCAAGAAATTACAAAGAGTCGTGAATGAAGCCCAGTCATAGAATCATAGAAAGAGGTCACTCAGCCCATCGAGTCTGCACCAACCACAATCCCATCTGGGCCCTATTCTCATAATCCCACACATTTACCCTGTTAATCCCCCGACACTAGAGTCAATTTAGCACGGCCAATCAACCTAATCTGCACATCTTTGGACTGTGGCAGGAAACTGGAGGACCAGGAGGAAAGCCACACAGACACGGGGAGAATGTACAAGCTCCACACAGACAGTGACCCGAGGCTGGAATTGAACCCTGCTCCCAGGCGCGGTGAGGCAGCAGTGCTGACTAGTGCTGGCCGTGCTGTTCCAGTCCAATCCATCCAGTCCAGTCCCATCTATTGACTCTGTTTACACTTCTTGCTGCCTTGGGAAAAGCAGCCAGCATAATCAAGGACCCAACGCACCCCGGACATTCTCTCTTCCATCAGGAAAATAATAGATATCTGAGGCCACGTACCAACTGACTCAAGAACAGCTTCTTCGTGCTGTCATCACATCTTCGAATGGACCTACCTTATATTAAGGTGATCTTTCTCTACACCCTAGCTATGGCTGTAACACTACATTCTGCACCCTCTCCTTTCCTTCTCCCCTATGTACTCTATGAACGGTATGCTTTGTTTGCAGAGCGCGCAAGCAACAATACTTTTCACTGTGTCCCAATACATGCGACAATAATAAATCGAATCTTCCAACATGTTGCACAGTCTCAGCCTGTCACGAAGCATTCTACAATTGAAAAAGAACACCTGGAAACGTATTCACTGTTCTAAAGTAGGAAGCACAGCAGCTAACCTGGAACATAGCAAGCGCGCGCACAAAGCAACACGATAGCGGGCATCAGTGGGATCTGCTTCCCTCACCTTTTAGGACTCCAGGCTCCCTGCGATCCAGCTGTGATTTCTGCCACTGGATGCGCTGAGAGATCTCCCGGTGCTGCTCCAGGAGTTCTTTCGGAGGAGCTTTGTGCTCCTGTTTGTACGCATGGATCTGTAAACATGAACGAGACAACACTGAATCAATTCTCATAGGACTATGCTCCATCTAAATACATCGGTGCAAGTTCATACAACCCATTTGACAGCACAGTGTTCACATGATAGTGGGGACAGAAGCCAGAATTCTACCCCTGTTAAAATGGAATGTCTCTGTTAATCATAGAATAGAATCATAGGATCCCTATAGTGTAGAAGGATCGAGTCCCAGGCCCCATCCTCGTTACCCCATGTATCTACCCTGCCTGTCCCGCTGACACTAAGGGGCAGCTTATCACATCATAGATCCCTACAGTGCAGCAGGAGACCATTTGGGCCATCAAGCCTGTGATGACCACAATCCAACCCAGGCCCCATCCCCATAACCCCGCATATTTAACCTGACAATCCTCCTGACACTATGGTCAATTTAGCATGGCCAATCCACCTAATCAGCACACATATGGGAGGAAACCGGAGCACCCAGAGGAAACCCACATAGACACTGAGAGAACGTGCAGACTCCATATAGTCACCCAAGGCTGGAATTGAATCCAGGTCCCGCGCTAGAGGTAGCAGTGCTAGCAACCTGAACATAGAATAGAATCCATAGAATCAGAGAGGCCTGACAGTGCAGAATAAGGCTGTTCGGCTCATCGAGCCTGTTCCCTCCACAATCCCACCCAGACCCTGTCCCTTAGCCCCATGCATTACCCTGCTAATCCCCTTGACACAAGGGTCAATTTAGCATGGTCAATCAACCTAACCCAAACATCTTTGAGTGCAGGAGGAAACTCACGCAGACATGGGGAGAATGTGCAAACTCTGCACAGATAGTGACCCCAAGCCAGAATCGAACCCAGGTCCCTGGTGCTGTGAGGCAGCAGTGCTAACCAACCGGAACAAAACCTATTAGAATACGTATCAACAGAAAGTTATGAGCATAGAATCCCTACAGTGCAGAAGAAGGCCATTCAGCCCATCAAGTCTGTACCCAATGCTCTGAAAGAAAGTCTTCCCCAAGCCCACATCTTATTAAGGTGGAAAGTCAAGCTGAGAAAGAAGAGGGATATATTGCTCTGTGTCCACCAAGAACGAACTGGACAAGGACGAAATGCATCCAGCCTGCCCCTTTCTCACACAGAGGGCATGAACACAGCATCCCTCACAGGGACCAGATGCTTGCCTTCGAATGGGAGCTGATTAAATTTAACATTACTGCTGGTAAGAATTTGCTGTAAGGAATTGATCCAAACCTAAAAAAGAAAATGCTGGAAAAGCACAGCAGGTCTGGTAGCTTGTTTAAGTTCAAGTTTAAATTTATTTGTGTCACAAGTAAGACTTACATTAACGCTGCAATGAAGTTACTGTGAAAATCCCCTAGTCGCCGCACTCCGGTGCCTGTTCGGGTACATTGAGGGAGAATTTAGCATGGCTAATGAACCCCAACCAGCACGTTTTTCGGACTGTGGGAGGAAACCAGAGCACCCGGAGGAAACCCACACAGTCACAGGAAGAATGTGCAGACTCCACACAGTGACCCAAGCTGGGAATTGAACTCGGATCCCTAGCGCTGTGAAGCAGTGGTGTTAACCACCATGCCATTTGCAGAGAGAGAAACAGTTATGGCTTTGGGCCCGTGTGACTTCTTCAGAGCCACTCAAATAACCATCTCGTGAAGCCCATTCACAAAACCTTCGACAGTGCAGGAGGGTAGGATAAGAAAGGGTCCCTTCTGCTCCCCATCAATAGTTTTACTCCCTTTCTTTCCTGCTTCATATACTGGAGTGTAGCCCCACAGGCCAGGCTGTACTCGGGTACTTTATGTAAGACCAGGGACTGGGAGCAGTGGGCTGTTTGACCACTTGGGGCATCACAGCTGAACTTAACCAATTCCTTGCCCATTATCCTTATACAGAGCAGGACCTTCGCTTTAGAGTATGTTTCGGCCAATAGCCACGAATATCTGTAGGCTCCCCCTCAGCATCTAAATTTGAGGCCCTTTAAGGGATTTTATAATTTCCTAAATCAGTTCCATTTAGGAGTTTGCCGTATCCTCTAGCTTCCAACTGAGTGATGACTTTCAGAAGAATATAATCGTGCTTTGTTTTTAAAGTGATCCAGCCCATAACTCCCTGTTTCGAAATCAGGTTAAAGTCCAACAGGTTCATCTGGAATCACGAGCTTTCGGAGCACTGCTCCTTCATGGATGGACTCACCTGATGGAGGAGGGGCACTCCAAAAGCTTGCGGTTCCAAATAAGCCCGCTGGACTTCAACCTGGGGTTATAAGACTTCTTACTGTGCCCACCCCAGTCCAAAGCTGGCATCTCCACATCATGTTTTGAAATCAGTTGGGGGTTTTTTCAAAATATCATTTGGGAGGAATTTTGGCCCAAGACACGTGGAGAATTCTGTTCTCCATAGAGCCGTTTTGGTTTTTTTTAAATAAACAGTAAGAAGTTTCTCAATTTATGGTCGATTCTGCACACTGGAAGTAATTAATAATTCTGGAGCTAGCAGTGCCTGTTAACTCACTCCAAATGTGAGAAAACCACACTACTTTCAGACTTCACTCACCTTCCTTTCTATCCGCTCTTTGTCAAACTTCAATATGTTGAAGCTGTGAAGAGAGAAGGCCGATTTGCTGCAAATAACAAAAAGAAATACTTTTAAATCGGGTGAACAATTCGAATGTGTAAATAATTACGTATTCACTTAGTTGCCAGTTCAGGGTCACCCTTTACGGTGGCACAATGGGTTAGCACTGCTGCCAACGCCAGGGATCCGGGTTCAATTCCAGCCTTCGGTCACTGTCTGTGTGGAGTTTGCACATTCTCCCCGTGTCTGCGTGTGCTTCCTCTGGGTGCTCTGGTTTCCAAAGGTGTGCAGGTTAGGTGGATTGGCCATGCCGCTTAGTCTCAGGAGGATCAGCAGGTCAAATACTATGGGTTACGGGGATAGGACCTGGGTGGGGTTACGGTCGGTGCAGTCCAGATGGGCTGAATGGCCTCCTTCTGCACTATAGGGATTCTACAGATTCTATGATTTGCTTCCTGGCTGCAATCTCAAAAGTCCCCTGAACGTTAGAGGAAACCGGAAGTGTTCACAATACGAGGGATTTGAGGAAGAGAAGGGAAAAGGGGATGTCAAAAACCTGGGGGAGAAAGGAGGGAAGATTTGGGAGAGAGAGCTTAATTTCTAGTTGAGCAACATCAGTGACCTCAGCAGGCCAGCCTGACAGAGCGACAGGGGAGAGGCAGTGGTGCAGTGGTATTGCCAGTGGACTCAATGCAGAGGCCCAGGACAGGATCCAGGTTCAAATCCCATTCAATAAACGTCTGGAATTAAAAGATAACCGTGAAACGTTGAAAGGAAAACCCATCTGGCTCACTAATTTCCTTTGGGGAAGGGAAACTGCCATCCTCACCTCAGTTGGTAGCGCACCAGATATAGGAGCAGAATTAGGCCATTTGGCCCATCAAGTCTGCACCGCCATTTGATCACGGCTAATAAATTTGTCTACTCCACTTTCCCTCCTTTTCCCTGTAATCTTTGATCCACTTACCAATCAAGAACCTATTGCTCTCTGTCTGAAATACACTCAATGACCTGAACACAGATAGATGGGTTCTTGTGGCAATGAATCCCATAGACTCACCACCCTCCAGCTGAACAAATTCCTCTTCATCTCGGTTCTAAAGATTCTGAGGCTGTGCCCTCGGATCCTAGTCTTTCCTCCTAATGGAAACATCCTTCCCACATCGACTCTATCTGGGCCTCACAGACAGGTCGTGGGTTCGAGCCTCACTCCAGAGATTTGAGGACAAACCCCAGGCTAACACTTTGGTACCACACTGAGGGAGTGCTGCAGTTCTTGAGGTGCTACCTTCAGATGTCTAACTGTTGAACCCACCAACCCGGTCACGTGGATACAAAAGAATCCAGCGCACTCAGAACAGTAGCCATCGCAAAAAAAGCATTTCTGTCTTTTTAATTTTATTGGCTTCTGAGGAGGCAATGAATAAGAATGACAGCAAGGAACAGGCTAACTGACAGAGATCTCAGCGATGCCGCAAAGCCTTGTGCCCAGACCTCCAGTTCAGCTCCGTACCCCCACTGCAGACGCGTTCCTTTTGGATTCTTTCCGGTTGTATTGCAGCTTGGTATGGGCTCCTGCTCTGCCCAAGACCGCAAGAAACTACAAAAGGTCATGAATGTAGCCCAATCCATCACACAAACCAGCCTCCCATCCATTGACTCTGTCTACACTTCCCGCTGCCTCAGAAAAGCAGCCAGCATAATTAAGAGCCCCACACATCCCGGACATTCTCTCTTCCACCTTCTTCTGTCGGGAAAAAGATACAAAAGTCTGAAGCTCCGTACCAACCGACTCAAGAACAGCTTCTTCTGTGTTGCTGTCAGACTTTTGAATGGACCTACCTTGCATTAAGTTGATCTTTCTCTACACGCTAGCTATGACTGTAACACTACATTCTGCACTCTCTTGTTTCCTTCTCTATGAACAGTATGTTTTATCTGTACAGCGTGCAAGAAACAATACTTTTCACTTTATGTTAAGACATGTGACAATAACAAATCAAATCAAATCAAAAACTGGGTGCATTTTAAATAAATCAGCCATGGGCTCGGCAATACACAAACAAACGTTTTATTAAAATCCAAACATACAAAGATTGGCCTAACAACTCCAGTATTTTTACATTAAAATATCAAATTTAAATCAGCGTTAAACAAGTCAGTTATCGAAGTGGTTTAATACAATCTGACTCAGGCTTAGTTGTCAGATTACTGACGATTTACATAGTAACGGCATCTGTTTTCCTGCGTTTTATCCCCACAGAGTCTAACTTAAACTACTGGCTAAAACCACACATTTTTCTTTAAATTTGATGGATTGCGTCTACGGTATAATAAGGGAGGTTAGCGCTACAGACTGAAACACATTCCCTGTTTCAGGCACCCACTGTCTGCAGCATACTAGCCCAGGACAAGTCACAAGATAGACTAGATAGAAGCCCTGGTCTGGGGCAGTGGACCCATACAGACACGCACAACCCAGACCCCTACCCCTCTGTCAGGTACAGACACACACACACACACACACACACACACACACACACACACACACACACTGCCCGAGTCAGGTACAACACGAGTCTCTCAAACACACACACACACCTCCTATAGTCAAGTACAGCATGGGTCTCTCACACACCACACCCAAGTCAGGTACAACACAGGTGTCACACACACACACCACACCCAAGTCAGGTACAGCACGGGTCTCATACACACACTACACGCGAGTCAGGTATAACAGGTCTCTCTCTCTCACACACACAAACACACACACACAGTCCAGTATGGCACAGGTCACCCCACCCATCCCCCCGCCTCACCCCTCCACACCACCAGTCAGACAGGCAGATAGGCGCACGTGTGCACGCACACACCCATCAGAGTCAGGTATAGCACATGTTGGATATGTGGCCAGGTGAAACAAAGATCAAATAAATTGAGAGGCTTTAAAACACATCACAGGTCAGAGTTAAAATGACGATGTTGAAAGCATTATGTTTTAGAACTACAGCTCTTGGTTTGTCAAAGTGAACATGAGCATTTGGGATGGTAACACAGCATTTCAGGTAAATGATGGTCTTACGATGTATGCTAGAGCGTCTGATAGTAAACTCGGAGGTTTCATTGTGAAAGGTCAGCGGGGGGGGGGGGGGGGGGGGGGGGGAGAAAGAGAGAGAGAGAGAGAAAAGAAGGGAGGGAGGGAGGGATTATTTTATTGAAGTGAGGTGCTGGATGTTTACAGCTGGGGACAATGGCAGCTGCTCCTAAATCCACGATCCAGAGACTCTGAGTCTCCCAAAACCCAGAAAGGTGTTATCGCTATCATTGTAAACAGATGCTGCCCCTTCCTCTGGGAGATGAAAAGCAGCAGCGGTGCTCAGAGAGAATTGATTAACACTCAAATGCTTTCTGCTTGCATCCAATCTGAGTGTTTCGATTCTCCTCTCCCTTGCCATGGGGAGGAGGCCAGATTGCAGGTTTCATTATAAACCTCCAGATGGAAGGGCAGTTGCTGTTTTTAGTCATGTATAGCCTGCAGCTGACAGTGGGGTTGGAGAGTAAGAAGGTAGCATAGTACCTTAAGTAGAGAACATGCTCCATAGATACGGGGAGAATGTGCAGGCTCCACACAGACAGTCACCTGAGGCTGGAATTGAACCCGGGTCCCTGACACTGTGAGGCAGCAGTGCTAATCACTGTGCCACCTTGATTTGGTTGTTTATAAAGTGCAAGCTGCCTACAAAATGTCAATCATGTTTAATTAAGAGTATTTTGTCTTTAGTTATTGATAAAGTAAAATGTATTTTCAAACATGCAATCCTAACATGTTTTCTTTCAGTCAAGTTCAGATTTCTCTTTAAATTATTATAGAACCCCTACAATGCAGAGGCAGCCATTCGGCCCATTGAGCCTGCACCAGTTCAAGTCTTACCCAGGCCTATAACTCCATGTATTTACTAGACTAATTCCCCCCAAGTCTACACACCTTTGGACACTAAGAGGCAACTGAGCGTGGCCAATCCACCTAACCTACAGGGTAGGCGGCAGCACGGTGGCACAGTGGTTAGAACTACTGCCTCACAGCACCAGGGTTCGATTTCCGGCTTGGGTCACTGTCTGTGCAGAGTCTGCATTTTCTCCCCCCACCTGTGTGGGTTTTCCTCCGGGTGCTCCTGTTTCCTCCCACAGTCCAAAGATGTGCTGGTTAGGGTGCCTTGGCTGTGCTAAATTCTCCCTCAGCGTACAGGCACTGGAGTGTGATGACTAGGAGATTCCACAGTAACTTACTTGTAGTGTTAACAAAAGCCTACTTGTGACATGAATAAACTTTAAAATAACATCTTTGGACATTGGGGGGTAATTTAGCATGGCCAATCCAATAACACACACATCTTCAGACACTAGGAGCAATTTAAGAACAAAGAAAAGTACAGCACAGAAACAGCCCTACGGTCCTCCAAGTCCGTGCCGATCATGATGGCCTACCAAAAAAACCTTCTGTCTTTATTCGGACCGTATCCCTCTATTCCCTCCCTATTCATGTACCCATCCAGATGCCTCTTAAATGTTGCTAATGTTCCTGCTTCCACCACCTCCTCTGGCAGCACATTCCAGACACCCACCCCTCTGGGTGAAAAACCTCCCCCGCACATCTCCCTTAAACTTTCCCCCTCTCACCTTGAGCCTGTGCCCCCTTGTAATTGACACTTCCACCCTGGGGAAAAAGCCTCTGGCTATCCATCCTGTCTATGACTTAAAATCTTGTAGACCTCTATCTCCCCTCAGCCTCCGTTGTTCCACTGAAAACAATCCTAGTTTATTCAACCTCTCCTCATAGCCAACACCCGCGAGACCAGGTAACATCCTGGTTTGAATATATTTAAGTCACGGGTAGATAGATTTCTGATAGACAAGGGAATTAAGGGTTATGGGGAGAAAGCCGGAAAATGGAACTGATCCACTTCAGATCAGTCATGATCTTACTGAATGGCGGGGCAGGCTTGATGGGCTAGATGGTCTACTCCTGTTCCTATTCCTTATGTTCTTATTATCTTCGGACACTAAGGGGCAATTTAGCATGACCAATCCATCTAACCTGCACATTTTTGGACTGTGGGAGGAAACCAGAGCCTCCAGAAGAAACCCACACAGTCACGGGGAAAATGTGCAGACTCCATACAGACAATGACCTAAGGTGGGAATCGGATCCAGGTCCCTGGCGCTGTGAGGCAGCAGTGCTAACCACTGTGCCACTGTACTCCCTACAGTGCTTATGGATTCAGATACATGACCAGGACAGGTAAAGCACACATTAAAAAAAATGCACACCAGATCCTCTCTGTTGCTTCAGCGGGTGAAGAATGCACTGCCCCAACACACCATGTGTAACTATCTCCTGCATCAACCATCTTAAGGTATGAATATGATATTGGAAATTTGGAGGGGTTTAGTGTGTAGGGATAAGAATACCAGAAGCTAGCTATTAACAGTGATAACATTTTCCACATTTATTTCATCCCTTTGCTGAGTTAAACAAACTTGGAACTCAGATTACAGATCATGGCAACAGGCAATGGTTAAAGCTACAGCCCTGGGCAGCAGAAGCAGACTTGACCCTGGACACATGTGGTACATGGAATTTAAAAAAGAAAAATATCGGGAAATAAAGACAACAGAATTTTTTAATTAGAACCAGTTTTTGGCTTAGCTAGCAAGGGCTATCAGATAACACGTAACTCAAGTCAGTCTGTCTCCAATCAAATCACCGTTCAAAAAAGAGTGATTGGTGGATCTGTGTTTAAGTTTTAAGTTTAAGTTTATTTATTAGTGTCACAATTCGGCTTACATTAATACTGCAATGGAGTTACTGTGAAAACACCCTAGTCGTCACACTCCAGCGCCTGCTCGGGTACACTGAGGGAGTATTTAGCATGGCCAATGCACCCTAACCAGCATATCTTTTGGACTGTGGGAGAAAAGAATCACAGAATCCCCAGAGTGCAGAAGGAGGCCATTCAGCCCATCAAGTCTGCACCGACAACAATCTCACCTAAGCCCTACGCCTGTAACCCCACATATTTACCGCGCTAATCTCTCTAACCTATGCATCCTGGGACAACAAGAGGCAATTTAGCACGGCCAATGCAGCCAACCTGCACATCTTTGGAAACCGGAGCACCCGGAGGAAACCCACACAAACCGTGACCCACATTGGGAATCGAACCTGGGTCCCTGAGGGGCAGTAAGGCTAACCACTGTGCTGTCCCCAGAGGAATCCCATGCAGACACGGGGAGAACATGCAGACTCCACAGACTCCCGAGTCGGGAACCAAATCCAGATCCCTAGCACTGTGAGACAGCAGCACTAACCATTGTGTTTTAGTCCAGAGAGAGAAAAAAATGCAGCCCCATGATCAGCAAGGGCCCAATCACTAGCTACAGATCTCCATTCTGAAAAACACCCTTCCACCGATAATCTGTCTTCTACAACCAAGCCAGCTCTGTATTCATCCAGCCCACCCTGAATCCCATGTGATTTTAGCTTTTGTATCAGTCTGCCACGTGGGACAATGTCAAACATCTTACTAAAGTCCAAATAAACTACATCCACGATGGATTAGCATGGCCAATGCACCCTAACCAGCACGTCTTTGAACTATGGGAAGAAACTGGAGCACCCAGAGGAAACCCACACAGACATGGGGAGAACGTGCAGACTCCGCACAGTCGTGGCCCAAGCCGGGAATTGAACCCACTTCCCAGTGCTGTGAGGCAGCAGTGCCAATCATTGTGCCACTGTACTCCCTGCAGTGCACATGGAATCAGATACATGATCAGGAGAGGTAAAGTATGCATTAAAAAAAAATGCACAGGACAAATCAAAGTGCTTCACAGCCAGCCATGTACATTGTGAAGTGCAGTCACCATTGCAAAGTGCTTGGTCAAAAGAATATTCAACCTTTCTCCCTGCTCATTCTCCTCGTCTTGGTGCTCAGTAACTGGGCGTTAACACTGAGGGTGCGAGGGACTGGGATTAATCTCGAGCTTAGCGGCAAAGCCAAAGCTTGGGAGTCTCCACTGAGCCAAGCAACATTTTCCTTTGTTTTGATTATAAATTAAGCGTGGGCCTCCAGAGCGCATTTGGAACACCGACTGACTAATGCAGTTGGTATGGCTGTGGTCAGAACTGAAGACTCGGGGTTGGGTCCAGCAGTAATGCTGTGAGGGTGGAACACAAGGTACATAGAAGCACAGCAGCTTACGACTTTGTAACTCTCCGACTCCAATTTCTGTTTCAGTTTTTAAAGAGTAAAAGCGCCTAATACTGTGGACTCAAATTGCGAAGAGAGACACGCACAAAAATCAGTAGATTACAAGGCCTATCGAGCCTGCTCCACCATTCAATATGTTTTATTTTGGTCTTGAATTCCCATTTTCCTGCCCGCTCCCCATATCCCTTAATTCTCCAAGACACCAAAATCTGACTATGCCAGCCTTAAACGTACTCAAACAACGGAGCATTCACAACCTGAGGTAGAACGATTTGGCAATTACTCTGGTTACTCTGCCATCTCAATGGAACTCAGAATAATCCATCCCGCCTCCCCCTGTTTACCTCAAGGTCTGCTTTTCTCCTACTTTTTAGTGTCGCTTAGGTTGCTTTTAATTAACCACGATGTAAAAAGATTTACAAGGACGTTACCAGGAGTGGAAGGTTTGAATTACAAAGGAGAAAGCAGCACGGAGGCACAGTGGTTAGCACTACTGCCTCACAGCGCCAGGGACCCAGATTCAATTCCTGATTTGGGTCACTGTCTGTGTGGAGTCTGCACGTTCTCCCCACGTCTGCGTGGATTTCCTCCGGGTGCTCCTGTTTCCTCCCACGGTCTGAAAGATGTGCTGGTTAGGTGCATTGACCCGAACAGGCGCTGGAGTATGGCAACTAGGGGAATTTCATAGTAACTTCATTGCAGTGTTAATGTAAGCCTTACTTGTGACTAATAAATAAACTTTGTTTTTACTTTTTCTCTGCAGTGTAGGAGGACAAGGGGTGACCTTATAGACGTCTATAAAACAAGGAGGGACATTGATCATGTGACTAGCCAAAGTCTTTTACCCAGGGTAGGGGAGTCCAAAACTAGAAGGCATAGGTTTAAGGTGAGAGGGGAAAGATTTAAAAGAGACCCGAGGGACAACTCTTTCACACAGGGGGTGGCGCGTGTATGGAATGAGCTGCCAGAGGAGGTGGTAGAGGTGGGTACATTTAAAAGACATTTGGATGGGGAAGGTTTAGAGGGATATTGGGCCAAACACAAAACGGGACTAGTTTAGTTTAGCAAACCTGGTCGGCATGAGGAGATTGAACAGTTTAGGTCTTTACTCTCTGGAATTTAGAAGAATGAGGGGAGATCAAACTGAGGTATACAAGATGATAAAAGGTATGGATACAGTAGACGTGGAGTGGATGCTTCCTCTTGCGGGACATTCTAGGACGAGGGGTCATTGTCTTAGGATAAGGGGCAGCAAATTTAAAACAGAGTTTAGGAAAAACTACTTCTCCCAAAGGGTTGTGAATCTGTGGAATTCACTACCCCAAAGCGTGCTGGATGCTGGAACAGTGAGTAAATTTGAGCAGGAGTTAGACAGATTTTTAATTGATAATGGGTTGAGGGGTTACAGGGAGAAGGCAGGAAAATGGGAATGAGGAGCATATCAGCCAGGATCGAATGGCGGAGTGGATGGGTTGAAAGGCCCTAATTCTGTTCCTATATCTTATGAACTCGTGGACGAGATGGGCTGAAGGGCCTGTTTCCGTGCTGTATATCTCTATGACTTGCTTCCTTCCCTGATATTATTCTCTTCTGTGAGAACCAAGTGTTAAATACCCTCGCACTGCTTTCTGTTTATTCACTATCCTCTGCTCTCAAGAGTTCCAGCTTGTAATCAACAATCCTCTGATACGTTTGCAGAATACTAGATTACACCCAAGACCTTTTCTATACATTTTCCTACAACAGGGACTATACTTAATCTGCTGTAAAGCACTTTGGGATGTCCCTAGATGGTGAAAAGTGCTTCATCTCAATCCTCCTCTCCTTTGTACATCAGCCCCTGCATCAATCCATAGCATTTTGCTTTCACTGCACCTTGCAACGCAGAGATAAAGTAATAAAAGCAAATTACTGCAGATGCTGGAATCTGAACCAAAAGAAAAAATGCTGGAAAATCTCAGCAGGTCTGGCAGCATCTGTAAGGAGGGAAAACAGCTGGTGTTTCAAGTCCAGATGACCCTATGTGAAAGCTCTGACAAAAGGATACCTCTACTTAAAACACCAGCTCCTTTCCCTTCTTATAGATGCTGCCAGGCAGAGATAAAGTATGCATGAATTGTGGCAAGCTCTATTTTTAAATTCAACGCTTAGACACAACCCAACAACAACCTGTACTTAAGCAGCATCCTGAATGTTGGAGGATGTACTAAGGACATGGTTAGACAGGTTAATTTGGATGAGATGTTAGAAGGACTGAGAGGTGACATGATGAGGTTGAAGGAGATCTTTCTGGACTCGTGACGCAGATAGTGAGAGACTCTGGCTTGGATGTTCCGGTGATGTCCATGATTATTCCCACCACAGGCAGGACTGGAATATCCAAGCCACACTCTTCGTCGTGGACGGGTCTGGAAAAATTTGACAGATGCAATGTCAATTGATTTCAGGATCAGAAAATCCTGGCCTCTGCCATGAAATATTGGGAGTGCAGCGATGGGGAACGGGGTTCTTGCGAGGGATGCAAAAAGAATGCACGTAGAATGGAGTGGGGGGGCGGGGCGAACAGCTGGAGAGGAAAACAAGTAGCATCCTTAGAATGTCCCTTGGTGCTGATAATGGAGTTATACAGTCAGTGGCAGAACCCTTAAGAGTACTGATAGGCAGAGGGATCTGGGTGTACAGGTGCACAGGTCACTGAAAGTGGCAACGCAGGTGGAGATGGTGGGGCAGCACGGTGGCACAGTGGTTAGCACTGCTGTCTCAGTGCCAGGGACCTGGGTTCGGTTCCTGACTTGGGTCACTTTCTGCGCGGAGTCTGCATGTCCTCCCCCTGCCTGCGTGGGTTTCCTCCGGGTGCTCCAGTTTCCTCCCACAGTCTGAAAGACATGATGGTTAGGTGTACTGGCCATGCTAATTCTCGCCCCAAACAGGCGCTGGAGTGTGGCCACTAGGGGATTTTTACAGTAACTTAATCATAGTGTGAAAGCCTACCTGTGACAAATAAACAAACTTTTAACTTTAGTCAAAAAGGCATACAGCCTGAGTTTAAAAATTGGCAAGTCACGTTGCAGCTTTATAGAACCTTAGTTAGGTGCCCTTGGAATATAGTGTTCAATTCGGGTCACCACACCTCCCAGGAGGATGTGGAGACTTTGGAGAGGGTACAGAAAAGATTTACTAGAATGTTGCCTGGTACGGAAGGCCTTAACTCTGAGGAGAGGTTGGAGAAACTCGGTTTGTTCTCACTGGAACGATGGAGGTCGAGGGAGTGATCTGATAGAAGTCTTCAAGAATGTGAGGGGCATGGCCAGAGTGGATAGTCAGAAACTTTTTCCCAGGGTGAAAGAGTCAAATTATTAGGGAGCATAGGCTTAAGCTTTGAGGGGCAAGGTTTAAAAAAGATGTACAAGACAAGTTTTCCTGCAGAGGGTGGTGGGTGCCTGGAACTCACTGCCGGGGGAGGTAGTAGAAGCAGATGTGATAGTGGCTTTTAAGGGGCATCTTGACAAATACACAAATAAGATGAGAATGAGAAATATGGTAGCTGGAAGGGTAGGAGAGGCTTTTAGTTCAGTCGGGGCAGCACGGTTGGTGCAGGCTTGGGGGGGCTGAAGGGCCTGTTCCTGTGCTGTAATTTTCTTTGTTTTATCTTTGAAGTGTAGTTGTTATGGAAGGGGGCATTTCAACCAAATTATACACAGCAGGTCCCACAACCAGCAAGGAGCAGATAATCCGTCTTTCCAGCGATACTGCTTAGAACAATTATTTTTTAATTTGTTCATGGGATGTGGGTGTCGCTGGCGAAGGCAGCACTGATTGCCCATCACTGAGGGCATGTAAGAGTCATTGCTGTGACTCTGGGGTCGCAGGTAGGCCAGGTAAAAATGGCAGATGTCCCCCCTCCCCCACCGACCGATCAACACACACACACACGAGGAATTTGAATTCTTGGAAACAGGAAAGGCAATGGAGATAAAGATAGGGGAGCAATGACCTGGTGTTACAACATACTGCAGCATTTAACAGTTAAATACTTTACAATGTCCCATTCTTCAATTATTAGTTCGGTTTGCTGGAAAACAAGGTGCAGGGATAAGGAGAAACCATCAGGGAGAGAGGGGGGGCAAAGAAATAGTGCAGAATTGATGGGCTGAATGGCTTTCTTCTATATCCGAACTGCTGTAATAAAGTTTCAGCCGGGTGTGCAACCTACTGGTTAGGAAAGACTCTTTCAAGATTAGGGCAGGGTAAGGCAGACGGAGAGTCTGGGGAAGAGGTTATCAGCAGGGGTTAAACATGGTGTTTTGTGGAGGCGGGCTGGCAGAGAGAAGGTGGTTACATAATTGAGGGATAGAGTTGCGCTTCTGATAATATGGAGCAATCACGTGGCTAGATAACTAATCTTAATGTTCTAAGCCTCACGTGACAAAAAGATTCTGGGGAGCAATTCTCAGAGGCTTTTCCCCAGGTGGAAGTGTCAATTACAAGGGGGCACAGGTTCAAGGTGAGAGGGGGGAAGTTTAAGGGAGATGTGTGAGGGAGGGTTTTCATGCAGAAAGTGGTGGGTGCCTGGAACACGCTGCCAGAGGAGATGGTGGAAGCAGGCACATCAGCAACATTTAAGAGCCATCTGGATGAATTAGGGAGGAAACAGAGGAATACAGGCTGAGTAAGGGCAGAAGGGCCTGTGAAAGTGTTGTTTTTTTTGTTCTATTGAATTCAAATCTAGGTACCCAGCTAATAAGTTTAATGAACTAGCAGAATGTAGAAACAGAATGTCTGTAGCACTCAAATCTTTGTTATTTGTGTAGAAAACTAGTATTTTTAAACTAATTTAAAAGGTCCCTGGATCTGCACCTTGAGTGCTGCAAGTTGCAGGACTATGGGTCGGGTGCAGGGAGATGGGATTAGAAAGGGCACCTGGGTATCTTTGGGTTGGCAAGGACAAGATGGACCAAATGGTTCCCTTCTATGCTGTATGATTTCTACGGTTAAACTGGAAACACCACAGTATAAAAATAAAGTATTGCCCAATAAATATTTCTCATGTGTCGGTGCAGATTCAATGGGCTGAAGGGCCTCTTCAGCACTGTATGATCAAATGAATGGTTTTGCCACTGAAGATAGCACCAGGGACTGAACCTGTCACTTTGCTGAACCAGATGGTGAAGTGTTCAGCAGATTTGTGCAGAAATCACAACACATATTACTGAAACACTGTCTAAACTTGCAAATCTTAGCTGTTTGCTAACTACTAATTAAATCATATGCAAACAAGAATAGTAGATAAACGCTTCTATATTTGTAGCTATATCAAAATGACAAATATCTTCATCTTCCATTCTTGCCTGGAAGGTTTATGGCCAGACAAAGCAGTCGCATTGTAAAGGGTAGTAAGGTGGTTAGCATTGCTGCCTCTCAGCGCCAGGGACCCAGGTTCGATTCCCGGCTAGGTTCGCTGTCAGCGTGGAGCCTGCATGTTCTTCCCTTGTGTGCATGGGTTTCCCCCCACAGTCTGAAAGACGTGCTGGTTAGGGTGCATTGGCCATGCTAAATTCTCCCTCAGTTTTCCCGAATAGGAGTGTGGTGGCTAGGCAAGTTGTAACTTCATTGCAGCCTACATGTAAGCCTACTTGTGACACAAGAAAATAAACTTTATACGAAATTATAATTCTCAAATGGCTAACTGTGCTACTGGACCAAAAAAAAACCTTAGGATGCCAAGGAGAGAAGTCACTATTACAGTTGGTAACGGCCAGTGAAGATGATTTTGAGACTTCTGGGCTTTACGTACTTCACTTCAAAAGGGAGATTTTCCTGTCTTCCTTTTCCAGCTCCGATTTGGAGTCTTGAACAGAACCATTAACCTGTATCCTCTCTCTCTCTCCAGAGGCCGGCTGCTCTGCTGCACATGTCCAGGACTTCCTGTTGCAATTTTTCCCCACACCGGTGCAGGTACATGATATGAAATAAATATATAGTACACTTCATTTGGACTACAGAGAGTGTAGTGTCAGGATTTCTGTTCTGTTCTGAGGGATTTCCAGGGTTGAGGAGCTTCCTTCATAGGCCCCAGATTGAAACTTTAAAAAAATATATCAAAGCAATACAAAAATATGTTTTTTGTTAAAGAAAGACACAGGACTTGGTACGGAGGTCTGCAGGACAGCTGGCTCAGGCTTTTGGTTGCATTAAATTAAAGTGCAAATTGAGGATCTGTAAAGGAAATGCAAAATTAAACATGAATAGCCACTGAAGAGCCAAGGATCTAGAGAACTAATAAATAGATAATTTTCTCTTTAACAGCCCAGATTTCCCTCGGGGGCGGGTGGAGGAGGAGGAGGAGGAGGAGGAGGAGGAGGTGGTGGTGGTCTTGGGTAATTGGAATGGTGTCTCTAGAGTGCAGCAATCCTTGAAGAGTGCAAACGGGGTTTATGCAATCAGTGACTTAACACCATTAACTCGGATTCACCCCATTCCCTGAGGCTTTTGAACCACTGTTTACAGTGGAACAAGAGTAAGTGAGTGGGGCGGCACAGTGGTTAGCACTGCTGCCTCACAGCACCAGGGACCAGTTTGAGTGGCTGTGTGGAATGTACAGACTCCCCAAGTCTGCGTGAGCTTTATCTGAGTGCACTGCTTTCTTCCTGCAGTCCAAAAGACATGCTGGCCATACTAAACTCCCTTAATGTCCAAAGACGTGCAGGTTAGGTGGATAGTGTCCAAAGATGTGTAGGTTGGATGGATTGGTTAGGTCAGGTAATGGGGTTAGGACAGGGGACCGGGCCTTTGTGGAATGCTCTTTCAAAGAGTCACTGTAGAATTGGATTGAATGGTCACTTCTGTACTGTAGGGATTCTATGAATCCTTCAGCCCCTAGAACCTGTTGTTAATCAGATCATAGCAGATTTTTTTTAGCTGCAAGCCTTGGTTCTGTAATTGTAGAAACATTTCAGTAGCTATCAGAGTCCTGTCCCCGATTAGGCAAGGGTAATTACGCGAGCATTGGTGTTCTATTAGAGGGGGTATTTTCACAGAATGGGGACTCATCCCCATTCAATAAAAGCAGCAAGAGCAAGTTTATTTTATTGTTGCTCGCCGACAGCCTGGTGATGAAAAGAGCAGGTGGATATTTGATTCTTTATTGTTTTTAAAGATGAAAGACGAAAAATAACAGTTTGAAACACAACAGACCTGGTTTTTGAGAGGTGCTAAGTTTCAATAGGACAGGAAGGAGTGAACTAGACCACTTGTGTGTGGATCTTGTTTTCACTTATTATTGCCATATGGCCATTGGCAGAAACATTAAAACTGACTCCTTACAGATGTCTGAAGGCCTGAGTTTAGTTTTCCAACAGTGAGATGTACGACATTATGTACTGACGCAAATCAGCTCAAAAGGAATGATAATTGTACATCTGACTTTCCATCAAGAAACAAGATTAGTGCCACAGGTCGTGCTTTGCGGTCAGAAGATGATTTTCAGGTAATTTTATGCATTTCGTTCAGACACCGTCACACCTGCACCTACAAAACGTCACTAACTGCACCTGTGACCCATCTCACAAAGATCACCACTCAACAACTAGAACTGGATTTGAACCACAAATTTGGAGATTCTGACTAGCCCCTCAGGCAGCTCGGATACCTAGCTAGCAACAAATGACTTGTCTAGCAGTTGATAAGTTTTTTTCTAAAATTATATCGTAAAATCAGTTAGGGTCTATAATTTGTTAAGGGGTCAGTTTAGCTCTGTTGGCTGGACAGCTGGTTAGCGATGCCAACAATGCGTAAATGACCAGTCCAGGAATTAAGGTTATTCACAAAGGCCTCGCCTTCTCAACCTTGCCCCTCGCCTGAGGTGTGGTGATCATCAGGTTAAAATCACCACCAATCAGCTGGCCCTCCCAAAGGTGGGACAGTATATCAAGCACAGGAACAGGCCCTTCAACCCACAATGTTGTGCCAACATGATGCCAAATTAAACTAATTCCTTTTGCCTGCCCTTGGTCCATATCCTTCTATTCCTTGCTATTCATTTGCTTATCTAAAAGCCCCTTAATCACCCCTATCGTATCTGCCTCCACCACCATCCCTGGCAGTGCGATCTAGACTCCTACCACGCTGTAAAAAAAAAACTTGCTCCTCATCTCCTTTGAACTTTCCCCCCTCTCGCCTTAAGTGCGTGCCCCCTAGTATTAGAATTTGGGGAAAAAGATTCTGTCAACCCTATCTATGCCCCTCATAATTTTAGACTTGTGGGACTTTGGCGACATTACTTTATAATTTGTTAAAAATCATTGCTAAAAGACAGAACGTACATGTTTGCAAGGTAGTATGGAACATAAGGTAATACTGCAAGGTAATATGGAAAGATACAAAACAGAAGAGTCGGCCATTTGGCCCTTCAAACCTGCTCTGCCTGTTATTTTGATCATCAAATTCAATATCCTGATCCCCCCTTCCCCTCCCGTGTCCCTCGATCCCTTTAGCCCCAGGGCTATATCTAATTTCTTCTCGAAATCACACAATGTTTTGGCCTCAGCTACTTTCTGTGGGAGTGAGTTCCACACACTCACCACTTCCTGGGTGAAGAAATTTCTCCTCACCTCAGTCCAGGGGCGGCACGGTGGCACAGTGGTTAGCACTGCTGCCAGGGACCCAGGTTCAATTCCCAGCTTGGGTCACTATCCGTGTGGAGTTTGCACATTCTCCCTACGTCTGCGTGGGTTTTCTCCAGGTGCTCCGGTTTCTTCCCCAGTCCAAACATGTACAGGTCAGGTGAACTGGCCATGCTAAATTCTCCCTCAGTATACCCAAACAGGTGCGAGGGTGTGGTCCCAGCACTGACCCCTGAGGCACTCCACTAGTCACCGGCTGCCATCCTGAGAAAGACCCCTTTATCTCCACTCTCTGCCAGTCAGCCAATCCTCTATCCATGCCAGGATCTTGCCCTTAACACCATGGGCACTTATTTAACAGTCTCCTTGTCAAAGGCCTTCTGGAAATCTAAATAAATCACATCCACTAGTTCTCCTGTATCTAACTTCCTTGTTACCCCCTCAAAGAACTCTTAACAGATTTGTCAGACATGACCTCCCCTTGACAAAGCCGTGCTGACTCAGTCCTACTTTATCATGCGCTTCCAAGTACTCTGCAATCTCATCTTTAATAGGCCATTTAGTCCCTTGAGTTGCTCTGCCATTCAATAAGATCATGGCTGATTTGTTCATGTTTTAATTCCACATTCCCCATGTACCTCCGATAAACTTTAATTCCCTTGCCTAACAAAAATCTGTCCACCTCCACCTTAAAAATATTCAGTGACTTCATCTTTACAGCATCTGAGGCAGAGAGTTCCAAAGTCCTAGCCTGTCCAAGTCCTTCTGCAGCCGCCCTTGCTAGGGCAAATCAGTGCAAGAGTTAAATAAAACATGAGGAATTTTCCCATTGTGTCGATTCTGCCAAGGATGAACCCACTGGTAATAAGTTTACAATCCACGCGGACTCTAAGAGCGTGTGTGTGATTAAGATCTGGCCATTGACTCATCGCTAAAGCTTTAAAACAGCACACTGAAAAGAATAATAAAACCCCTCCAATATCACGGTAGCCCAGTGGTTAGCACTGCTGCTTCACAGCTCCAGCGACCTGGGTTCCATTCCCAGCTCGGGTCACTGTGTGGAGTTTGCACATTCTCGTGTCTGCGTGGGTTTCCTCCGGGTGCTCTGGTTTCCTCCCACAGTCCAAAGATGTGTGGGTTAGGTGAATTGGCCATGCTTAAATTGCTCCTTAGCATCCTGAGAGGTGCAGGTTAGAGGGATTAGTGGATAAATGTGTAGGGATATGGGGTACAGCCTGGATGGGATTGTGGTTGGTACAGACTCAATGGCCTCTTTCTGTACTGTAGGGATTCTATGATTCTATGATCATGAAATACAAAAACAGCTGAAAATACTGCAAACAGTTAGTTAGCTTCATAATTGAGACAGAAAAACCTTGAAGATTTGTCTAGGGCACACTAAGTTCTAAGAAAGATAAACTTGTTTTCTCTTTCAGATGTAGACTGGCCACCTGTGCATCTAATTCGTTTCCTTCCAATATAGACAAGGCTTTGCTGGAAAAAGACACATCCTTTTCACCTTGCACTCAGACCAGGACACTTCACAAGAATATCAACAGTAAAAAAGAACAACAATTTATTCCACACGAGATGTGTGCGCTGACTGGTTGGCAAGCGGACTCTTGGTTGGTTGAGGCATTGCCCTTGGCCCTGCCCAGTTTGAATTTGAACACAAGCTCTGTAGTTAATTGGGGAATCTCAGCAGGTCTGGCAGCATCTGTAAGTCATGATGTGGGTATGCCGGCGTTGGACTGGCGTAAACACAGTAAAAAGTCTGACAACACCAGGTTTTAGTCCAACCTATTTACTTGATAATATACTCGCAAGCTTTCGGGTTAGCCCCTTCGTCAGGTGAATGGAGAGTTCTGGCCTCAGACAGAGCATATAAAGCACAGACAGTTTGTCTGTGCTTTATATGCTCTGTCTGAGGCCAGAACTCTCCATTCACCTGACGAAGGGGCTAACCCGAAAGCTTGCGAGTATATTATCAAATAAATAGGTTGGACTAAAACCTGGTGTTGTCAGACTTTTTACAGCATCTGTAAGGACAGAAAAGAGCTGACGTTTTGAATTCAGGTGACCCTTTGTCAAAGTCTCTGTCAGCTTTGACAAAGGGACGTCTGGACTTGAAACGTCAGCTCTTTTCTCTCCTTACAGACACTGCCAGACCTGCTGAGATTTTCCAGCATTTTCTCTTTTGGTTTCAGATTCCAGCATCCGCAGTGATTTGCTTTTACTTGGTAGTTAACCGTTGCCATGACAAATGCCCCAGGGAACATCTCTTACCCAGAGTCCGTTAGCTGCTTCTTTCTCACGCAGTACCAATTGTAGCTCCCCTTACTACTGGCATTTTTTGCAGACCACCCTGATGAGTGCAAAGCTTTGCCAACATGCCTCTTTTTACCAGCAATATTTAAGCTGTGCACCACAAAGTTTGGAAATACAGTAGGATTTAATCTGGATGGAGGACAAGACTGAAATACTGTTAGAAGGGGAGAGCAGCGAGATTCGTCAGGTTGCTTTATCACACCAGATGATTAATTACTTCACTACTCAAGAAAACAGGATGTTTCCAAGCACCATTGAGTTCCTGAAGCTAGCGGAAGATACACAAGCTCTCTGTGCAGTACTGGCTCAACATACTGCAGATTTTTAGCTTGCAACTCCCAATTACTCCCCTGCTGCACATTTCCCTCTGCTCCAATAAACCATGCTAGCATGAGTGGAGGCTGCACAAATTTGCTGCTAAGGTTTGATGTTTTGTTCCAGCTTCTCAGAGCACACAATCTCGAGGGTCACAAATAAGTTTTTCAAAATGGGACTCCCAAAAGGTCCAGAAATCTCCAAGGCAAAGAGAGAGCGGTTTTCATGCTGTACAGATGCTGTCAGACCTACTGAGATTTTCCAGCATTTTCTGTTTTTGTTTCAGGTTCCAGCGTGCACAGTATTTTGCTTTTATTGGAATGAATCCCATGATAGAAATGCAGTAAGGAACGTTTCAGGAATGGAGGAATTACACTTTAAAAAGATTCGCTGGCACAGTGGTTAGCACTGCTGCCTCACAGCGCCAGGGTTCCAAGTTTGAGTCCCGGCTTGGGTCACTGTCTGTGTGGAGCCTGCACATTCTCCCCACGTCTGCATGGGTTTCCTCCGGGTGCTCCAGTTTCCTCCCACAGTCCGAAAGATGCGCTGGTTAGGTACATTGACAGTGCTAAATTCTCCCTCAGTGTACCCGAACAGATGCCAGAGTGTGGTGACTAGGGGATTTTCACAATAATTTCATTGCAGTGTTAATGTAAGCCTACTTGTGACACTAATAAAATGAACTTTTAAAAAAAAGTATTCTTTCCACTGTTCACAATAAAAGTATAATGTCCTGAGTTGAGAAAAGTATTTGGCCCATCAAGCTTGCCCTAATGACAGCCAAGAGCTTCAAGTTTCTAGGTCAGATTACCAACGACCTGTCCTGGTTCCTCTGTGCTGACACTATAGTTAAGAAAGCCTACCAATGCCTCTACTTTCTCAGAAGACTAAGGAAATTTGGCATGTCAGCTACGACTCTCATCAACTTTTACAGATGCACCAAAGAAAGCATTTTTTCTGTTGTATCACAGCTTGGTATTGCTCCATCTCTAACTAAGATCGCAATAAAATACAAAAGGTTGTAAATATAGCCCAGACCATCATGCAAATCAGTCTCCCATCCACTGACTCGGAAAAGCAGCGGGCATAATCAAGAACCCCATGCACCCTGGACATTCTCTCTTCCACCTTCTTCCTTTGGGAAAAAGTTACAAAAGCCTGAGGTCACGACTCGAGAACAGCTTCTTCCCCACTGCCATCAGACTTTTGAATGAACCGACCTCACATTAAGTTAATCTTTCGCTACACTCTACACTCTGCATCCTCTCTTTTCTTTCTCTATGTAAAATATGCTTTGTCTGTATAGTGCGCAAAAAACAATACTTTTCACTGTATACTAATACATGTGACAATAATAAAATCAAATGAAATGCCAGGATGAATCCTCAGTAATGAGCTTCCTTTCACCAACAATACAACTGGACACTCCTGGCAGCTCAACCCCAGAACAGGTTTCTCAGATGTTTGATTTGACTTCCAGAACCAACGGAAGTGCAAGCCACTTTCACAATAACACATCAGTCTCCACTATGCCAACTCCTTCTGTACTCCCCACCCATCTTTGTTGGTTAGTTGCCATATTTTAGATGATGCGATGCCATCGCTGTCCCCGATTCGCTCCTACACCCCAAGTGTATTAATGTGGCACTGAACTTACCTTCCGCCAACGACCTGCGGAGCATCCCGTCGTTCCTTTGGCTTTGGGACTGCAATCTGAAAGGAAACAAGTTTGGCTTTAATGACCTTTCCCATAGTGAGCCTGCTAACCCCAATCTCTCACACATACACAAATCACACTGTTGGAAAGCTCAGTGATGCCAGTCTAAGCCTGCCGTTCCTCACACGGTATTGAGATGCCATGGTTGGACTGGGGTGGGCACAGTAAGAAGTCTCACCACACCAGGTTAAAGTCCAACAGGTTTATTTGGTAGCAAATGGCACTAGCTTTCGGAGAACTCTCCACTCACCTGACGAAGGAGCAGCACTCTGAAAGCTAGTGGCGTTTACTATCAAATAAACCTGTTGGGCTTTAACCTGGTGTTGAGAGATTTCTCACTGTGTTTACCCCAGTCCAACGCCAACATCTCCACATAATAAAATAGTCTTCCACAGAGTCAGTGCAGACTTGATGAGCCAAAAGATCTCCTTTGCACTGTAGAGATTCTAGATTTTAGTCACAGTAATAAGCATGCATATTTTACTGCCTTGGCATAGGGTTCTCGACCCCAACTTTAAACAGAAGAGGCAGCCAGTTACATTATTCAATCAGCTCGACGCAGGAGTTAAGACGTGCAGTCACATGGTCAACACTGAGCGAGCAATGACACCATCCCCATTCAACATGCAAACCACAGGGCAACAGAAGTCTTCATACATACACTGGAGCATTACTTATACAGATAATCACAGTGCTCCCTCCCTCTACCTCCTCTGCAGGTGGCAACACACATTGGCTGCTACATAGAGCCTTGATGATGCAAACGTCGAGGGGGTGGGAGTGGGGGATTTTCCACTCCTGTTTTCTGCAGAAAACGGTTTATACCCAGATTCCCCATTCCGACTCTCCACAAACCACCCCCCCCCGCAACCTACGACCTACAGGAACCCTGATGTTGAATGAATTTAAAGATCATCATCATCAGGCCTTTATAGCTGATGGTATCTCACCACCCACCTCACCCATTCACCCTACCACCCCCACCGCCATCTTGCCTATACCCACCCCTCCCCTTTCCCTTCCATCCTGTCCAGTCCCTTCCCCCTGTTTTCCCCTTCTCTTCTCCCACCTGGTTCTAACCACCTCACCCCTTTTCCCCCGTCCACTCTCCCTTCCCCCCCCCATCCCACCCTTCCCCCTCCCCACGGCATGTTTCCATCCAGTGCGACACTCCGTTTAAAACATGAGAAACCACCCCCCCCACCCCTCTATGTACATTGCTACCCAGTGGCCCTCAGGGTCAGTTGAAATGAACACGCCACCAGTGTAACTCGCAAACCGTACCACAGGTAAGCTCTGTGGGTCAATGACCAGCCACTTCTCGGTCACTTTCTCCAGCTGCTGGGTGCTCAGTGGCTCTCTGATCTTGACAATCACCTCCAGCCGGCCTCCTGTGGTCTTCCTGCCATCCAAAACCTGGGGAGAATTTAAAATAGGTTTTAAAAACTATTCAACTAGCTACATTAATAAAGATATATTCTGCAACATGCCGGTCTAACATGATGGAGATCAAGAGGTCACAGGTATAGGTTGAGAAGTGGTAGATTTAAAACTGATACGAGAAGGAACAACTCTCACAGAGGGTGGGGAATTTGTGGAACTCACTGCCCCATGGTTTCTTAAGTTTATTTCTTAACGTCACAGGTAGGCTTACATTAACACTGCAGTGAAGTTACTGTGAAAATCCCCGAGTCACCACACTCTGGTGTTTGTTCGGGTACACTAAGGGAGAATTTAGCACGGCCAATGAACTTAACCAGTATGTCTTGTCTTTCGGCCTGTGGGAGAAAACCAGAGCACCCGGAGGAAACCCACGCAGACATTGGGAGAACGTGCAGACTCCGCAAAGACAGTGACCCAATCGACCCAGCGAGAATCGAAGCCGGGTCCCCGGTGCTGTGAGGCAGCAGAGCTAACCACTGTGCTGCCCAGCACGGTGGAGTCTGAATCATCAAATGGTTTTAAGAAGGAGATAGACATATTTCTGATTAGAAAGGAGTTAAAGAGATATGGGAAACAGGTGGGGAGGTGGATTTGAGACTAGGGAGAGATCAGGCATGATCTGGTTGAATGACGGAGCAGGCTTGAAGAGCTGGATTTGCCAACTCCTGACCCTCATTCCTATGTTCCAAACTGATTGCGATGGGATGGGTGATCGCCAGTGAACAAAATTTCAAAGCAGAGTGGAAAACAACTAAATGGTATGGTGGCACAGTAGTTAGCACTGCAGCCTCACAATGCCTGGGATCTGGGTTCAATTCCTGGTTTGGGTCACTGTCTGTGTGGAGTTTGCACGCTCTCCTCATGTCTGCGTGGGTTTCCTCCCACAGACTGGAAAACGCACTAGTTAGGTTGATTGGTCATGCTAAATTCTGCCTGTGTTGGGGAATTAGCGAGGGTAAATGTTTGGGGTTACAGGAATAGACACAGGGTGGAAATGTGGTCAGTACAGACTAGATGAGCCGACTGGCCTCATTCTGTACTGTAGAGGATTCTATGGTAGATCTGGAGGGTGAAGAAAACAGAATCATGAATTTCCACTGAAAACCTCTTCACTTGCCAGGCCAGCATGAATTATTTGGCTGGAGTTATTTGAACAACACTGATGGAAGTGATTTCAGTGCACTGCCAGCAAACACAGTGACGTTGTCCTGTAGTTGGGCTGTAGATCAGCCTGTTCTCTCCCTTAGCCTGCATCTCACTTACCCATCCAAAAAAAAAACCTAATTAATATTCTTTCCTGTCAGTCCACGTGAATGCTTTGGAATATCTTTTGTTTGGACAGCGAATTCCACTGACTGCGATCAGAAACTTGCGGGAAGGGAAGCCGGACAGGGAGGAATGAATTCCAGCCGGCAGGCCAGGAGAGCAGCCTGGTAGCAGCAGGCCAGCTCACTGATTGCCAGCCTGAGGGTACTTCAGTACATACTGCCCCTTGTGAAGGAACACATGTGGTAGCCAGTATTTCATTGCGAAGGTTGCCACATCTAATACCATAGAATCCCTTCACTGCAGAAGGAGGCCATTCAGCCCATGCACCAACAACAATCCCACACAGGCCCTATTCCCGCAACCCCACATATTTACCCTCATCCCTCTAAACTACACATCTCAGGACACTCAACCTAAACTGCACATCCGTGTGTGGTTTACAATGCAGAATCGCTGAGCAGAAAATGGTAGCAAAGTTCTGCACACAAGGATGGCCTCAACTGAGATCCAGGGTTCATGTCACATTATCTGTACCCCTATGCAAATTCTTACTAACTGTCCTGGCTTGAGATAATTCAGTAAGAAGTCTCACAACATCACGTTAAAGTCGAACAGGTTTATTTGGTAGCACAAGCTCCTTCTTCAGGTGAGTGAGGAGTTGTGTTCACAAACAGGGCATATATAGACACAAACTCAAATTTACAGGATAACAATTCACATCTCTTTAACCTGTGCTTAACCCTCTCTCCACTTCCATTGTCTGCACCTGTAAAGACTTGATTACCTGTTAAGACGCACATTCCATACATTAGCTTGTAATTGAGTCTACAGATATGTGAACTCAACTCTCCACTCATCACGAAGGGGCAGCACTCTGAAAGCTTGTGCTACCAAATAAACCTTTAACCTGGTGTTGTGAGACTTCTTACTGTGCCTACCCCAGTCCAACGCCGCCATCTCCACATCATGGCACATCTTTGGATTGTGGGAGGAAACTGGAGCACCCAGAGGAAACCCACACAGACATGGGGAGAACGTGCAAAGTCCACAAAGACAGTGACCCAAGCAGGAAATCGAACCTGGATCCCTGGCGCTGAGAGGCAACAGTGCTAACCACTGTACCACCGTGCCGTCCCTTCTAAGAAGATCTCCCCGAGCTCCAGTCTAATCCCAGTTTCTAACTTGCAATTGACAATGAAACGGAGTCACCTCTCAGCACATCTCCTTCACAAAGTTTCAAACTCTCTCACCTCCAGGATTTCTCGAATCTCGCACTGCGACTCCAGTTTCTCCAGCTTAAGCTGAGCTGTTCCCACAACTCGGTCATTCTTGAAGAGACCCCTGTTAAAGAAAGAAGAACAG
This sequence comes from Carcharhinus amblyrhynchos, assembly GCF_965287045.1. Taxonomy (NCBI): domain Eukaryota; kingdom Metazoa; phylum Chordata; class Chondrichthyes; order Carcharhiniformes; family Carcharhinidae; genus Carcharhinus; species Carcharhinus amblyrhynchos. Next base: position 12,302,594 of record NC_137356.1, read on the forward strand.
TGTTGTTAGTTCTCCTGCTCCCTGTCACTACAAGCAGGCTATCAAGTAAGGAGGCACAGTAAGGCGAGTGCTGGAGTTACAAAAGGGACGTGGACAGAGTAAGTGGACAGTCAAAATGGACAAGTGGAGAACAGCTAGATCATCCAGTCTACATTCATGAATGACAAAAAGGAATCATTTTAATGGCGAGAATTGTGGAGAAGCAAGAGATTTGCATCAGGAGCAGGAATGGGTTACCAAAAAGATAGTGGATAAAGGCAAATTACTGAGGATGCTGGAATCTGAAACCAAAAAGGAAAATGCATCTATAAGGAGAGAAACGAGCTGATGTTTCAGGTCCAGATGACCCTTTGTCAAAGCTTTGATTGTAACACAATATTCTGCACTCTCTCATTTCCTTCTCTATGAATGGTATGTTTTGTCTGTATAGAACGCAAAAGACAATACTTTTCCCAAAGGTAGAGGAGTCTAAAACTAGAGGGCATAGGTTAAGGTGAGAGGGGAGAGATACAAAAGGGTCCAGAAGGGCATTGTTTTCACTCAGAGGGCGGTGAGTGTCTGGAACGAGCTGCCAGAGGTGGTAGTAGAGGCGGGTACAATTCTGTCTTTTAAAAAGCATTTAGATAGTTACATAGGTAAGATGGGTATAGAGGGATATGGGCCAAATGTGGGCAATTGGGATTAGCTTAGGGGTTTTAAACAAAAAGAGCGGCATGGACAAATTGATCCGAAGGGCCTGTTTCCATGCTGTAAACCTCTATGACCTCTATCTATGTATGTTAATACATGTGACAATAAATCAAATCATTCAGGAATGAAATCAGGAAGCTTTTATTCTATGTACACACAGGATCATGAAAACTGCAACTTTCTCATAAGATGATCAATGTGTTCTTGTTAGTGGATGGTATCAAGGGCTATAGATCTGGAATGTAGGAGAGGCTTAATGGCCTACTCCTGGGGCAACACGGTGGCATAGTGGTTAGCATTGCTGCCTCACAGCACCAGGGACCCAGATTGGGTCACTGTTTGTGTAGAGCTTGGACATTCTCCCTGTGTCTGCCTGGGCGTCCTCTGGGTGCTCCAGTTTCCTCCCACAGTCCAAAAGACGTGCTGGTTAGGGTGCATTGGCCACGCTAAATTCTCCCTTAGTGCAACCCAAACAGGTGCTGGAGTGTAGCGATTAGGGGCTTTTCACAGTAACTTCACTGCAGTGTGAATGTAAACTTATTTGTGACACTAATAAATTAGCTCTAAAGTTAAAAGTTGTTCCTATAGCTGGCAGTGCTGCCACTGACAGACAAAGCAATCTTCCCCAGCAGGTTAGTGGGAGGGAGCAACCAAGTGGACACGTCCTCCAATGTTAGTTGTTAAGATGACAGAATAAAAAAAAATCAACTCCACAAATGATGAGGTTCTAATGTTTAAAAACCCACTATGCATATGGTGCCATTCTCAAATGCAGGCAGAATGGTAGGGGCAGAGGAGAAAGGGAGAATGAGGATGAAGCATGTCTCACTTCATATCACTGCTCCCAGCTCCAATTCAACCAGACTTCCCACCTCTCTGGAGCCAAAGTGTACACAAACTTCCGACACGATATGAAAGGACAATGGAGAATTGATTTTCACAGCCTGTAAAAAGTGTCAATATCCACTGCTGTTTGGAATAAAACTTAATGTGAGAGAGGGAAAAAGAGAGAGAGAGAGAGAGACGCGTGAGAGATGGTCTTTCACTGCGTCACAAGAACTGCCCTCCCCTGTGATTGGCCTGGCACCGTAGTAAAGTCTGTTCAAGAGCTGTACCAAACCAACAGGTTAATTCCTAAAACAAAACTCTCCGGGAAAATAGAGCAGTAAATAAGAGAAACTCGTACCCTTTATGGAGTATTTCAAATTTAATTCCTTTGGTCTGTACCACTCGTTTGAATGCACGATGTCCGCGGTTGATGTTCAGCTTGAACTGCTCCTTAAATTCTAGTTAGACAACAAGAAGTGATTATTACAGCACTGCTCGTGGTCACCATTATCTAGACCCTAGTTATATCCTAGCTATGACTGGAACACTATACTCTGCACTCTCTCGTTTCCTTCTCTCTGAATGGAATGTTTCATCTGCATAGCGCACAAGAAACAATAATTTTTACTGTATACCAATATATGTGACAATAATGAATCAAATCATTTGGCAGCAAAATACTCACTCAAGCAAACTGCTGTGTTCCAAATGTCCCTGTCACCACCATTTGCCGTTTTGAAGCAGTTACTCAATTTTATGTACTGCTCACTATCACTGCGTCTCCCCCCCCCGTCTCTGCTCCACCACCACTCAGCTTTGGTGGTTATCCAACCCATCCTCATCAACTCTTGTTCTGAGTCAAGGGCAATAGATACAGTGGTTAGCATTGCTGCCTCACAGCGCCAGGGACCCAGGTTCAATTCCAACCGCGGGTGACTGCCTACATGGATCATAGAAGCCCTATAGTGCAAATAGTAGGCCATTCGGCCCATCAAGTCTACACGACCACAATCCCACCAAAGCCCTATCCCCTTAATCTCCTTGACATTGGGATCAATTTAGCATGGCCAATCAACCTAACCCACAAATCTTTGGACTGTGGGAAGAAACCAAAGCACCTGGAGTAAACCCACATGACACAGAGAACGTGCAGATGCTGCAGACATGGAGTTACACCTTCTCCCCATGTCTGTGTGGGTTTCCCCTGCGTGTGTCAGTTTCCTCCCACACTCCAAAAATGTGCAGTTCAGTTGGATTGGCCATGCTAACTTGCCTCTTACTGTCCCAAGATATGTAGGTTAGGGAGATAAGCCATGGAAAACATGTGGGTCACAGGGTTAAGATACTCTGAGAGAGTCTGTGCAGACCCGATGAGCCAAATGGTCTCCTCCTGCACTGTAGGAATTCTAATGATTCTTCTACAACTTCATTCTAAGGCAAGCTATTTGGCCTACATCCTCCTCCAAATGTTTATTTTTATTCATTCATGGGATATGGGTGTCACTGGCTGGCCAACATTTATTGCCCATCTCTAGCTGCTCTTGTACAGAGAGCATTTGAGAGTCAACCACATTGCTGTGGCTCTGGAGTCACATGTAGGCCAGACTGGGTAAGGATGGCAGATTTCCTTCTCTAAAGGGACATTAGTGAACCAGATGGGTTTTTCTGACAATGGTTTCATGGTCATCAGTAGATTCTCAATTTGATTTTTTTTTATTGAATTCAAATTCGTGGCGAATTCAATACGTGGCGAAAAACTGCAGCAGGCGACGGTGCAGAGGGACCTCGGGGTCCTTGTGCATGAGTCGCAAAAACCCAGCTTGCAGGTGCAGCAGGTAGTCAGGAAGGCGAATGGGATGCTGGCCTTCATAGCGAGGGGGATTGAATATAAAAGTAGGGAGGTCTTGCTGCAGCTGTATAGGGCATTGGTGAGGCCGCAGCTGGAGTACTGTGTGCAGTTTTGGGCGCCGCACCTGCGCAAAGATATTTTGGCCTTGGAGGGAGTGCAGAGGAGGTTTACTAGGCTGATACCGAAGTTGAGGGGGTTGAGCTATGAGGAGAGGCTGAATAAACTAGGCTTGTACTCGTTAGAGTTTAGAAGAATGAGGGGAGATCTCATTGAGACGTACAAGATGATGAATGGGATGGATAGGATAGAGGTGGAGAGACTCTTCCTGCTCAAAAAAGACAGTAGGACTAGGGGGCACAGCCTCAAGATAAAAGGGGGGAGTGGTTTAGAACGGAGTTGAGGAGGAACTTCTTCACTCAAAGGGTGGTGAATCTCTGGAATTCTCTGCCCGTTGAAGTGGTGGAGGCTGCCTCGCTAAATATTTTTAAGAGGCGGGTTGATGGGTTTTTGATAAGAGAGGGGATTAAGGGTTATGGGGAGAGGGCGGGAAAGTGGAACTGCGCCACGACAGATCAGCCATGATCTTATTGAATGGCAGGGCAGGCTCGAAGGGCTAGATGGCCTACTCCTGCTCCTATTTCTTATGTTCTTATGTTCTTAAATTCCACCATCTGCCATGGCGGGATTCAAACCTGTTGGATTTTAATCTGGCGTTGGGAGACTTCTTACAGATTTTTATTGGATTCAAATACAATTCAAACCTAAGTCCTCTATTCTCTGGATTACTAGCCCAGTGACAATACCACTTATTCCATCATCTCCCCACTGATATCTATTGTGGCAGCAGAGACCCCGCCTCCATCACACATCCCAGCAATCTGATCAAAAGGAAAGACATTCCTTTAAGAACCTGGAAACATTCTAAAGCGCTTAATGAAGCACTTCCTGAAATGCCGCCTCTGTTGTAATGTTGGAAATGTGGTATTGCCAGTTTTAACACAGCAAGCTCCCACAAACCATAATATGATAAACAGACCCTCTAATCTAGTGATGTGGGCTGAGGGACACTGGAGAGAACATCCGCAAACTGTGCCACAAATTCTCTCACATCCACTTGACAAGGCAAACAGGACCTTGGTTTAATCTCATCCAAAATCCTGGCTAATGAAATGCTTTCTCAGTGCATCACTCAAGTATCAGCCTAGATTAGTTGCTCAAGTTTCTATAGTTGAGTGTAAACAGAGCTCTCTCACCCATACTGGCGGCACGATGGCACAGTGGTTAGCATTGTTGTCTCAGTAACAATAACCCGGATTTGATACTGGCCACGGGTGACTGTATGGAGTTTGCACATTTATGGAATCCCTTCAGCGCCATTTAGCCCATTGATTCTGCACCGACTCTCTGATACAGCATCTTACCTAGGCCCTATCTCTGTAACCCCACACGTTTACTCTGCTAGTCTCCCTAACCTACAATCTTGGGATGCAAAGGGATAACTTAGCATGGCCAAAGTACCAGGCCAGCACATCTTTCAGAAGCAACTGGAGCACCCAGAGGAAACCAACACAGACACACGGAGAATGTGCAAACTCCACACAGACAGTGACCCAAGCTGGGAATCAAACCCAGGTCCCCAGCGATGTGAGGCAGCAGTGATAATCACTGTGCTACCATTCTCCCAGTGTCTGTGTGGTTTTCCGCTGGGTGCTCCAGTCTCCTCTCACTATTCAGAGATGCAGGTTCGGTGGATTGGCCAGGCTAAATATGCAGGGTTACGGGAATAGGGCGGAGGGGAGGATTGGGATGGGATGCTCTTTCAGAGAGTCGGTGCAGACCCGATGGACTGAATGGCTGCACTGAAGGGATTCTATAAACGTTACCCACTGACTCACGGAACATGATCCAGACTGGTAAACCGGCCACATGACCAACACAAATCAACAAGCAAGTTAGTGCCAGGTTTGAGAGTTCACTTGGCAGCTCTCCTGCCCCACATACCTGGGCAGTTTGTGTTCTTCACCACGTTGGTTTTGTCTTTCTGTGCTTCTTCCTGTGGAACAAAGTAAAACATACACCATAACTTGTAGCAGTGTACAGGGCTCAAGAGAACTAGGGCATAAACTTATTAGAACTGAAGCTGTGACAAGGACTGATAATCCTTTTAGTTTCATAAAAATAAAGCAAAATCCTTTGGCCCAAACCTCACAAACTAAATAAAAGCCAAATGAAGATTAAATTTAAGACAACAGAAGAGGTTTACTAGGATATTGCCTGGCATGGAGGGCATGAGCTATGAGAAGTTGGCGAAACTTGGTTTGTTCTCACTGGAATGACAGAGGTTGAGGGGAGACCTGACAGAAGTCTGCAAGATTAATGAAGGGCATGGACAGAGGGGATAGTCAGAAGCTTTTTCCCAGGGTGGAAGAGTCAATTACTAGGGGGCATAGGTTTAAGGTGCAAGGTTTAAATGAGATGCACAAGGCAAGTTTTTTTTTTACAAAGAGAGAGTGGTGGGTGCCTGGAACTTGCTGCTGGGGGAGGTAGTGGAAGCAGATAGAACAGTGACTTTTAAGGGGCATCTTGACAAATATATGAATAGGATGGGAATAGAAAGATATGGTCCCAGAAGAGACACAGTGGAACAGCATGGTGGCACAGTGATTAGCACTGCTGCCTCACAATGCCAGGGAACCAGGTTCAAATCCAGCCTTGGGTCACTGTCTGTATGGAGTTGCACATTCTCCCTGTGTCCACATGGGTTTCCTCCCTCAAGTCCAAAGTTGTACAGGTTAGGTTGATTGGCCATGCTAAATTGACACTAGTATCAGGAGGATTAGCAGATCAAATATGTGGGGTTATGGGAATAGGGCCTAGGTGGGATTGTGGTTGGTGCAGACTCGATGGGCTGAGTGGCCTCCTTCTGCACTATAGGGGTACTATGAAAAAAAGAGGAGGGGGTTTTAGTTCAAATGGGCAGCATGGGTGGTGCAAGCTTGGAGGGCCAAAGGGTCTGTTACTGTGCTGTAATTTTTTTTGTTCTTGCATTTATATAGTAATTTCAAAATAGTAAAATATTGCAAGATATTTCACTGCAAACACTGAGCACGTATGGACAGGTAACCCTACACAAGGGCACGTACGGACAGGTAACCCTACACGGAGATATTTGCGCAGGGATCCCTACACAGGGAGATATTCAGGCAGGTACCCAACAGCTGGGTCAAACAGCTTTTAAGAATCAACTTAGAGAGAGAGGCACAGAGGTTTGGGAAGAGAATTCTACTGTTTAGGATCTAGGCAACTGAAAGCACGGTGCCAATGCTGGAGCTAAGAAAATTATGTATGCGCCAGAGACCAGAATTGGGAGGGGCACAGAGGTTTGGGAGGATTGTAGGGGCTGGGGAAGGTGGAGTTGCAGAGAAAATAATGTTTTTCTCTTTTCATTCATAGGTTTTAAGTCGGTCCACCTCATGTCCAACGAGGGGCATACACGCGATGGGTCGTACTGGGGCTGCTCTTGGTTGTTCGAGATTGGCCTAGTGCTTCATGTCGTTAGTGTGTGCCTAAACTTGGCAAGACGACAGCTCAGTGACTATCGCTGATTGCTGTGCAGACACATGGATTTGGGGCGGTGTCTGTGGGAGTTTGCGCATTCTCCCTGTGCTTGCGTGGGTTTTCTCCGGGTGCTCCGGTTTCCTCCTGTGAGCAATAGGTAAAGATGTTGTTAACATATATATTTGTAGAGCATAGAGAAATAGCTTGAAGTTAAATAGATTGGATATAGTTAGGCATATTGATAACCCACTTTATGGAAACAACTGTGAGTTTAGTCACAAACATAGGACATAGGGTTCGATGCTGCTAACACAGCAATAATTAGGGATAATAAAAAGACTGCCTGTAATGTAGAGATAACATCAGAGATGTGATGTGCAGTGAAGCATACACCACATCCTGCAGGAATGTAAGAGGCCCATGTTATAAAAAGCAAATGGTCTGCAAGATGTGTTGTTTATACAACTAAGCATAAAAGGGGGAAGGGGTCACTGAGATAGTCGGGACAGCAGTGATTAAGTTGGCAAAGGATTGATTACTGCCAATCTGAACTGGACATGTAACAGTATTGGATAAGATGGATGAGTTTGCTAATGCACTCTTGTGATAACAGGAGACATTGTTAGATGGGATAGGAACTTAGGGCACCTCGAGCCAATAGGAGAATGTCAACACATAGATGGGACAGGGACCACCAATTAGGAGAGAACATCACATTGCAAAGCCATCACAATGCTTGTAAAAAAGGTATAAAATGTGCTGTAAATCTATGTGAGGTGTGCCTATTTCGCTAGACACCCGGTCTTGCAAGAACGTCAAATAAAATCTTGCTCCTTCAGAACTTGACTTGACTAAATTGTTTAACTGTGAGCTGTGTTTCTCACACTTCCCACACCCCAAAGATGTGCTGTTAGGATGATTGGGAGGAATAAATTGTCCCTAAATCAGTTTCCCTCAATCTGGATGGCCATAAAACATTAGACAGGGGTCGTGGGGGGAGAGGGGGACTGGTGGTGTTGAGATGGTGGCGCGGGCTTGTTGGGCCGAAGGGCCTGTTTCCCGGGCTGATTTTGTTCTTTGTTCTTTGTAAAAGAGAGTGGCCATGGAAAAATTTGAAAACTAGGACGAGGACTTTCAAGTTTGACCGTGAACTCACCTCCGTCAGTGAGCACAGGTGGCACAGTTGTTAATGCTGCTGCCTCATAGCGCCAGGGACCCGGGTTTGATTCCCAGCTTGGGTCACTATCTGTGTGGAATCTACACGTTTTCCCCCTGTCTGTGTAGGTTTCCTCCCACAGTCCAAAAGATGTGCTGGTTAGGTGCATTGACCAAGCTAAATTCTCCCTCAGTGTACCCGAATAGGCGCCAGAGTGTGGCGACTAGGGGATTTTCACAGTAACTTCATTGCAACGTTAACCTGAGCCTACTTGTGACACTAATAAATAAACTTTACTTTTAGAAGTCTGCGTCATTAACCTCCTTCTAAAAATACTCTGCTCTTTGTTCATTCCCAGAGCTGCTCTCTATTGTGGCTTGTCTTTCCTTGCTATTTTTCTCAGTGCTCTTTGTGGAAAGCTCTAATGTGATCAGTGAGTGTCTGACATTCAGTTGAACCCTGACACATTACATTGCAACATTAAGCCACAAGCCATGCACCGCAGTGACTGTGTGGAATACACTTTGTGGCGTGGTCCCCCCCCACCCCCCACATCACTAACTAACATGCCTACTACCAACTTATTCTTCTGTGGAGTGAAAAAGTGAAACTGCTTTCTTCAACCTGCACTTCTCCCAAAATTATGCAGAATTCCAAATCAAAATTACCTACCAGCTACACTACTTCCTGATTTACCTTGCCCACTACCCTATGCTGCTCAGTTCAAACGGGAGCCTCTCCCTTGGACTTAGACCTTTCACCCAAGTTGCCAAAAGGGCTGAATTCGTGTAATAAGCTTCTTACCGAGTTTGGGAAGGCAAATTCAAACTTGACAAAGGCATCAAGGTCATGTGCTGCAACACCTAAACAGAACATTAACTGGTCGTTATTTATACAGCAATGGGTCAGTAATGTTAAAAAATAAATTACACCCCCCACCCCCATATCTAGAGGTACTGGTACACACTAGTGCTCAAAACTCATGCATCACTAGTACAGCTGCTGCAAGGAAAACAGTGTTAAAATGAGCTTTTCACTGTGTGTGTGTGTGTGTGTGTGGGGGGAGAGTTGTTACAGAAGTAAATTCCTCCCAGAAACTGCAGCGAATCTGTTCTGGATCGGATTGTAGCATCGCGCACATCACAGCAGAGGCTCACTGCCTTACAGGCCCCACAGACAGTCTTGTTTATGGGTGGCATGGTGGTCAGCACTGCTGCCTCACAGTCCCAGGGTCCCAGGTTTGAGTCCCAGCTTGGGTGAATGTCTGTGTGGAGTCTGCACGTTCTCCCTATGTCTGTGTGGGTTTCCTCTGGGTGCTCCCGCTTCCTCCCACAGTCCAAAAGACATGCTGGTTAGGGTGCACTGGCCATGCTAAACTCTGCTGCAGTGTCCCTGAACAGGTGCTGGAGTGTGGCGACTAGGGAATTTTCACAGTAACTCCATTGCAGTGTGAATGGTAGCCTACTTGTGACTAACAAATAAAAATAAAACTTCTGACAACTGACAATGGTCAATTCATCAGAAGATTTTAATTCCAGATTTTTTTCTGAATTCAAATTTCACCATCTGCTATGGTGGGATTCAAACCCAGGTCCCCAGCATTAGCCTGGTCTCTGGACTCTAGTCTAGTGACAATATTACTACTCGTCCCTGGAAATGTTGGACTCCTGCCTACTACTAACATTGTGCAGCCGACATGGTAGTTTAATCTTACTTGCGGACACTTCTCAGTCTCCTGGCTCAGCAGTGGGCCCTACACTCAGAGCAAGTTATAGAAGTTTAGAGTCAGAGGGTAACAGCATGGAAACAGGCTCTTCGGCCCAACTTGTCCATGCCGTCCAGTTTTTAACTACTAAGCTAGTCCCAATGGCCTGCTTTTGGCCCATATTGCTCTATACCCATCTTGCCCATGTGACTGTCTATAGAGTATTTGAGGGGTTGGAAAATTCTCGGCCTATTTCATTACCTGAAGGAGGCGATAGGTTGATTCCTTTGACGATGTGAAGGATCATGTCACTGTTTGTGAGATTGGGAAAAATCCTGGAATAAAAGAGAAAGGTATTGAATCGTATCAGTGCGTCAGTACAGCTCAGCTACGAGGTTCTGGATGTCTCGATCAGAATCGAGCTGAGGAACTTGGGCAGACCCACAGTGTGGTGATGCTAATGCTCTCATTCAAAAGAAATGTTAGACCAGTGAACTACTGACCCCACCCAGAGGTTTGGGTGGACATTAAAGATTCCATGTGAACACTCTCAGAAAGTCTTGGCCTACATTTTCACCTCTGTCAGTAAAACCTGAAAACACACCTCTGGTCATTCAAACCACTGCGGTTCAGAAACTGAAAGGTACATTGAAGAATTTTGAACTGTTTAATCATTTATTATATCTAGGAATCTTTCTAATATAATAACCCAGCAATCTAGGATATTTTGCTGCAATTGTATAGGGTGCCAGTGAGGCCATACCTGGAGTATTGCGCACAGTTTTGGTGTCCTTATCTGAGGAAGGACGTCCTTGCCATAGAGGGAGCGCAGCGAAGGTTTACCAGGCTGATTCCTGGGATAGCAGGGCTGTCATGTCATATGAGGGACTAAATTGGTTAGGATTATAGTCACTGGAGTATAGAAGAGAGAGAGGGAATGTTGTAGAAACTTATAAAATTATAACAGGATTAGACAGGGTAGATTCAGAAAGAATGTTCCCGATGGTGGAGGAGCCCAGAACTAGGGGTCATAGTCTGAAGATAAGGGGTAAAACCTTTCAGAACTGAGGTGAGGAGAAATTTCTTCACCCAGAGAACGGTGAATGTGTGGAATTCACTCCCACAGGAAGTAGTTGAGGCCAAATTGTTGTGTGATTTCAAGAAGAAATTAGATATGGCTTTTGGGGCTAAAGGGATCAAAGGATATGGGAGAAAGGCAGGATCAAGATATTGAATTCAAAGATCAGCCATGATCAAAATGAATGGCGGAGCAGGCTTGAAGGGCTGAGTGACCTCCTCCTGCTTCTAGCTTCTATGTAATCCAAGCAGTATACTGCATCTGTATTGCTATTAGCATGCAGGTGTAAAAAGTTCACCTACACAACAGGCGAAAATGCAATTCTGCACCCTTACTAAACTCCAGCACATTGCTTAGAATCATAGAACCCTACAGTGCAGGCACCAAGTGGCATATGAGAGGCAATAGACAGGGTGGATAGTCAGAGACTTTGTCCCTAGGGTGGGAGTGCCAATTATAAGGGGCACAGAATCAAAGTGAGGGGGGGAAGTTTAAAGATGCGTGGGAGAAGCTTTTCACGCAGGGAGTGATGGGTGCCTGGAACGTGCTGCCAGAGGTGGTGGTGGAAGCAGGCACATTAGCAACATTTAAGAGGCATCTGGATGGGTACATGAATAGGGAGGGAATAGAGAGATATGGACTGAGTAAGGGCAGAAGGTTTTTTTTTTAAGTTTAGTTAGGGCATTATGATCAGCACAGGCGTGAAGGGCTAAAGGCCTGTTTCTGGGCTGCACTTCATTGATTTCATGGTCTTCAAGTCCACATCAAATCTCCAACAAGAGCATCTTGCTAAGGCCCCATCCCTGTAATCCCAAGTATTTACCCCACTGATCCATTTAACCTACAGATCTTTGGATATTAAAGGGCAATTTAGCACGGCCAATTAATCTAACCTACATACCTTTGGACTGTGGAAGGAAACCGGGGTACCCATGCAGACACAGGGAGAACGTGCAGACTCCACACAGACAGTGACCCAAGCCGGGAATTGAACCTGGGCTCCTGGCACTGTGAGACAGCAGTGCTAACCACTGTGCCACCAAGCTTGTACTACACAAACGTGCTACTATGTTCCCCTTTACGAAGCCTCTTATAGCACTGGTGAGATGGCGCAGCAGGTTTAAAGGCACCAATAGAAAAGGCAGATTTGCAATGCTGGCAATACTTGGTCAGATTTCCGAGAAAGGGGTCACAACCACTCCAAATTTACTCGGTGTCATCACTGCTGAAGACAAACCCAGTACAGCAAGACTCCAACGAGAGAGAGAGAGAGAGAGAGAGAGAGAGAAAGGCAGAGAGAGAGAAATGTGTTAGTAAGAACATAAGAACTAGGAGCAGGAATGAACGACCTGGCCCCTCAAGCCTGCTCTGCCATTCAATAAGATCATGGCTGATCTTTTTGTGGACTCAGCTCCACTTACCTGCCCGCTCACCTTTACTGTTCAAAAATTTAATCTATCCTTGCCTTAAAACCATTCAATGAGGTAGCCTCAGCTGCTTCATTGGGCAGGGAATGCCACAGATTCACAAAGCTTTGTATGAATAAGTTCCTCCTCAACTCATTCCTAAATCTGCTCTCCCTTATTTTGAGGTCATGTCCCCCTTGTTCTAGTTTCACCTGCTAGCGGAAACAATCCCCCTGCTTCTATCTAATCTATTCCCTTCATAATCTTATGTGTGATAATTGATCGGTTTGAGCTGATTTTGTCATGACGAAGAACATTGGAAGGACACCAGGAGGACTGCCTTCTGTTCTTTGTTTTGTGTTGCCTGATATTTAGCATCTTGCTAAACCGCAGAAAGACATGTGTTTGACAGCACACCCGGGATAGTGAAAGTAGATCCCCTCCAGATGGGGAGGTTAGATCAGACTATTTGTCCATGTCCTGGAGCGGAATTCATTTGTTTATACTAATTTAGAATGGTTAAGTCTCCAACTCCCCAAATACTGTTATTTATATGAAATTATACATTGCTGCAAAGTCAGCCTAAGAAAATTTTAAAATTTTTACAAACACGAAATTTAATGATGTCCATGGCTTAACCGAGCCTACTGCACATGTCATCGCTGCTACTCACTTTACTACTTGGAAGGTCCGTTCCTCGTGGTGGTACTTGGGCAGAGGGTAGCCTTGGGCATGCGCCCTCTTCAGAATTTCAATGTTCTTTTTACAATCGTCTGCCATCTTCTCAAATCTTCAATAGCAAGCACACACAATGATTGCTTGATTAAAAACTGCTCAGTCTTTGACATAAATATGGTGTGGAGATGCCAGCGTTGGACTGGGATGGGCACAGTAAGAAGTCTGACAACACTAGATTAAAGTCCAACAGGCTTATTTGGAATCACAAGCTTTCAGCATGCTGCTCCTTCCTCAGGTGAATGCGCACTCACCTGATGAAGGAGCAGCGCTCCAAAAGCTTGTAATACCAAATAAACCTGTTGGACTTTAACTGGTGTTGAGAGGCTTCTTACCTAGCCATAAATGTCCCGTTTATATCAAACTTGCTACACTTGAGCCGCTTCCATTGAATTTTTAAGTTACTCAATCAAGGCAGCATCATGAGGATTCAAAGAGTGGGATTCTCCCCTCACTCAGGTTGGGGGGGGGGGGGGGGGGGGGGGGGGGAAGAGAGAGAGAGAGAGAGAGGGAGAGGGAGGAATGATGCATGCCAAGAATTGGTTTTACGCTGGTGTGAATTTCCCGTGGGATGTTCAGCCAAAGTTGCCCCACGATGCCAGGAAGAGCCATGCCAAACGCCTGCTGGCAAACAATGGCAAGCTGTCTCCAACGTGGGAAAACCCGCTGCGGCAGAACTGGAAAACCCGCACTCCACGTTTCACCCATTGTTCATGGATTGCCACATCGAGTAATATATTTACAACTCACTCCGGATAACAAAGGTTTTAAATCTTACGTAGACAAGAGGTTATCTGCACTCACTTGGTGGTCTCCGATACGCTTCCAAGGTGGGTGTATTGCTTGGAGTACTGCATACACGTCTATCGAAAGATACATAACACAAGACTATTAACAGGCCAAGTGATCAAATGGACGCTTCTCCCAAATACAGGTGACTTGAGTCTCCAGTAAAGTTCCCATTATTGCAGTGAAAGTGGATGTGAACAAAATAGGCTGTACTTCTGATTGAAACATTAAAATACTGTAGTACCTCATCCACTACATTCTAGTAATAATAGAACATTTACAAGTTTGCATGTTATACATATTGCTGCTATAATGCAGAGGGAAGATACTTGTTGAAGCTGCTCTGTATTTCCATCAACAAAAAACAATTCATAGAATCCCTACAGTGCATTCACCTCATTGAGCCTGCGCTAACAAGAATGCCAGCCAAACTCTATCCATCCCCATAACCCCACGTATTTACCCTGCTCAACACTCTGACATTAAGGGGCAATTTAGAATGGCTAATCAGCTTAAACCACACATTTTTGGAGTGTGGGAGGAAACCGGAGCACCCAGAGGAAACTCACGCAGACATGGGGAAAGTGCAGCGTAAATATGTGGGGTTACAGGGATAGGGTTTAAGTGGGATGCTCCATTGCGCAGACTCAATGGGTCAAATGGCCTGCTCAAAGTTTATTTATTAGTATAACAAGTAGGCATACATTCACACTGCAATGGAGTTACCAAGAGAGGCCCCTAGGCACCACAGTCCAGACCTGTTCGGGTACACTGAGGGAGAATTTACCATGGCTAATGCACCTAACCAGCATGTCTTTCGGACTGTGGAAAGAAACCGGAGAACCCGAAGGAAACCCACAGACACGGGGAGAACGTTCAGACTCTGCGCAGTGACCTGAGCTGGGAATTGAACCTGGGTCACTGGCGCTGTGAAGCCGAGTGCTGACCACTGTGCCACCTTCTCTGTAGGTATTCTGTTCTATGGTTCTATCCAATCACTGCCCTGAACGGGGATCATCATCTCTCTCTGCTCCCCTCAATATCTTAAAAACTTCAATCAATTCAATTCGCCAACATTAAGGACATTTAAATGGTCATTGGATAAACATATGGATGATACTGGAATCGTGTAGGTTAGATGGGCTTTAGATTGGTTTCACAGGTTGGCACAACATCGAGGGCTGAAGGGCCTGTGCTATGTTTTAATTCGCTCTGTAAACTCTTCAAGTTCCAAAGAGTACAACACTGGTTTATTTAATCTCTCCTCACAGTTCAACCCTGGGAGTCCAGATAGCATACTGAACACTTCAAAAAATCGCTAAATGAGTCAAAATTCGGGGATTAGTGAGTCAAGTGCTATGTGGATGGATGTGTTTACATGGGTCGTGGCATAATCAAACCAATAAGGAAGTGCTACAGATCATTCCAAAATATGTCAGCTGTACAGGTTAATCTGGACATTTATTAAGAACAGATGGTCTAAGTGCATTTACACAGGGAACAGAGCCCAGGATACATCAGGAAGATTAACAGCTTTTACAGCACTTAAAGGAATGAAAGAGGGAGCCGTATTAACTTCATTTTAGAATCTTTGCCACAAATTCAATTAGAATTGCAGTGTTTCAGGATGGCAGCTCACCACCACCTTCTCAAGGGCAACTAGGGACAGGCAATAAATGCTGGCCAAACCACGTCCCAGGATTGAATAAAGAAAAATAATACTCGCTTACACAATCACCTCTCTCTGCTCAGGTTCCATGCCACAAGAGACTACCATGGACTTCCATGTGTTGGTTCATGGTTATGCCTGATCAGGTACGGAAGCCCTTTGCCTTTGGACTGACTAGGAGACTCCCCTCACACTCTTATCATTTGTCATTGGCTATTGAAAGGATTTGCCTGTTGACAATCTAACAGTATGGGCATGCTATTAACACACCTTCCATGGCTATCAAGCCCCAGAGTTAGACTCTACCTCAGATGGTGACACTACCTCTGCACTGTAAGGTCTTCCCAATATTACCCTATCGTTTTAAAGAGACGTAGCCTTTGCTCAGTGTTGCTGCGCGTGGGGTGGATTTACCTCGTACTGTTGCTTCAGCACTTCCATCAGCTGGCCGTACTGCTCTGCAGTTTTCTGGGGGACATGCACTCCTCGCTGCTGCACCAGCACAAAGTCCTCCTCGTTTGCCGGGGGCGCGGGCACCTAGAAATTCAAGGGGGTGTCACAAACAGTTAAGCATCTCTTGCTTTTCAAGTCATTTTGCCAGCATTGCTGAAAAGTCATCCCAAGTGACATGGCGAGTGCTCAGGCCACTCTGGAAGGGTGGGTCACACCCATTCTCCCTATCCGAATGTAGGCACTGGACATTCACCACATTTGCTGATAATGTGCTTGGCACCAAATTCACGCTGCCAAAAGGCACACTGATAAAGCTAACCAACTTGTTCCGCATTTTCACGCGCTCAACTCCACGGGGAATTTGGTAAGAAGCAGGGAACTTGAGACTTTTCAATTTATGCACCAATACTGATCAGACAGACTGTGCATTGGAGTGTCCAGCGATGCAGAGACACACCATAGAAGGCATCCTTTCCAGATGCATCACAACTTGGTATAGCTCCTTCTTTGACTAAGGCTGCAAGGAACTACAAAAGGTCATGAAGCCCAGTCCACTGCGCAACTTGCCTCCCATCCAATGACTGCAACTACACTGCCCACTGCCTTGGAAAAACAGCCAGCATAATCAAGGTCCCCACACACCCCGGACATTCTCTCTTCCATCGGGAAAAAAATATAAAACTCTGAGGTCATGTACCAACCGACTCAAGACTCTGCTGCCATCAGACCTTTGAATGGACCTACCTTATAATAAATTGATCTTTCTCTACACCCTAGCTATGACCATAACACTACATTCTGCACCCCCTTTCCTTCTAGAACTTCTCCCCTAGATACTCTAATGAACACATGCTTTGTCTGTATAGCGCAAGAAAAACAGTTTTTGCTGTCTCCCAATACATGTGACAATAATAAACAAAGTCAAAAATCTAATCTATTCAAACATAAGACTTCAAATATTATATTCTGGTTGCTGGGATAACAGTCTAATCAAATAGCACCAGCTTTTTAAAAGAATATCCCTTTCTTAATGTCTCTGGTGCATTATAATTGAGGCTGTACAGGAATAATTCTTAAGAAGGGGATGTAGCATGATTAGTATCTGATCTGTCCAAGATCACTGCACTTGATGTACTAAAGATATGGAGCTCTGCAACTCTGCCAAAGCTGTATTAGCCAAGGCTCAGTGGGTAGAACCCTCCCCCGCCCCACAAGAGAGTGTCAGAATGGATCAAAATCCACTTTCGTTGAACAATTCCAAGGAGATAGATATATTTCTGATAAAAAAAGGATATGGGGATCAGGTGGAGAAGTGGATTTGAGACCTGGGAAAGAACAGCCATAACCTGATGACAGAGCAGGTTCAAAGGCTGAATTTGTCTACTTCTGCTCTTTTTCCCCATGAGACCGGAGCACATGGTTCAGGCTGACACGCAGGACATGAGGAAGTGCTGGCCTCTTGGAGGTGCTGCCTTACAGCCAGGATGTTAAAGTCCCTCCACCACCCTTCCATGCAGAAGGTAGAAAGATTCCATGGCACTTTTTCCCCCAAAAGCACCGAGGAGTTTGTCCCAGTGTCTCTTAATCAACAACCCCCTCCCCCCCAGAGAAACATGCAATGCTGTTCAACAGAGCTCCGAGTGTTCAAATTGATCATTGCGTCTCGAAAGTGCCATTGCTCACAAAACACTTTAGGACATCCTGTTACCTTGGTAATATCGACAGGCAGTCCACCCTTGGCAGCCTCGATCATGGGGTCTAGCCCTTTCGCCTGTCGAAGATATAACTTTGCTCCCTCAATATCATTCTTCTGTTTAGTGCGGAGAGCTGCCTGCATGAACTGCTTCTTCCTGTTCTGCAAGAACTCCAACTGCTGTTGAGCTGCAAGGGGGGAAAAAAAAGATGAAAGTGTTCAGCCCAGCTATGTACTACAGCTGCCTCTGAGACAGTCAGAGCCCTTCCAATGACTGCAATCAAAGGCACTGCCCCTGTGTTGTGTTGAGCTATGCAAACCAGAAGGGGCAGCATTCAAACTCCAGTTTGTGCTTCATCCCATACTGACAGTGGGAGGTGGGAGGTGGCAGCTGACAGAGTGCGCACGGACATCAGAATCAGACTTGGGTGAGATGCCCTCCACAGTCACAGAGTAGCCAACATTCAATTAAGTCCACAGGTAAAAGATAGAATGGTGGCATGGTTGCTCAGTGCTTGTTTACGATTTACATAGATGATTTGGAGTTGGGGACCAAGTGTAGTGTGTTCAAATTTACTGATGACACTAAGATGGATGGCTGAGCAAAGTGTGCAGAGGACGCTGAAAGTCTGTAAAGGGATATAGATAGTCTAAGTGAGCGGGCGAAGGTCTGGCAGATGGAGTACAATGTTGGTAAATGTGAGGTCATCCATTTTGGTAGGAATAATAGCAAAATGGACTATTATTTCATTGGTAAAAAATTGCAGCATGCTGCTGTGCAGACAGACCTAGGTGTCCTTGTGCAGGAATCTCAAGGAGTTGGTTTGCAGGTGCAGCAGGTAATTAAGAAGGCAAACGGGATTTTGTCCTTCATTGCTTGAGGGATGAAGTTTAAAAACAGCAAGGTTATGTTGCAGCTGTAAAAGGTGATGGTGAGGTCACACCTGGAGTACTGTGTACAGTTTTGGTCTCCTTACTTGAGAAAAGATATACTGGCACTGGAGAGGGTGCAGAGGAGATTCACTAGGTTGATACTGGAGTTGTGAGGGTTGGCTTATGAGGAGAGACTGGGGCTACACTCATTGGAAATCAGAAGAATGAGGGGAGATCTTATAGAAACATATAAGGTTATGAAGGGAATAGATAAGATAAAAGCAGGGAAGTTGTTTCCACTGACAGGTGAAACTAGAAGTAGGGGGCATAGCCTCAAAATAAGGAAAAGCAGACTTAGGACTGAATTAAGGAGGAACGTCTTTACCCAAAGGGTTGTGAATCTGTGGAGTTCCCTGCCCAGTGAAGCAGCTGAGGATATCTCATTGAATGTTTTTAAGGCAGGGTTGGACAAATTTTTGAACATGAAAAGGCATTAAGGGTTATGGTGAGTGGACGGGTAAGTGGAGCTGAGCCCACAAAAGATCAGCCATGATCTTATTGAATGGCAGAGCAGGCTTGAGGGGCCAGTTGGCCCACTCCTGCTCCTAGTTCTTATGTTCATACGTTCATGTTCTTTAACACTGCTGCCTCACAGCACCAGGGACCCAGGTTCAATTCCAGCCTTGGGTGACTGCCTGTGTGGAGTTTGCACATTCTCCCCGTGTCTGTGTGAGTTTCTCCGAGTGCTCCAGTTTCCTCCCACAGTCTGAAGATTTGCAAGTTAGGCTGTGCAAAATTGATGTGCAGGTTAGGTGGAATGGCCATGCTAAATTGGCCCTTAGTGTCCAAAGGTGTGTAGGTTAGGTGAATTGGCGCAGTGAAGGTTTACCAGGCTGATGCCAGGTCTGTCATATGAGGAGAGACTAACGGTTCGGATTATATTCACTCGTGTTTAGAAGAATAGAGGGGATCTCATAGAAACTTACAAAATTCTAACAGGGTTAGATGGAGTAGATTCAGAAAGAATGTTCCTGATGGAAACCTTTTAGGACTGAGGTGAGGAGAAATTTCTTCACCTAGAGGGTGGCGAATGTGTGGAATTCACTCCCACAGAAAGTAGTTGAGGCCAAAACATAGTGTGATTTCAAGAAGAAATTAGGTATAGCTCTTGGGGCTAAGAGGATTAAGGGATATGCTGGGGGGGCAGGGGGTGGTATCAGGATATTGAATGTGATGATCAGTCACGATCATAATGAATGGTGGAGTAGGCTCGAAGGGCCGACTCCTGATTTTGGTTACGATGTGTTACCTTTGTTTGACAGCTGTTTCGGTGCTGGATTCCCGGTGCTCGCGGGGACAGCCGCTGGTGCTCCTGATGCTGATGTCCTGAGGCGTGCCTGCGGTGCAGGTCTCGGAGCAGGTATCCGCTGTGCTGGCTTCAAGTATCGGGGCGGGGCAAAGGACAGGTGGGGGGAGAAAATCATCTATTAAATCACACTCGGTTCTCACATTTTACAGACTAAAAAGAGTATGTCAAGGCTCAATAAATGCACAAAGAATTCAGTCTCGACAGAAGACAGACGAGGGTTCTACAATTCTGAGGAGTGTTTATGTAAAAACGATAATAAAAGGAATAAATGTCAAACAAAGCTAAACTTTTCCTTAAACTGACAAAGCAATTAAATCTGCCTGTTCTGTTTAGAGGCATCATTTCCAATCTACACTGAGTTGGCAGGAGAAGACTGGATCACTGTTTTTTTGTTGTCCATTGGTGACTCTATCCATTTGTTAAGAAGCAGAGAGCAAGAAAAAAAGTCCAGCTTTTGGTTAATGGGATAGGATGGCAATATTTTTCCAGTTTTCCTTCTTTTAACCCTGTTGCCTCAACGGGATGAAGGTGTCGCTGCCTATAGCATTTGTTACCCATCCTGACTTGCCTCTTGAGCTGAGTATTTTGCTCGGCCACTTCAGAGAGGCAGTTAAGAGTCAACCGTGTTTCTGTGGACCTGCTATCATGTGAAGGCCAGACCAGGTAAGGGTGGCAGATTTCCTTCCCTAAAGGGCATTAATGAATCAGAAACCTTTGCTGGCTTGCCCCACCTCTGCATTCAAGGAGGTGTGGGAGTTCATAGAATAACTACAGTACGGGAGGAGGCCTTTTGGCCCATCGAGTCTGCACTTGTAACCCCACATATTTACCCTTTCTTATAACATAAGCTGCTGTGAGAAAACAAAAGGTCTGTATAAAAATCTTCACTGAAAAGCACCAAGGCCTTTCGTCTGAGAGAATTTATTAAATTAGACATTTGGACCTGGAAGAAGGGAGTGATAGCCACAGACACCAACTGGGGCATCACTGATAACTTATAACAATGATGGATTAAGTCAGCTAACTTGATCAAGTTTTCACGTTGATTGGATATTATAATTAAGCAAACATGAGGTGATTGTGATGGTTTTAATATGAATGATGTCACCTTAATCAATAACTGAGTGAATAGAGATAACTCCTAAAGCTTGATTAGTATATGCTAATTACTTGTAATGGAATTTGAAACTATAACTACTTGTGTATTCCTGAATTTTGGGTCCTGGCTAGTTACCAGCACTGACCTACGACTTGCCAGAGATCTTGTGATAAATTGCATTAAAACAATTGCTTAAGAGAACTGTGACTTGGTTACTTGAAGGTTAAAACTGTGATTAATTAGAAGGCTGAAACCAAAGCCCACAATGGTTATATAAAAAGGAGGACAGAACATTTAATGCTTCAAAAATGATACTCGGGAGTGGTATCCCTTTTGTTTTTGCAACCGTTTATGCAAACTCACCTCATCCTCCTCATTATCGCCTTCGTTCACCTCCTGATTGGCTAGCTTCATTGCATTCTCCAGCACTCCCACAATGGTCTGATCCTGTGCATTGCCCTCTGCTCCCTGAAGTGGTGGGAAACCTGAGGGAGGGATGGAGGAAGAGAGAGAGAGAGAGAGAGAGAGAGAGAGAGAGAGAGAGAGAGAGAGAGAGAAAGAAAGAAAGAGAGAGAGAGAGAGAGAGAGAGAGAATAAGATCACAGTGCAGAGTGTAACCACCTTTTCTGGCACCATCTAGGTTAGTGGGGAAAGACGTCAGCAATTAGGATGAGACATCATGTGAATCATCTTTCAGTGCTTGACCATCTCTCAGAGCAGTTTGTGGATAGATTGTTGCAAGAATAAAGCATGAAATGGACATCAATACTCATGGAGCTTGTAACACAGAAAGAGGCAAAGAAGTCCATGCCAGTGTTTACATTCAGGATGTTCTTCTTCCCACCGCTCTTCATCTAACTCCATCAGTATATAAGCTTTAACTCCTTCCTCCCTCATTATACTCCTCTACCTGCCCATGAATGGCATCTATGATATTTGCCGTAACTATTTCTTGTAACAAGTTCCACATTGTAACCACCGTGCACTTTTCAAAAGTCGGTTCTAAGAAATGTGAATGTCGCTGGTTGAGCCCATCCCTGAGGCAGCACGGTGGCACAGTGGTCAGCACTGCTGCCTCAACGCCAGGGACCCGGGTTCAATTCCCAGCTTGGTCTGTGTGGAGTCTGCACGTTCTCCCCGTGACTGTGTGGGTTTCCTCCCACAGTCCAAAGATTAGGTGGATTGACCATGCTAAATTGCCCCTTAGCTAGGGTAAATGCATGCAGTTATGGGGACAGGGCCTGGGTGGGATTGTGGTCAGTCAGATTTGATGAGCCAAATGACCCCCTTCTGCAACGTCAGATTCTATCAGCCCTTCATTTCAGAGGGCATTTGAGAGTTAACACATTGCTGTGGCTCCAGAGTCCCATGTAGGACAGACTGAATAAGGATGGCAGATTTCCTTCCTGAACCAGGTGGACTTTTACAACATTGGTCACCATTCCAGATTTGTTTTTATTGAATTTGAATTACCGTGGTGGGATGTGAACCCAGATTCCCAGACCTTGCTCTAGATTACCAATCCAGTGACAGTGCCACTACACTACCACCTCCACATGTCTGGGTGAAGGGATTTCTCCTGAAATCTTTATTAGATATATTGGTGGCTAACTTATATTTATGGCCCTAGTTTTGATCTCCCCCAAAAGTGGAAATGGGGGAGGCGATGGCCTAGTGTTATTATCGCTAGATGATTAATCCAGAAACTCGGCTAATGTTCTGGGGACCCAGGTTCAGATCCTGGCCATGGCAGACGGTGGAATTTAAATTCAATAAAAAATTACTTGGAATTAAGAATCTAAATGATGATCTTTGACGATTGTCGGAAAAACCCATCTGGTTCACTAGGGAAGGAAATCAGCAGCACACAGTAGTTAGTACTGCTGCCTCAGCTCCAGGGACCCGGGTTCGATTCCCAACTTGGGTCACTGTCTGTGTGGAGTCTGCACTTTGTGTCTGCATGGGTTTCCTCTGGATGCTCTGATTTCCTCCCACAGTTCGAAAGGTGTGCTGGTTAAGTGCATTGGCCTTGCTAAATTCTCCCTCGGTGTACCCGAACAGGTGCTGGAGCATGGCAATTAGGGGAATTCCACAGTAACTTCATTGCAGTGTTAATGTAAGCCCTATTTGTGACACTAATAAATAAACATCTGCTGTCCTTACCCAGTCTGGCCTACATGTGACTCCAGAGCCACAGCAATGTGGTTGTCTCTTAATTCTCCTTGGGCAGCTAGGGATAGGCAATAAATGCTGGCCAGCCAACAATGCCCATGTCCCAGGAATAAGTAAAAAAACTTCTCTTTGTCAGCCCAGTACCAAAGACCAATACTTCCACGGGCTGTGAGTCATTTATGATTATATCCACGAGGACAAACTTATGTCCAATAGCAATAATCCAATCAGTATGTTGCTGCAGTTTCCAAATAAATGGTAAGAATAAAGCAGGACTCCCCTACCAGGAAATCTTTCACCACAGCCGATTAGATGGAAAAGTAGATTATTATTTTGCCTTCGTGCTCTTCCAATGAGATAACTGTTCTGGAGGTTATATTTCAGTGAATCGAGAGAAACTACATACCATGCAAATAGAAGGTAACAACAGTGGTCACAAAGTGACACCATGTGGGCAAAATAACTCCCTGCATCTCTAGGGCAGCACAGTGGTTAGCACTGCTGGCTCATAGCACCAGGGACCCAGGTTCAATTCTGGCCTCGGGTCACCGTCTGTGTGGAGTCTGCACATTCTCCCCATGTCTCCTCCAGGTGCTCCGGTTTCCTCCCACAATCCAAAGATGTGGAGCTGGGCCAAAAAGTGGCAGATGGAGTTTAACCCTGATAAGTGCGAGGTGATTCATTTTAGTAGGACAAACTTGAGTGCGGATTACGATCAACAGCAGGGTTCGGAGGAAGGTGGAGGAACAGAGAGATCTTGGGGTTCATGTCCACAGATCTTGGAAGGTTGCCACCTTCAGTGGATAGAGCCGTGAAGAAGACTTATAATGTGTTAGTGTTTATTAACAGGAGGTTTGAGTTAAAGAGCCATGGGGTTATGCTGCAACCATACCGGCCGTTGGTGAGGCTGCATTTAGAATATTGTGTTCAGTTCTGGTCACCTCACTATAAGAAGGATGTGGAGACATTGGAGAGAGTACAGAGGAGATTTACTCTGCTTGGTTTAGAGGGTAGGTCTTATGAGGAAAGGTTGAGGGAGCTGGGACTTTTCTCTTTACAGCAGAGGAGAATGAGAGGCGATTTAATAGAGCTTTATAAGATGATGAGGGGGATAGATAGCGTGGATGTGCAGAGATTATTTCCTCAGGTGGCTGTAGCTGTTCTGAGGGGGCATAACTATAAGGTTCATGGTGGGAGATACAGGAGGGACGTCTGAAGTAGAATCTTCACTCAGAGTGGTTGGGGTGTGGAATACACTACCTGCTGTGATAGTGGAGTTGGACACTTTAGGAACTTTCAAGCGGTTATTGGATAGGCACATGGAGCACAGCAGAATGATAGGGAGTGGGATATCTTGATCTTGGTTTGGACATAGCTTGGCACAACATTGAGGGCCGAAGGGCCTGTACTGTGCTGTACTGTTCTGTGTGTGGGTTAGTAGATTGGCCAATGCTAAATTGACTCTAGGTGTCAGGGCAACTAGGAGTGTAAATTTGTGAGGTTACGGGTATAGGGCCTGGGTGGGATTGTTGTCAGTGCAGCTTGATGGGCCAAATGGCCTACTAAACATAAATTCTATGATTCTACGATCTCAATACGGTGATGAAAGGACACACTGCAAAAGGCAAATGGTTAGGTGCATTGGCTGTGCTAAATTCTCCCTCACTGTACCCGAACAGGCGCTGGGGGGGGTGGTGACTAGAGGAATTTCACAGTGACTTCATTGCAGCCTACTTCTGACATGAATAAACTTCAAATAACGTGGTTTCAAAAGATCTTTTTAAACAAAAACACAATAAGACCTGTCCTCACAGGTTACAGCTCAGTAGTTAGCAGTCAGTACTCTTCATATCGGTGACCTCACTGTTCTTTCCAATAATACTGTACGATTAACTCAAACTCCCTTCCTTACCTGGTGGCACTGGGAGTTCACCCAGATTAACGCTCCTTCCTGCTTTGTGGGCTCGAATGGCATCCTGGTATTGCTGAAAGGTTAATGAGAACAGTTGTCATGGCCTGAGAGAGTACAGAACTGTCAGACTGAGGTTCTGCTCCTTCCAGCACCATCATCTCTCTGGTCTACGCTCCCCTTCCAATTAGTGCGAACACAAGAAAGTAGCACATTCACTCATGGGAGAAGCGAGAGCAAGAGAGAGAGAGAGAGCACTGTGGATGCTGGAATCTGAAACAAAAACATGCTGGAAAATCCCAAGCAGGTCTGACAGCACCTAGCGGAGCTCTTACACAGGGGCAACCAGACTCGAAACATCGGCTCTAATCTCTCTCCACAGATACTGTCAGACATTTTCTTGTTTTTATTGGGGGAGAGGGGAGAGAGAAAAAAAGGGGGGAAAAAAAGAAAAAGGAGAAAGGAACACGAGAGAGAGAGAGAGAGAGAGAGAGAGAGAGAGATAGATAGATAGATAGATAGAGAGAGAGAGAGAAAGAGAAAAAAAAAGGAGAGAGAGAGAGAGAAAGAGAAAAAAAGGAGAGAGAAAAAGCAGGGGGGAAGGGGGGAGGGGAGGGGGAAGAGAAAAAAAGGAGAGGGAGAGAGAGAAAAAGAGAAAGAAAAAGTGAGAAAGAATCCATCCACAAAATCAGTTTTGAAATAAAGGCAAAAAAAGACCCTTTTGACATTTTGTAACTTTTAGTGAATGGAGAGGCGCAGAAAGAAGTGAGCACAATAATGTTAGAGAGGACAGTAAGTATCACCGAAGGCAACAGTGGGAGGGAGCAAGGCAGGGAGGACAGATCCCAGTGTGGTGATAGAGGCAGCAGCCTGCTTCCCATCACTTCCAATTTTACTTCGGCTTCTCTTTAACGAGCGGGAGAGATGTAAAACAAGCTGCCGACTCACTCTCACCCATTTTACACTCGCATTAAAAACAAGTGGGAAAGGGAATTGAAATAAAACACAAGGAGCCAATTAATCTCTTAAAACTCAAATGTTAAATCAGGAGAATATCTTAAATTTGAACAGGTTGTTTGGAAGTTGGTTTACTTTGACTATGCGTTCATGCATCCTTGCTTTGCGATCATTCCCTGCGTTCTTGGCCTGTGTAGCAGCAGATTTGTACTTGTCCATTCTCTGTAGAAGGGCCTCCATGATATCTTTAGGGGGAGATGGAACACCTGCAGACACAGAGGGGAAAAATGAGCTTAGTTCTGTGTTTGCATCAGGTCACGTTCAGCTACATTTACAAAAGCTTTGGGATGAATCAAAGCTTCTTCATCATGCACGGTGTGCTAATACTCCAACACTGGGCAGTAAAACACAGAATGTCTATTGCCTGGATCGTGTTGGGGTTCTTCTAGTCAGAGTGAAGATGTGGAGTTGCCGGTGTTGGACTGGGGTAAGCACAGTATGTCATCTCACAATAGCAGGTTAAAGTCCAACAGGTTTACTTGGTAGCACGAGCTTTCGGAGCTCTGCTCCCTCACCTGATGAAGGGGTAATGCTCCAAAAGCTTGTGTTACCAAATAAACCTGTTGGACTTTAACCTGGTGTTGTGAGACTACTTATGGAGTCAGAGTGAAGACAGCGTACAAAGTGAGGAAACCTTTGCTTTCATTAATCACAATATTTTAAGGGCAGCACGGTGGATAGCACTGCTGCCTCACAGCGCCAAGGACCTGGGTTCGATTCCCAGCTTGGGTCACTTCTATATGGAGTTTGCACTTTCTCCTGGTGATGTGTGGGTTTCCTCCTACAGTGGAAAGGCGTGCAGATTAGGTGGACTGGCCATGCTAAATTGTTCTTTAGTATCAGGGGACCTAGTTAGGGTAAATGCATGGGCTTGTGGGGATAGAGCCTGGGTGGGATTGTGGTCAGTGCAGACTCGATGGGCCAAATGGCCTCCTTCTGCACTGTAGGATTCTGCTATCAGTTCCAGGGGGTCAACAAAGAGACTCAAAAGCTGGCTCTTCCTGGATATGGGAACGCAGCAAGTCTGCACGGAAGCAGTCACTCAATAGTTGAGCTTCGAGAACTGGTAGTGCAGATATTCCATTGACCTCAGAAAGTTGCAGGTGATTTAAGGAAGTGCCAAGTCTGCGATAATATAAACAAGGATGTTCCCCAACTGACAGGAAATTTGTGACAAGTCAAAGACTTAAGAACATGAGAAATAGGAGCAGATGGAGAGTAATCGTCTCTTTGAGCTGGTGCCATCATTTCACAGAAATCCTACATTTGGCCCATTCAGCCTGCACTGATCACAATCCCACCCAGGCCCCAAGTCTATAACTCCATGTATTTACATTATAAATCCCCCTGACACTAAGGGGCAATTTAGCATGGCCAATCAACCTGACCCGCTCATCTTTGGACAGCGGGAGGAAACCAGAAGATGCTCACGCAGACATGGGGAGAATGTGCAGACTCCACAAAAACAGTGACCCAAGCCAGGAATCGAACCAGATTCCTGGCGCAGACAGGACAGTAAGTGAGATGTTGCAAGCCCAGGCAAGACATGGGGGGTTACAAATAGTGTGACATGAATCCAAGATCCCAGTTGAGGCCGTCCTCATGTGTGCGGAACTTGGCTATCAGTCTCTGCTTAGCGACTGCGCTGTCATGTGTTGTGAAGGCCGCCATGGAGAATGCTTATCTGAAGACCAGAGGACGAATGCCCATTACTGCTGAAGTGTTTGTTAAAAGGAAGAGAACAGTCTTGCCTGGTGATTGTCAAGCAGTGTTCATTCATCCGTTGTCATAGCGTCTGCATGGTCTCCCCAGTGTACCACGTCTCGGAAGACAATACACATCTCGTTAACCAATGCTTAATGCTATCTCCACTCATGTTATCTACACCTTTAAGACCTTTAAGACTAACTGTAAACTCACATTCTAGTCAGTATTCTATAAACTGAGTGCATGCCTTTATGTGCACTGTTTGTGACGAGAACTCCCCACTCATCTGACGAAGGTGCAGAGCCCCTAAAACTAGTGGCGTTTGTTACCAAATAAACGTATCGGACTTTAACCTGGTGTTGTGAGACTTCTTATGGGGAATGCAGAACGCAAGGGCGCAGACTCAGGAGAAGAACTGGGATGAGGGAAAATTTAATCAGCGTGGCAACTCTTTGAATCCCCCAAGCCAGTTGGATGCACATTTGTTGAATACTTTAAAGGCAAAAATAGGCTTTTGATATCCCAAACCGACACGGGGGCAGCACGTTGAACTGTCGGGTACAAGACCCACCTGATGAAGTCTGTGGCTGTGCCTGAGAGCCCGCTGGGACTGAGGGAACAGTCGGGTGAGGAGGAGGGATTGACAGTCGGTCCTTTGGTAAAAGATCTGGGGGAGAAGAAAAGATCTAAATAAGCAATGGGAGCAGCCAAGTGAATTCTACATTCTCGACTCGATATTCTATACTCCAAATCCCAGATTAAATACAGACTAAGAACAGGTGTCCTCAAAATATTGCAAAAAATCAAGGACAACCTCAATAGACATACAGATGACACAAATGTAGTGCATACCAAAAGGGGGTGGCAGGACACTGAAATCCACGTTCTGTCCTCTATCCAGTGCCTCAAGAACAGGGTCAAATTTCTGGTTCGAACAGGAGAAAAAAAAAGCTGTTAAAGATACAAGATTAACCTGCATTTTCCGCATAGCCTCCAGTTGACCAGAAGTAAAATTCATTTATTAGTGTCACAGGTAGGCTTACATTCACACTGCAATGAAGTTACTGAGAGAACCCCCTGGTCATCACACTCCGGTGCCTGTTTGGGTACACTGAGGGAGAATTTAGCACTGCCAATAAACCTAACCAGCATGTCTTTTGGACTGTGGGAGGAAACCAGAGAACCCGGAGGAAATTCACGCAGACTCAGGCAGAATGTGCAAACACCACAGACAGTGACCCGAGGTCGGAATTGAACCTGGCGCTGTGAGGCCACAGCGCTAACCGCTGTGCCACCGTGCTGAGTAAATCTCAGTGATGAGTGGTACAGTGGTCAGCACTGCTGCCTCACAACGCCAAGCACTCAGGTTCAATCTCCGGCTTGGGTCACTGTGTGGAGTCTGCACTTTCTCCCCGTGTCTGCGCGGGTTTCCTCCGGGTGCTCTGGTTTCCTCCCACAGTCCAAAAGATGTGCTGGTTAGGGTGCATTGGCCATGCTAAATTCTCCCTCAGCGTACTTGGACAGGCACTGGAGTGTGGTGACTAGGGGATTTTCACAGTAACTTCATTGTAGTGCTGATATGAGCCTACTTGCGACACTAGCAAATAAACTTTAAAGAGAAACGGATATAGATTCACCAAATGTACTTCAAACTAATCTAGGCCACAGAACCTATTCCATCAGCACAACGCACTGGCCACTTTATAGACACGAGTTCTCGACACATCAATAACTGGATTCCACAAATTCAGAAAGGGATAGGAAACATCTACAACATGCCTAAACTAAGGCTTTAATCAGGATGCTGTCAGGTCTCCCCAGTACCCACACTGTACATGTAATCCAGATTCTGGCTAAGCTGTTGCTCTCTGCTGGAAACTCCAAGCGCTGTTCCAGTTTGGCATCAGTCTCACCTTACTAATTCGGTAGTATTTTGTTGCCAGCTCAGTTTGGCCGCTGCGTTTGGCATGTAGTGCCGCCAGTTGGTATTCTCTCTGTCTGCTCAGCGCAGTTCCCTTCATGTTCGAATCGGATGATACTAAACAAAAATACAGAATAGAAAAGGCGACAAATTAACAGAGTTGCAGTGCCCCCATATTCATTCAAAAATAATCCAACAACTGCAGCACCAACGAGCTACGGGAAGATAGCCAATTCTCAGTGAATCACACGAGAATTGGTGGCAAAATGATCTGCACAAAGATTTTCCCCTTCTTGTCCACGTTCATTCATGGTCAGCACAGTGGTTAGCACTGCTACCTCACAGAGCCAGGGACCTGGGTCCAATTCTGGCCTCATGTGGCTGTGTAGAATTTGCACGTTCTCCCCCCGTGTCTGTGTGGGTTTCCTCCGGGTGCCCCAGTTTTCTCCAAACAAAAGTGGATTGGACATTCTAAATTGCCCCTTAATGTCCCAAGATGTGTAGGTTAGAGGGATTAGTGGGGTTAATACGTGGGGATGGTGATGGGCCTGAGTAAGATGGTTTGGCAGGGAGTTGGTGAAGACTTGACAGGCCGAATAGCTTCCTTCTGCACCGCAGGGATTCTATAATTCTATTAGAAATCCAGCTTCCGTTCAAGCTTCTCTTAACTTTTAAAGCCTTCAAGCAAAAAAAAAAGGAACCTTCACCCCAGCAGACTATTCCACCAACCTTTCATTGTGGCATCATCCCCAAAATGCAAGATTTGTAATTCTATTTAATATTCAGTGAGGCTAACTGCAGTATCACTTGGCTCAATCACTCTCGCAATAAACAAAAAGCACTCAATTCACTCTAAGAAATGCTTCAAAAGGAAAGCATCGGTTACATCCCTCAGGCTTTAACAAGCGGTTTCTTCGCTGGGTCTCCAGGAGTATTCCTGTAAAAATTCCGTGCTCTCTATAAACCGACGAACGAGCTGCTCTTAAAACATGCAAACCTGGAATTTCTCCCACCACAATAGTTAGGTCTAAAGCTGCTTTCTAGTGCAAAAGCTGGGAAATATAATCCCATGAAACTCACATCAACTTTTAAACAGGAGTTTCATAAAGGAGAGACATTTCTGCCAAAAGCTCCACCATTCATTAACGTAGTTCCACTTCCTTATGCAAAATTCCAGAGTCCACACCCTCCCCCCGACCACACCCTCCCCCACCCCCTGCCACACCCGTTTTGAATAGGTATTACTAAGTTTTTGGGTGCAGCAGTGCACAAGCTATATCGTTGCATCCTGACTTTTGAAGCAACTTTTGCTTAAATTCTTTTCACGGAGACCCATCTGTGTATTTTCAAAAGCATTTTAACAGCATCTGAACAAATTACCTTAAAATCAGAAAAGCTTCCATTATTGCATTTTCTAAAGCACACAATATGCAGCAAGGCCAGCCTGACAGTGTCAAACGCCAAATTTCACAACATGAGAGAGACTTGAAGAGAGACAGAATAGGGTGTAAGCTCCACACATCTCTCAAACTGATTTCTGCTCATCTTGCACCCCAAGATGCAAGGGGAGGCTATGGCCTAACGGTAGTATCACTACACTATTAGCCCGGTTTCTGGATTAGTGTCCTGGGGACCCAGGTTTGAATCCCACCACAGCAGCTGGTGGAATTTGAATTCAATTTTAAAAAATCTGGAATTAAGAATCTACTGATGACCATGAAACTATTGTTGGAAAAATCCACCTGGTTCACTCATGTCCTTTAGGGAAGGAAATCTGCAGTCCTTACCCGGTCTGGCCGACACGTGACTGCAGAGTCACAGTAATGTGGTTGACTCGCGACTGCCCTCAGGTAACTAGGGATGGGCAATAAATACTTGCCAGCGATAACAATGTCCCACGAATGAATAAAAGTTCTGACAGGTGTAATTGAGATCATCAGGAAATGATATCGTAAAGGTGTCAACAGCAAGACCCATGAGGAGCTCGGATCTTGTTTGGAATGTTTGAGGAGCATTCAGTACTTTCTGCTGTATAGGGACTGCCGTAATGTGGTAACTGAAGCACTTAACCCACATGCAGCAAGGTCCCACATACAGGAGTGAGGTAACAGTCAGATAATGATGTTGATTAAAGGATAAACATGGGCCGGGACAGAGAGAACTCCCCTGCTTTTCTTCAAACTGGCAGCTCGGGATCCCCAAGAATCAGAGGTTTATATCATGGAAACAGGCCATTCAGCCCAACTTGTCCGTGCTGCTTTTTTTTTTTAAAATCACTAAGCTGGTCCTAACTGCCCGCGTTTGTCCCATACCCCTCCACATCCATCTTACCTATGTAACTTTAAATGCTTTTTAAAGGACAAAACTGTACCCACCTCTACTACCACCTCTGGCAGCTCATTCCAGCCATTCACCAACCTGTGGAAAAAACTCTCCCCTCTCACCTTAAACCTGTCTCCTCTAGTTTTAGAATCCCCTATTTTTGAGAAAAGATGTTGACTATCTAGCTGATCTACGCTCCCTCATTATTTTATAGACCTTTATAAGATCACCCCTAACTATCTTACGCTCCAGGGAAAAGAGTCCCAGACTATCCAGCCTCTCATAGTTCAAACCACCAACTCCCGGTAGCAAACTAGTAAATCTTCTCTGCACTCTTTCTAGTTTGAGAGAAGAGAGGGTTTAATGGTTCAGCTGAAAGGCAGAGCTTCCAACAGGGCATCACTCTCTCTCTCTCGCATCCCCGGGACTGTCACTCTGGATTTTGAGCTCAAGTCTTTGGAGGTGATCGAGACCACAGCCTGGTGACTGAGGTTGCAGAAAGTCAAATCCAACCCTTCAAAGAAAAATAAAACCCACACCCTAGAGAAACACAAGATCGCTGACAGAAGATGCCATTCTGAATCTACCTGCTCTGATATTGGAAACTGGGACGGACGCCTCCATTTTGGCGGGCACTGGCACTTCCACCTGCGTGCTTGGCCTTTTGACTGATGGAGGTGGGGCGACCTCAGATACAGACATCTTTGGTTTAGGTAGCAAGGGAGGCGGTGCCGGCTGTGTCACTGGAACTGGACGCTCGCTGGGCGCAGCCCAGTCAGACAAGGCTGAAGGGTCTTCAGTTAAAGACATCGAGGTCCCAGAGGTGGGTGGAGCTTGTGTGCTACCACTACTTTTCCCAGAAGCCACAGGGGGCGGGATGTCCTCTTCGTTAATCGGTTTTCCCTTCTTCACAGACATAAGCATGGATTGTAAAGTCTAAAAAAATGAAAGATCCGTGTAGATGTTAGTTATGGAATTAAAGAAAAAAAGTGTTTTCTAGTTATGTCCACCTTGGATCAAAATCTTTGACCATCACCCTGTTTTGGAGGGCATAAGGAGAGGTTGGAGAAACTTCGTTTGTTCTCACTGGAACGATGGAGTTTGAAGGGCAGCCTGATAGAAGTCTACAAGATTATGAGAGGCATGGACAGAGTGGATAGTTAGAAGCTTTTTCCCCCCCAGGGTGGAAGAATCAATTACTAGGGGGCATAGGTTTAAGGTATGAGGGGCAAGGTTTACAGGAGATGTACAAGGCAAGTTTTTTTTTTATACAGAGTACAGATTGTAAGAACAGATGCCCTCAATGTATCACAAAAATCAAAGACCACATCAATAGAGTAACGTGTGCCTGGAACTTGCCGCCGGGGGAGGTACTGGAAGCAGATACAATACTGACTTTTTAGGGGCATCTTGACAAATACATGAATAGGATGGGAATAGAGGGATATGGTCCCTGGGAGGGTAGTGGATTTTAGTTCAGTCGGGCAGCACGGTCAGTGCAGGCTTGGAGGGCCGAAGGGCCTGTTCCTGTGCTGTAATTTTTCCTGGTTCATCAATTTCAAGATCATGAAAGTCTAACAGGCCACCAACTGTCTGGTGGAGTACCATTTAACTTCATCCAGGAGATCTCTCAGACGATTAGTTAACTTTGTTTTAACCTTAAGGCCACGTTCGTATCTCCGGATTTTGGAGCTTTCGCCAGATTGTTTGGCATTGTCGATCGCAGATATGTACATGTCAATCCTCTCCACCAGCATGTTTTCCAGTCCACCAGTGATCCCAAGCATCGGATTGGACTGCGGTTAAAAACAATCAGATTTAAGTTACAGCCAGGCTATCTGTAGATGATTCAGTGCAAAATTAAATAGTTAGTTAATATTACATCCCAAAGCGAAGAAAATAGAAGTTCATATCACACAAGTCACTTGTGACAAATGCTGATTACTATCACACTTTGTTGACTGGCACCCTTACATGGAGAAACAGACCATTCAGTCCATCAAGTCTGCACCAACTCTCCAACAAAGCATACCATCCAGACCCCAACCCTGTAACCCCATGTATTTACCCTGCTAATTCACCCAAACCCCACAGTCTAAAGATGTGCTGGTTAGGTTGATTGGCCATGCTAAATTGCCCCTTAGTGTCCTGGGATGCGTAGAGGGATTAGTGGGTAAAATATATGGGGACGCAGGGATAGGGCCTGGGTGGGATTGTGGTCCGTGCAGACTTGATGGGCCATATGGCCTCTTACTGCACTGTAGGATTCTACGATTCTACATTCTGGGGCACTAAGGGGCAATTCAGCGTGGCCAATCTGCACACCTTTGAAGCATGAGAGGAAACCAACGCAGACACGGGGAGAGCGTGTAAATTCCACAGTCACCCAAGGTGGGAATTGAACCCGCGCCCCCTGGTGCTGTGAGACAGCAGTGCTAACCACTGTGCTACAACCATGTTAGGGGTGGCACAGTGACACACTGGTTAGCATTGCTGCCTCTCAATTCCCAGCCTTGGGTAAGTGCCCGTGTGGAGTTTTCATGTTCTCCCAGTGTCTGTGCGGGTTTCCTCCGGGTGCTCCCAGTTTCTTCCCACAGTTCAAAGGCGTGCAGGTTAGGTGCATTGGCCATGTTAAATTGACCCTTAGTGTCAGGGGGATTAGCAGGTTAAATACATGAGGTTATGGGGATAGAGCTTGGATGGGATTGTCATCAGTGTAGGCTCGATGGGCCAAATGGTCTCTTTCTGCAATGTCAGGATTCTATGATTCTGGAACCTTGTTCTAAATTCAGACTGCCCTCTCCGACAGGAAATAAGGATGCCAGGTAAAATAAATCTAAGCACTCCTTCACTTGGCACATCAAAAATCAAATGTGACATCAAGCTTGGCACAATGCCCATCAATTCAGTCACTCCTTTACAGTCTGCAAAAGACTTGAGGAGGAGGAAGAACTCACTTCTGCAGCAATGAATATATTGTCCAACTGAGAGGGTGGTTACTACTACGCTGGAGCCAAGAAGCCCATCACGCAAACCATCCTCCCATCCATTGACTCTGTCTACACTTCCCGCTGCCTCAGGAAAGCGGCCAGCATAATTAAGGAACCCACACATCCCGGACATTCTCTCTTCCACCTTCTTCCATAGGGAAGAAGGTACAAAAGTCTGAGGGTCACTTATCAACCAAGTCAAGAACAGCTTCTTCCCTGCTGCCAGATTTTTGAATGACCCAACTCACATTAAGCTGATCTTTCTCTACATCCTAGCTATGATTATGAAACTACATTCTGCACTCTCTCCTTTCCTTCTCTATGAACGGTATGTTTTGTCTGTACAGTGCACAAGGAATAATACTTTTCTTTGTATATTAACGCATGCGAAAATAATAAGTCAAATCAAAGCCCTGATCTGAAAATCCATTACGTTTTCTCAGAGAAGCCAACATCTTTAGAACTTAAAAGGAAAGAGGAGTTAGTTTGGCCTCCAGCAAGGTAATATGTTCCGAGCTACTCCGTTCAGGGATTTCCTGATACCTCTATTCAAGCGGTCATCTAACGCTGTCTTAAATGCATTACTGAAATTGTGGGAATGTGTCCTAAAATTAGCCATGCAAAATAAAACTCTTCTTGCTTTTGAACTCATCCTGTTTTGTGTGCTCCATTCCCCGTATGGGAGTCTCGTTACACATACCATTAACTAAATTATCTTAATTTAAGATCATTTAAACATCACGTCAACAACAATTTAAGCAATAATCCTCAGGGATTGGGAAGCCACATCTGGAACGTGTCAAATCCCAGGTGTCTCTACGGGGCAGCATGGTGGCACAGTGGTTCGCACTGCTACCCACAGTGCCAAGGACCTGGGTTTGATTCCCAGCTTGTGTCACTGTCTGTGTGGAAGCTGCACATTCTCCCCCGTGTCTGCGTGGGTTTCCTCCGGGTGCTCCGCTTTCCTCCCACAGTCCAAAGCAGGTTAGGTTGATTGGCCATGCTAAATTGTCCCTCAGTGTCAGGGGATTAGCAGGGTAAATATGTGGGGTTCATGTGCAAGACAAATTATGTTGGCACATCAATTTTGTTCATCCAGGATTTGATGACCAAGGAAGATAAATGTACAAT
The DNA here is from genome assembly GCF_965287045.1 of Carcharhinus amblyrhynchos. Classification (NCBI taxonomy): domain Eukaryota; kingdom Metazoa; phylum Chordata; class Chondrichthyes; order Carcharhiniformes; family Carcharhinidae; genus Carcharhinus; species Carcharhinus amblyrhynchos. The sequence goes on from NC_137356.1 coordinate 12,338,713, forward strand.
GTAGACAGCATTATTCACGCACTGTGCTAGGCAATAATTAGTCATTCTGGCTGAAATGGTGGTGGGAAGAACCTGCAAAATGCTTCCAACTTGCCAATGGCTGGCAGTAAGGGCAGGAGAGACTCCTGGTCAGCCACATTTGGTGTGGAGTGGCACCCCCTCAAGCTAGAAAGCTCAGGTGATAAGTGACACTCACTATGGAATCAAATGAAAGTCTGTCCTGTGCACCACTAGGTGCAGGAAGAGAAACAGCAACAGGGTGAGGGTGAGGGTGAGGGTGAGGGTGAGGGGTAACAGCAAGAAACAAGCTAAGTTACTTTTTGCTGGGATATTGTGGAGACAAGGTCGCAATTTACCTGTGGAACACAGTTAGAAGCGGGTTTATTCTCTATCGGGGACGGTACATTCTTATTCTCCCTGTCGTCCTCCAGCACTTCATTCAGTTCAGCCTAGGAAAACAACGCCTTCATCAAAACAGTGTCACACAGCTTTGTTAAAGCAGAAACAGAACACTTGCTTAGCAATAGGACTCTGCAACTCATTACAGTATACATGTAAAGGAGCTGCAGTGTGGTGAGAGAGGGCATGGTGGCTAGCTGGGACCCAGGGTGTGCAATTCTAACCTGGCAAGCTTCTCAGTTGAAGGGCAATAATCGGGGTGGGCAATGTGCGGTCTCAACAACACCCATGTGACCTGAAAGAATTTTTAAAAAGGCGACTCAAAGAGCAGTACTCCTCCAGTCCTACACTGTAGTATTAATTAAGTGCACAAGTACATGGCAGCACAATGGTTAGCGTGTTGCCTCACTGTTCCAGGCTTGGGTCACTGTCTGTGAGGAGTCTGCGCATTCTCCCAGTGTCTGTGTGGGTTTCCTCTAGATGCTCCAGTTTCCTCCCACAGTCCAAAAGATGTGCTGGTTAGGGGCACTGGCCGTGCTAAATTCTCCCTCGGTGTAACCGAACAGGCACCGGAGCATGGCAACTAGGGGATTTTCACAGTAACTTCATTGCAGTGTTAATGTAAGCCTACTTATGACACTATTAAATAAAGAAAATGTTATGGTGCAGAAAGACGTCACTCAGCCCATCATGTCTGCAGCAGACAAAAAAATAAAGTAGCCGTTCATTTTATTGCCACTTTCTAGCTGTCTGTTCTGCAGCCACGCAGGGTACAGCACTTCAGATACAGATCCAGCTATCTTGGAAATGAGTTGGGACTAATGAATAAACAAACTAAAAAAGGCTCTGGAGTGGGTCTTGTTCTCCTGGCCCAGCCATGACCTGTAAAAGTCACTGCTGACCACGATTTTGCTTTGGACTATGTCTATGAGATGCCTGGAGCAGTGCTGAAGCAAAAAGTGATCGAGACAAGCAGATAGAGGGTGGAAGTGAAGCGAATGTTCACTGAAGGATCAGGTCAACATTAGTGAGGATCAATGGGAGAGCAGACAGCAGAATGTATACCACTTTAGAGGCGACAGAATGGAAGATTCCAGGTTCAATGGGCATCAAATATGCCTCCGTGTCATGTACAAGACTGTCACACCAATCCTGTTCATCCAACCTTTTCCCATCACCCCAGCGTTAACAGTGCTGTACCTACAGCAGCAGAAGCAAGTCTCTTAATTGGAATCATACTGCGACTCTTGAGTTTAGAAGGGCAAGAGGGGATCTCATAGAAACTTACAAAATTCTAACAGAGTTAGACCGGGTAGATTCAGAAAGAATGCTCCTGATGGTGGGGGTGTCAGGAACTAGGGGGTCATAGTTTGAGGATAACCTTTTAGAACTGAGGCGAGGAGAAATTTCTTCACTTAGAGGGTGGTGAATGTGTGGAATTCACTCCCACAGAAAGTAGTTGAGGCCAAAATGCTGTCTGATTTCAAGAAGAAATTAGATTTCGCTCTTGGGGCTAAAGGGATTGGGGATGTGGGGGGAGGGGGTGGATCAGGATATTGAATTCGATGATCAGCTGTGATCAAAATGAATGGCAGAGCAGGCTCAAAGGGCCAAATGGCCTACTCTTGCTTTTAGTTTCTATGTTTATGTTTACAGCAACTGTTACAAAGACATTTGTCAGCAAGTGTTCAAACACTAGCATAAAGCCTTCCTAATAAATAAGACTAACTATTAAACATGCTTCTGACCACACGAATATGGCAGCTATTGGCACCAACTGAAAGCACTGGAAAGTGGCATGTCTTAAGAAGAAAAATATTGTGCGTGATACTGAGCCAGCCACACCAACAAGGTCTCAGGTTTGGTCTGTAAAGCTTTCATGTGCCAATGTGAAATCAGGTGCACACGATTTAAATGCTAAATGCACAATGGCTTCACTGTATTCTGCAAGCCTTTGCTAACATCACAATGCTATTGGAAAGCACTTGTGGGCACAGTTCACTTCAGATTGAAATGATTGAAGGGGGCAGTTTGTTCAGCTGGCTAGATGGCTAGCCTGTGATGCCAACGATGCGTATTTGAATCTCCGTACCGGGGGTTGGATTCCTGGGGGTTTGCTTCCTCACCATGCTGCAGGTATGGAGTAATCTCCCCCCACAAGCTTTATATATACAACTAACTCTCTCTAATGGAGTGACTTTCCTCCAGTCCTTTGTGATCTATGTCTAATTAGCTAAATGATTAAAGGATTTGATTACAAGACTTTGGATATTTGTTAGATATGGCAAATCCAGAAAGAATGTTCCCCATGGTGGGGGGAAATCAGGAACTAGGGGGTCATAGTTTGAGGATAAGGGGCAAACCTTTTAGGACTGAGGTGAGGAGAAATTTCTTCACCCAGAGGGTGGTGAATGTGTGGAATTCACTCCCACAGAAAGTAGTTGAGGCCAAAACGTTGCATGATTTCAAGAAGAAATTATACACAGCTCTTGAGGCTAAAGGGATCGAGGGATATGGGGACAGGGGAGCTGAAATCAGGATATTGAATTTGATGATCAGTCATCATCATAATGAATAGCAGAGCAGGCTTAAAGGGCTGAATGGCCTACTCCTGCTTCTAGTTTCTATGTCAGTGCCCATAAGGAATGGAATTCAGATTCAGATACCTTTGACAAGGTACCGCATGGTAGATTGTTGCATAAAATTAAATTTCACGGGATCCAGGGTGAGGTATCTAAATGGATACAAAATTGGCTTCTTGAAAGAAGCCAGAGGGTGGTTGTAGAGAGTTGTTTTCAAACTGGAGGAGTGTGACCAGCGGTGTGCCTCAGCGATCCACTGTTGTTTGTCATTAATATCAATGATTTGGATGAGAATAAAGGGGACATGGTTAGTAAGTTTGCAGATGACACCAGGATTGGTGGCATAGCAGATAGTGAAGAAAATTATCTCCAATTGCAACGGGATTTTGATCAATTGGGCCAATGGGCTGACGAATGGCAGATGGAGTTTTAGACAAATGCAAGGTGATGCATTTTGGTAGATTGAACCAGGGCAGGACTTACTCAGTTAATGGTAGGGTTTTGGGGATAGTTACAGGACAAAGAGATCTAGGGGTAGATGTTCATAGCTCCTTGAAAATGGAGTCACAGATGGACAGAGTGGTGAAGAAGGCATTTGGCATGCTTGGTTTCATTGGTCAGAACATCGAATAGAGGAATTGGGATGTCTTGTTGAAGTTGTACAAGACATTCGTAAGGCCACACTTGGAATACTGTGTGCAATTCTGGTCACCCTATTATAGAAAGGATATTGTTAATCTAGAAAGAAAGACTGTAGAAAAGATTTACTAGGATGCCACAGGGACTTGATGGATTGAGTTATAAGAAGAGGCTGAATAGACTGGAACTTTTTTCCCTCTGGAACATAGGAGGCTGAGGGGTGACCTTATAGAGGTCTGTAAAATAATGAGAGGCATAGACAAGGTAAATAGTCAATATCTTTTCCCAAAAGTAAGAGAGTCTAAAACTAGAGGGTATAGGTTTAAGGTGAAAGGGGAGAGATACAAAAGTGTCCAGAGGGACAATTTTTTCACACAGAGGGTGATGGATGTCTGGAACAAGCTGTCAGAGGTAGTAGTGGAGGCGGGTACAATTTTATCTTTTAAAAAGCATTTAGATAGTTGCATGGGTATGATGGGTATAGAGGGATATGGACCAAATGCAAGCAACTGGGATTAGTTTAGGGGCTTAAAAAGGGCAGCATGGACAAGTTGGGCCGAAGGGCCTGTTTCCAAACCGTGAGCCTCTATGACTCTATACCTTAGTTGAAGCAAGGGCTACTCAACAATTTTGCTTTCCATCGAGACCCCAGTTGGAGCACCGAGAAAGTCAAAAGTATTTTCAAAACTATTTACCATCAAATCTTCATCATCTTCATCCAAGTCATCATCCTCAGCTTCTTCATCGAGATCTTTCATGCACAGAGCAGCCATTCTCTCGATGTCTTCCATTGGGAGCGGGGCTATAGAAACAGAGGCCTGGTCAGGACAGGACATGTTGAATAACCTTGTGTATTGGCTTTTTCATTGTGCTGCACTGGAATTCAATCCCTGCATTGCTGGGATCAGCCTGTCTGTTCGCACTTACTGAAATAAATCTGCAATAGCTTCAATTTAATTCCCAACCAGGCAAGCTCCTCTCAATTTCCTACATGTTGACTTACACAAGGACTAGAAGCAGGAGTAGGCCATTCAGCCCCTTGGGAGTGCTTCGCCATTCAATATGATCATGGCTGCCCTTATTTCCACCTTCCAGCCTGATCCCCGTCACCTTTCATCCCTTTACTAATTTAAAAATCTATCCGTCTCCTCAAATTTGTTTAGTGTTCTGGCGTCCACCTCACTCTGGGGTAGAAAATTCCACAGATTCATGACCCTTTGAGTGAAGTAATCCCTCATCGCTTGACCCTATAGCCGAAAACTGTGGCTTCTTGCTCTAGAACGTATAACAAGGAGAAACATTCGCTCTACGCCTACTCTGTCAATTCTCTTTAGCGGCTTATGAAACTCAATTAAATCTCTCATTCTTCCAAACTTCAGCGAGCATAGCCAGAAAGTTTTCAAGACAAGTCCTTCATCCGTGGAATCAATCTCTCTCTCCTTTAAGAGGGTTCTTGAAATCGTTCTTTGAGGAAACATTTGATCATTTGTCTGAATACCTACATATGTAGCTTGGCATCAAATTTTGTTTGATAATGCTCCTGTGAAGGGCCTTGGGACAAATTTATGGAATCGTAGAATCTCAACGCTCTCCCCGTGTCTGCGTGGGTTTCCTCCAGGTACTCTGGTTTCCTCCTACAGTCCAAAAGACGCGCTGGTTAGGTGCATTGGCCATGCTAAATTCTCCCTCAGGTGTACCCAAACAGGGGATTTTCACAGTAACTTCACTGCACTGTTAATGTAGGCCTACTTGTGACTAACAAACTTCCTAAGGCACTGTACAGGAATTCTGAACAAAATTTGATAGCAAGCCAAGAGAGGAGGTAGGTGGAAAAAAACTTCAGTCAAAACTTCGGTGGTGGTGGTGGTGGTTGGGGGAGGGGGTGGTGTGGTGCTATTTACTGTGCTTTCAGTCAAGGGGGAAGTTGTCAGGTCACATACCTTTTCCTTTTGGTTTGCCTCTGTCAGCTGGCCTTTCTCCAGTTATCGCTGCCAGTTCCGCTTCCAAATCAGCATCGTTCTCGTCACCATTCACATCCATCATCATACTATCCGGTGAAAAGTCCACCAGCAATCCAAGCTGAAAAAACACAGAGTTTTTATGAACTTAGTGATTCGTAACACAGAGGGAGAGCACTTCTATGTTATGGCTGAACAGAACCCAACCCTGCTCTGACAAAGAGTTATCCTGACTCGAAACATTAGCTCTAACCTCTCTTCACAGGCCTGCTGAGATTTTCCAGCACTTTCAGAACTTAACCCTGTATGTTTTTTTTTCAATAAAATACCCTAATTGCTATTTTAAACAACTTTTTTTTCCCAAACTGAACAAAGTTAGATGGGTATCCTCCGTCTGAGAGTTGGGTATTGTCCAGGGCAATATCTTGGTGTGTTGGAGGATTTAGAACCATAGAACCCTACAGTGCAGGAGGTAGCCATTTCGCCCATCAAGTCTGCACCAAGCACAATCCCACCCAGACCCTAGCTAGTTCCACTGACACTAAGAGACAATTTAGCGTGGCCAATCCACCTATCTTTAGAATATGGGAGGAAACCAGAGCACCCAGAAGAAGCCCATGCAAATATAGGGAGAATGTGCAAACTCCACACACAGTCACATGAGACCAGAATTGAACCTGAGTCCCTGGTGCTGTGAGGCAGCAGTGCTAACCAGGCCGCCGGGCCACCTGGGGACCAGACAATCCAATTTCAAAGGCAGCTACATCAATTTGCATTTGACAAACCATTAGCCAGCAGAGTTGGAGAATTCATGAAGACAAATCACTTCCTGAACACCATGTTCTCATCGGTAGCATATCTGCCGACCCATAATGGCCGAGACATCATCAGCCTGGAAGACAAAGCCAACTTCCTGGCACTGAATAAACATCCCTTGCTAAAGGTATTGTGGAGAGGTAACATCACATGGACTCAGATTCTGGCTTGTGGAACAGGTTTGTATTGCCTTCCTGAGTCTGCTGTTTAACACCTGACAGGCAGGCCATGCCAAAGCAAGCCCTGGCCAGGCAGGACAACCCTGCTAACAACCCTACACCTCACCTCACTCTGCTGGAAGCTTTGTACCACCAGATTTATTTGTGTGAACTTATTTTGTCTTTTGAACACCACGAGAAGAGCAGACTTATACAATGCCAGATTTCAGATGCTAGCCTCTGTGGAAGAATTCCTCATTGAGATTTGACTCTGAAACTCACATGAAGCAATATTTTATATTTTACGTGGTCTCAGTACTGAAAAACATTTATTCCTCTCTACTGAAACTGTAGAGGAAGAAATTCCATACTCACTTCCTGGTTTCTGAGCTAATCCTATCTGGAGTCCGCTGTGAGTTATTAGTAGAATAGTGATTAGCACTGCTGCCTCAGTGCCAGGGATCCAGGTTCAATTCCAGCCTTGGGTCACAGTCTGTGCAAACTCCACACATTCTCCCCATGTCTCTGGGTGCTCTGGTTTCCTCCCACACTCCAAAGATGCGCGGGTTAGGTGGATTGGCCATGCTAAATTGCCACTTAGTGTCAGGGGGATTAGCAGAGCTAATTACGTGTGGTTAAGAGGATAGGGCCTGGGTGGGATTGTGGTCAGTGCAGGCTCGATGGGCCAAATGGCCTCCTTCTACACTGTAGGGATTCTATGGTTCAAAAAATTGCAGCAGACAAAAACCCAGGATCTGGGAAATATGCCACTGTTTACTAAGGAAAAAAACATTTCAAAGCACCTTCCGTTTACGGATGGGTGTGGGAAGGAAGTTCACTGCTGTTTGAACGGACACTCCCATTCATATCAACATAAAAATTCCAATGAAATTGGTGTTATCTCTCGGCTCATTCACCGTAGCAATAAAAACAGGGGAAAATAAGATCACACTCTGAAATGTGCTGTTCTGCACGTGCTACTCAATTCAGCATCTCAGCCAGACAAACCCACATCACCCCCACTTCCAATAATATAGGGCCATCAGAGGGTGGCACAGTGGTTAGCACTGCTGCCTCACAGCACCAGGGACCAGGGTTCGATTCCGGCCTCGGGTCACTGTCTGAGTGGAGTTTGCACATTCTCCCTGTGTCTGCTTTGGTTTCCCCAGGTGCTCCAGTTTCCTCCCACAGCCATATGATGTGCACGTTAGGTTGATTGGCTGTGCTAAGCCTACCCTCTTGCCAGGGGATTTGTAGGGCAAATACAAATGTAGAGTTATGGGAATAAGGCCTGGATAGGATTGTGGTCGGTGCAGGCTCAATGGGCCAAATGGCCTCCTTCTGCATTATAGGGATTCTATGTGCACAAATACATCATTTACTCAGCCCTGTAGCCAAAATAAAAACACAGCCAATTTAAGGAAATCTCTGGGCAGTTCCTCATCACCCTTGTGTACTTGACAAGATTAGGCTATCCCTCACTACCCCACTCCTGAATCTACAAAGTTCAAAACGCTTTGTTCAGACACACCCAAGATGTTAATGTGGAAAGCTAAATAAGCAAATGTATTTGAAGCTTCAAAAGGCCAAATGGAACTGTGCCTGGGTGGCATAGTGGTTAGCACTGCTGCCTCAGAGCGCCTGGGACCCAGGTTCAATTCCTGGATTTGAGACAGATTGTGGAGTTTGCATGTTCTCTCCGTGTCTGCAGGGGTTTCCTCTGGGTGCTCCAATTTTCTCCCAGTCTGAAAGATGTGCTGGTTAAGGTGCATTGGCCGTGTTAAATTCTCCCTCAGTGTACCCGAACAGGCGCCGGAGTGCGGCAACTAGATTCTCAGAGTAATTTCATTGCGGTGTTAATGTGAGCCTACTTGTGACACTCACAAATAAATTTAAAAGTTTCCAGATGCTGCCAGTCCTCCTGATGTACCGGCTCTGATGTCACATCCATCCACATGCAGCAATCCTAAGTTGCTTTCGACTGATGTCATGCACGTGATCCACTTGTCACAGACAACTCATGCGTGCATGGAATAGCAAACACACTTTACGGATGGTTTAAAAGATGCTGCGTAATAAATGTATGCTAGTGGTGTGCTGCATTGCTCCCCCAGAGCCTAAGTCTGTGTGTAACCACTGTTAACTCTGCAGCTGCGTTCCTGCATACTGTTTCAAAGGACAGAAATGGAAATTACACACAGCCAGTTTTACTGAAATCCCAGCGGCAACCCTGAACAGAAATCGTCCAGATTCTGTGGCATCACAGCTTATGCTCTGTTGCTTGATCATGTTGGTCGCAAACACTACTGCCACAGAACATGCATCCTCCTCGGAGAATATCACCCAATATTAAATGCATTAAAAATTAAGGAAGTTTCACGGTTGGAACAGGGCTGATGAAGTGCACACAGGCTCACTCGCATGGTCTGCTACTGGACTAATAAACCAGTGACATGTTTAAACCCCATGACAACAGCTGAGGAACTGAAACCTAGTGCATTAATTAGTAACAGAGACTACAGAACTACTGGATTGTCATAAAAACACATCTCTTTCACTAATTCAAGACATTACCTGGGGAGACAATGGCCTGTAGTATTATCGCTAGACTATTAATCCAGGAACTTAGCTGATGTTCTGGAGACGCGGGTTCAAATGCCGTCATGGCAGATGGTGAATTTGAATTCCAGAAAAAGTATCTGGAATTAAGAATCTACCGATGACCATGAAACCATTGTTGGAAAAACCCATCTAGTTCACTAAGATCCTCCAGGGAAGGAAATCTGCCATCCTTACCTGGTCTGGCCCACATGTGGCTCCCGAGTCACAGCAATGTGCAGTTGGCTCTCAATTGCCCTCCAAGGGCAACTAGGGATGGGCGAGAATGCTGGCCAGCCAGTGACATCCATGTCTCATGAATGAATGAAAACTTGCTGGCAAACACGATAGGTAGTGTGGATGACATAGTTGCGGGGTCAGAATTTCCTCTCCTCACGTTTTCCCTTTGCTTCAGATTGGTGCTGACTTTCAAAGGAGGCCCCACCATTTTGTACAATTGGGTTGCACTGGGTACAGCGATCATGGACGAGCTTCTCCCAGAGTCAACATCAAAACCCTTCAGAGTCAATATCAAATGATGTTGACTGATGGAGGTTTACAAGGTTATGTCAGGCTTGGATAGAGTGGACAGTCAGAATTTTTTCTCCCCTGGGCAGAAGGGTTAATTACTCGGGGGCATAGTTTGAGAGTGAGGGGGGAAAGTTTAAAAGTGATGTAAGGGGCAAGTTTTTCACAGAGGGTGGTGAATGCCTGGAATGTGCTGCCGGAGGTGGTGGTGGTGGAGCAAGTTCTTTAGGAACATTCAAGAGGCATCTGGATAGATACATGAATAGACGAGGAATTGAGGGATATGGACCACATAGAGGCAAGAAAATATTAGATTAAAGAGCTACTTGTGACAGCACAGACTTGGTGGGCTGAAGGCCTGTTCGTGCTGTACTGTTCTTTGTTCAGAACCCCTCAGTCAACAGCAAACTCTTCAGTGGAGCCTTCAGAGAGAGTCCTGAAGCTCAGAATTACCATAGAGGCAAAGCACAGCAAGCCTTCCTCCCTCAAAAATCCCCACTCTGCACCGATGCAGGGCTAGATCTCAACTCTCTGACTCAACACTATAACAGTATCAACTGTGCTGTCAATAAACTATTAGCTGCCCTCAATCAAACTGCAATCAAAAAAGAAACAAAGCTTGCTGCTGGGTGAAACCTCACCATATTCTCCAAACAGCTTAAAGCGCTTCACAACAAAAACCTTATCATTTGTTTCCTGGTGCAAAATGTGAACTTTATTTATTCACTAGTGTCACAAGTGGGCTTACACTAACACTGCAATGAGATTACTGAGAAAACCTCCTAGTTGCCACGCTCCGGTGCCTATTCGGGTGTACTGAGGGAGAATTTAGCATGGCCAATGCATCTAACCTTGTGGGAGGACCTGGAGGAAACCCACGCAGACACGAGGAGAATGTGCAGACTCCGCATAGACAGTGGTCCAAGCTGGGAATCGAAACCTGGTCCTGGCGCTGCGAGGCAGCAGTGCTAACCACTGTGCCACCATAGCACGCATCTTATGAAATGGCAGAGTAGGTTCAAGGGGCAGTGTGGCCTACTCCTGCTCGCTATGTTCTAACCAACGTATAACAAAGTGTCAAACAATCATACTATTCATAGAATCCCTACAGTACAGGAGGCTGCCATTTAGCCCATCAAGTCTGCACCAACAACAAACCCACCCAAGCCCTAACTCCATAACTCCACGTATTTACCCTGCCAATCTCCCTGACACTAAGGGCCAATCCACCTAACCTGCACATCTTTGGAGTGTGGTAGGAAACCGGAACACCCGGAGGAAACTCACGCAGACACAGGGAGAATGTGCAAACTCCACACAGACGGTGACCCGAGGCTGGAATTGAACCCAGGTCCCTGGTGCTATGAGGCAGCAGTGCTAACTTCCGTGCCACGACTAAAAGTTTTTTGTTACTGCAGCCCAAGCATTTAATTTAGCAGTTAAATTGTACTTTAAACAGCTACAAAAAAAAATACATCATTCAATTTAGCCATTAGAAATAATTAAAAGCCATAAGTGATATTTGACCTTGTGTATATTCTTGTGTTATTCCTGGCAGCAGAGGAAGCCACACAGTCCAACTGTTAATCAATCAGATCAACACAAGGGATTAAAACACACACGATAAATCCCATACCTGACAGTGTGGCAGTGTAGTTAGTTACTGGAGAAGGCAGTAGCCATACTTAAGACAGTACCTTTGAATGCCATGTGATAAACTTCTCACAGGATACCTTTTAATTGTCACGTTGCAGCTTTATAAAGCTTTGCTAAGGCCACATTTAAGAGTATTGAATGGCGGGGCAGGCTCGAGGGGCCAGATGGCCTACTCCTGCTCCTATTTCTTATGTTAATTCTGGTCATCACATTACAGGCTTTGGAGAGGCTGCAGAAGAGGTTCACCAGGATGCTGCCTGGATTAGAGGGTATGCGCTATAAGGAGAGGCTGGACAAACTAGGGTTGTTTTCTCTGGAGCGGCGGAAGCTGAGGGGACACCTAATAAAATCATGAGAGACATAGGTAGGGTTGACAGTCAGAATCTTTTCCCGAGTTGGCATGTCTAATACTAGGGGACAAGGTGAGCGGGGGTTGGGGGCGGGGGGGGGGGACAGTTCAAAGGAGATGTGGGAGGCAATTTTTTTTAAAAACACAGATGGGCAGGTGTCTGGAATACGCTGCCAGGGGTGCTGGTGGAGGAGGCAGATAATGATAGGGATGTTTAAGGGGGTTTTAAATAAGCACATGAATATGCAAGAAATAGTAGGATATGCACCAAGGGTTTTTCGTCTGACAAAGGGCCATCTAGACATGAAACATTGGCTCTATACTCTCCCCATAGATGCTGTCAAGACCTGCTGAGATTTTCCAGCATTTTCTGTTTTTGCTATAAACTTAGGACTCTGTACGCAAGATGATGTACACACTGTGTAATTTGTATACTGCAAAATACTGTATTGATAAAAATGCTATCATGCAAAACACTGCAATGCTTTCCAGAGACTTTTCTAGATACACCAATAGTCAGTCAGAGCTCCATTGGTACCCTCTTGCCTCTGGGTCAGACGGTTGTGGGTTCAAGTCCCAATCCAGGACTTGTGCACAAAAACAAACCCAAGGCTGACACTCCAGTGCAGCACTGAGAGTGCGCCGCACCGTTGGCAATGCCTTTCATCTTACTGGTGAATGAAAAAGACCCCTCAATACTGTTTAAAAAAAGCAGGGGGTGTGCCTGTGGGCACGGGCTGATACTTATCCTTCGATCAACATCCCTAAAAAAAATTAAAATCAAATAATTTCCTGCACTACAATTCAAATAGTACTTAGTCACATCAAAGAAAGAGGCCTTTCAGTCCATCATGTCTATGCTCGCCAACAAGCACCTGTTGCTTCTAACCCCATTTTCCAGTACTTGGTCAGTAGCCTTGTCAGCTACAGCGTTTCAAGTGCTCATCTAAATGCTTTTTAAATGTTGCGAGGATTCCTGCCTTCACCACAGGCAGCGAGTTCCAGATTCTCACCATCTTCTGGGTGCAAAGGTTTTTCTTAAATCCCCTCTCCAAATCTCCTGCCCCTTACCTTACTTTACCTTAAATCTCTGCCCCCTCTATCAAGGGGAAAGATTTTTGCCTATCTCATCCCTCATAATTGTGTATACCCAGACCAGGTTTATCCTCTCTGCTCTGAGCAAATCAACCCGAACCTCTCTTCACAGCTAAACTTTCCCTCCTCCTTCTCACACTCCTGCTCATCAGCTAATCCTAACCCTAGTCCAAAGATGTGCGGGTTTGGTGGCTTGGCCACATCAGGGAGATTAGCAGGGTAAATACGAGGGGAATCAGGGGATAGCGTCTGGATTAGATTATTCTCAGTGTAGGCTTGATGGTGGGCCAAATGGCCTCCTTCTGCACTGCAGAGATTCTATGATTCAAAGTGCTCTGACAAGGACTCAACAGTCCTGAAAAGTGCTATCAGGAATGCAAGTCACCCAGAATAAAAACTGCTGGTGGTGATGCATTGTCAAATTGCTGCTTGTGGGATCTTACTGTGCACAAATTTTGTTTTCTGACCGACTTCTAACTAAAATTTGTTCCCTCCCAGTCCATCATGCAAACCAGCCTCCCATCCATTGACTCTGTCTACACTTCCTCTGCCTCAGCAAAGCAGGCAGCGTAATCAAGGACCCCACACACCCCGGACATTCTCTCTTCCACCTTCTTCCGTTGGGAAAAGGATAAATAAAAATCCACAAACACATACCAACGAACTCAAGAATAACTTCTTTCCTACCGCCATCGGACTTTTCAGAGAATCACAGAATTCCTACTGTGCAGAAAGAGGACATTCAGCCCATCGAGCCTGCACCAGCAACAATCCCACACAGACCCTATCCCTGTAACCCCATGTATTTACCCTGCTAATCCCCCAGATACTAAGAGGGAATTTAGCATGGCTAATCCATCTAATCTGCACAATCTTTGGAGTGTGGAAGGAAACTGAAGCACCCGGATGACACTTACGCAGACACAGGCAGTTTGTTAAGTTTATTTAATAGCGTCACAGGTCACACTAATAAGTAAGACCCCCATCCACTGTGGGCGACAGCTCCCCCTCTGTCCCCTCCCCCCCCAGAGATCGGCACCTGTCCCCTCCCCCCCCCCAGAGATCGACACCTGTCCCCTCCCCCCCCCAGAGATCGACACCTGTCCCCTCCCCCCCCCAGAGATCGACACCTGTCCCCTCCCCCCCCCAGAGATCGACACCTGTCCCCTCCCCCCCCCAGAGATCGACACCTGTCCCCTCCCCCCCCCAGAGATCGACACCTGTCCCCTCCCCCCCCCAGAGATCGACACCTGTCCCCTCCCCCCCCCAGAGATCGACACCTGTCCCCTCCCCCCCCCAGAGATCGACACCTGTCCCCTCCCCCCCCCAGAGATCGACACCTGTCCCCTCCCCCCCCCAGAGATCGACACCTGTCCCCTCCCCCCCCCCCAGAGATCGGCACCTGTCCCCTCCCCCCCCCCCAGAGATCGGCACCTGTCCCCTCCCCCCCCCCAGAGATCGGCACCTGTCCCCTCCCCCCCCCCAGAGATCGGCACCTGTCCCCTCCCCCCCCCCCAGAGATCGGCACCTGTCCCCTCCCCCCCCCCCCAGAGATCGGCACCTGTCCCCTCCCCCCCCCCCCAGAGATCGGCACCTGTCCCCTCCCCCCCCCCCCAGAGATCGGCACCTGTCCCCTCCCCCCCCCCCAGAGATCGGCACCTGTCCCCCCCCCCCCCCAGAGATCGACACCTGTCCCCTCCCCCCCAGAGATCGACACCTGTCCCCTCCCCCCCCCCCAGAGATCGGCACCTGTCCCCTCCCCCCGCCAGAGATCGACACCTGTCCCCTCCCCCCCTCCCCACAGATCGGCACCTGTCCCCTCCCCCCCCCCACCCAGATCGGCACCTGTCCCCTCCCCCCCCCCCCCCAGAGATCGACACCTGTCCCCTCCCCCCCCCCCCAGAGATCGACACCTGTCCCCTCCCCCCCCCAGAGATCGGCACCTGTCCCCTCCCCCCCCCCCCCAGAGATCGGCACCTGTCCCCTCCCCCCCAGTGACTGCCCCTCCCCTCTCCCTTCTTACCTGGCGGGCTTTGGCCGCTCCCCGGCCCCTGGGCTCGGGGGACTTCTTATTCCTGTTCATCTCGGGCAGTGTCCCATGGCCCGGGAGGAGGAGGAGGAAGAAATTTCAATCCTTTTCTCTTGGTATTTTAATGCCGGCGAGGGGGGGAACCAAAGCGCATCCCCCGCGCCTCAGGTGAATCGCGACAGCCGCCTGGCAGGTTTTTAATTCCTCTGGGGGTGTTTTATTTCGCCCCCGACTCGCTCACCTCCTCCTTCACACACAAAAATAAAACTCCGCCTAATACGTTAAATAACAATCAGACGGTTCTGCCCACACTGTCGCAAAGACACAGATTCTATGCGCCGTCGTCCCGTCGCCAAGAGGCGGCTTCGCCAGCACTGTCGTAAAGATTCCCGTGGATTGACCGTACCATCGTAAAGATTATTGATGGAATTGACCTCACAGTCGCAAAGTGGTTTCTGGAGTTGACAGTACTGCCGCAAAGAGGCGGCCGTGCCCGTACGATCGCAAAGATTCCCTTCGACTTGATCGTCCTGCCGTAAAGTGAAGGCCACTTCCGGTTGCCCGTACTGTCGCCCAGCGCCTCGCGCACGTGACCACAGGGTCGTGAAGAGGCGGTTGGACGTGGCGCCCATCCCCCCTCCCCGC
Source organism: Carcharhinus amblyrhynchos (assembly GCF_965287045.1). NCBI lineage: Eukaryota > Metazoa > Chordata > Chondrichthyes > Carcharhiniformes > Carcharhinidae > Carcharhinus > Carcharhinus amblyrhynchos. The sequence goes on from NC_137356.1 coordinate 12,354,165, forward strand.
GCAGTGCATATCGGCACTATTTGTAGTCTTTAATCTGGGGAGAACTACATTACCCGTGGGGCCAAGCGGTGGCGCGCAGGCGCGCTGCCTCGGCGTGGTCGGGCGGGAAAGGCTGGCGTCGTGTGAGGAAAGAGAGAGAAGAAGAGGGAGGGTGAGGTTCTTCATTCATGAACTCAGCTACCAGCCAGAGTAAACTTATTTATTAGCACTGCAGTGAAGTTACTGTGAAAATCCCCTAGTGGCCACACTCCGGTGCCTGTTCGGCTACACTGAGGGAGAATATAGCGTGGCCGATGAACCCTAACCAGTATGTCTTTCGAACTGTGGGAGGAAACCCACGCAGACACGGGGTGAATGTGCACAGATAGTGACCCAAGCTGTGAATCAAACCTAGGACCTCAGCGCCGTGAGACAACAGTGCTAACTACTATGCCGCTGTCACTGCCCCAAATCTCACACCTGGCGTTGACTTGAAACAAGTTTGTTGGAGGAAAATGATTTGAAAAATAAGGAAATCCTGAATTTCTAAGGGTTGTCGAGCCATTAATTTGGTGGTGGATTGGGGGGGTGCGGTGGGGCAGGGAGGTGGGTGTTCATCCGCCCCTCACTGGGAATCTCTTTACCTTCCAGTTAAAAACCCAAGGACTTGGGCACCAAATTGACCTCCTCTCCCACTGCAGTACCCAAGGAGTGCTACCCCGCCAGAGGTGCCACTTTCTGATCTAATTTTGATATATTATTGTCACATGTATTAACATATAGTGAAAAGCATTGTTTCTTGTGCACTATACAGACAAAGCATACTATTCATAGAGAAGGAAAGAGTGCAGAATGTAGAGTTACAGTCATAGCTAGGGTGTAGAGAAAGATCAACTTAATATAAGGTAAGCCCATTCAAATGTCTGACAGCAGCAGGGAAGAAGCTGTTCTTGGGTCGGTTGGTACGTGATCTAAGACTTTTGTATCTTTTTCCAGACAGAAGAAGGTGGAAGAGACAATGTCCGGGGTGCGTGGGGTTCTTAATTATGCTGGATGCTTTTCTGAGGCAGCGGGAAGTGGAGACTGAATCAGTGGATGGGAGGTAGTTTGAGTGATGGACTGGGTTATGTCCACAAACCTTTGTAGTTTCCTGTGGTTTTGGGCAGAACAGGAGCCATACCAAGCTGTGATACATCCAGAAAGGATGCTTTCTATGGTGCATCTGTAAAAATTTTTGAGAGTTGTAGTGGAGAGAGATGAAAGGGGATATTCTCAGGTGAGATGTCTACCCACCAGCCTTCTCAATGGGCTATGGAAGATCCCAAAGCACTCCTTATGAGTAATTAACAGTATTTATCCCACAAATAATTGCCATTGTCCTTTTACCATTTGTGGGATCTTACTGTGTGCAAATTGGCACCCTGCTTTTCTGCATTGCATCACAAAGTGTGCCACTGGCTGCAGTGATTGCCCATGTTCCTATTGAACAGCAGAGCATGCTAAAGGACCCGAGTGGCCTTCTGCTGCTAATTTGCATACTCCCTCAGGGAGACTCCAGATCTTGCGAAAGTTGTGACAGGAAAGCAAGCTTTCTCGATGCATTTGCAGTATTCCCCCTTGAGTTTCACTGTGTTCGGGTTGTTTTTGTTTTCTGTGTTTTTCCTCATTTGTTGTGGGGTATAATTGAAGGATTATATATCTCTGTGAGCCCTCTAACCATTGTGCTTTGGGGATAAACATGCAGAGTGGATGCGCCATTAAAGGCTGTAATCAACAATAATAATTATACTTTAAAACATCTGGTAGCTTCTTGCCACCAGAAACCATCACAGCAGTGTTGATAGTGTGGAGTGGTAGCAATGTACGGATTTTTGTACATTTACTGAAATCCGCTTCAGAACGCAGATAGCCACTGTAACAAAATAGGGATAGTGTTATGCACTGCAATCCCAGCCTTTAAATTATATGATAAAATGAAGCTTATTCTGTGTGATTTCCTGGATATGGTACATGGAGCGTCTGAAACTGAAGTCAACTAAGGTAGTGGTTAGTGAGATAATTATCACAAGATGTTGTAGCTGCCGAGTTTTTCTATAATTGACCACAGATTATTATTCTCTGATTCGTTTCCCTGTAATAACATCACATGGGGAAAACTTGATATCTGGGAGTATTTACAGGGCACCAATCTCACTCAGATGGTCTTAGAATCCATAGAATTCTACAGTGCAGAAGGAGGCAATTCGGCCCAGGTGAGTCTGTACCGACCACAATCCCAGGCCCTATGCCTGTAACCCTATATAATTACCCTGCTAATCCCTCTAACCTAAACATCCTGGGACACTAAGGGACAACTTAGCATGATCAATGCACCTAACCTACACATCTTTGGACAGTAAGGGGCAATTTAGCATGGCCAATCCACCTAGCACGCACATCTTTCGGACTGTGGAAGGAAACCGGAGCACCCGGAGGAAACCTACGCAGAGACGGGGAGAATGTGCAGACTCTGCACAGACAGTGACCGGAGTCGGGAATTGTACCTGGGTACCTGGCCCTGTGAGGCAGCATTGCTAACCACTGTCTGCCCCCCCCTCCCAATTTCACACCTGGAGTTGACATTAAAGAACTTTTTTGGAGGAAAGTGATTAAAAAATAACAAATCCTGAATTTCCAAGGGTCATTAAGTCATGGAAATTACAAACCCCATTTCTGTTGTTTATAAACTGACACCTAAAATTTGCAAAGAGTCATGTCCCTCTCGTAAAGTTCTGGCTTTGTTCTGATGAACTATAATTCCGTCTACTTGTCCCACACAATTGCATTTTTAGAGATGGCAGCACTGTGGTTAGCACCCAGGTTCAATTCCAGCCTCAGGTCACTGTGTGTGTGGAGTCTACACGTTCACCGCGTGTCTGCGTGGATTTCTTCCGGGTGCTCCAGTTTCCTCCCACAGTCCAAAAGATGTGTAGATTAGGTGGATTGGCCGCGCTAAATTGCCCCTTAGTGTCGGGGGTTGGGGGGTGGGGGGGACAAGCAGAGTAATTATGTGGGGTTACAGGATTAGGGTCTGGGCGGATTGTTACCGGTGCAGGCTTGCTGGGCTGGATGTCCTGCTGCACTGTGGGGATTCTATGATTTACTGTAATAAAATGTCTCGATGTGCGTCACAGGAGAATAATCAAAAAATGGATGGCATTTGCCAAACTGGTCAATGTTAAAGAAGTTTTAGCGAGGGAATTTCTGAGTTTAGGGTGTAGATAGTTGAAGGCATAACCACTTGGGGTTGAGGAAGTCAGGTGCACAAGAGATCTACAATGAATCCACATTCCTGTATAGTCATTATTTGTTCATCTACTTTGCAGTTGGGACAGTTTTTGCATTTCTCAGATCAATATGATAGTGTGATCACCTCCATGAGGTCCACAGGGAATCACTGATTCATCTTCCTGTGGGGCTCGTTGAGTACGAGTTTCCCTGGTAACAGGCAGTGATCTTTGCAGTCTTGTGGAGTCCGTGGAGCACATTTATGTCAAGTGTCTTAGACCGCACTCCCTTTTCAGTTATGTAAACATTTTTCTGTTGCTGTTTTGTTTGCACTTCAGTCCCACGCTGCTCCTGATCTACGGGTACCTAGTGCGGAGGGGAGGTGCAGGGAAGAAAGAGGACCTCGTTGTGAATCTGTTTCTGGGCCTGGGCCTGGCAAAACTTGCCATCAACAGGTCCAGGCAGTGGGCGACCAAGGGGAGACTGTCTGACTCAACTGTCTGCCTCTCTACTGCAGCTATATTCGTGGCCAGGTGTCCCTGGAGAGGGAGCATACAATGTCCACAGGTACCATTGAGGTCTTCCGTGCCTGTAGGCCACTGCAGGGACTGGAGTGTGTTATCAACCCCTTTAATCACCTTTAGGTTTGATATTTTAAATTTCATTTGTGCTTTGTTTTTATTTCAGGAAGTCCCCCTTCAAGAGGCTGCCCTTCTTGCTTTGTCACTTGGTTTATTTAATTTTGTTTAATTGCTTTAACTCAAAAGAGTGGGAGTGGGCAGCAGCCTGCCAGCTTTAACTTTGTAACTGAGCCTTTTGTAAGATGAAGTCAAGGTGTCGGAGAGAGAACACAAAACCTCCTAATAACTCATCCGTGCCACCACTCCCTCCCCACCTCCAAACGCTACCTGCCCTACATCGAGCAGAGATTGTGAATCACACACTGGACTGATTAGCCATCGCAGAACCCATCAAACCAGCTAACTACTGTGCCACCCTGTGTGTTAGTGTGTTGACAAAAGTTTTGTAACCTTTTCACTGCTCATAGTGTACATATGAACAGTTTTGATTTAATGAAGTAGCCGATGATTGGTATGTCACTTATCAGACTTCCAGGCATCCATGATAACTGCACTGCCACCACTTTTAATATGACACTGTTGCAAATATCGGGCATCGAGCATCTCTCATGTCAAGAGGGCTAGAATACAAGAGCAGGGATGTATTTCTGAGGCTGTATAAAGCTCTGGTCATACCTCATTTGGAATATTGTGAGCAGTTTTGGGCCCCATATCTAAGGAAAGATGTGCTGGCCTTGGAAAGGGTCCAGAGGAAGTTCACAAGAATAATCCCTGAAATGAAGAGCTTGTCATATGAGGAATGGTTGAGGACTCTGGGTCTGTACTCATTGGAGTTTAGAAGGGTGAGGGGGGGATCTTATTAAAATGTACAGGATACTGAGAGGCCTGGATAGAGTGGACATGAAGAGGATGTTTCCCTAGTAGGAAAAACTAGAACCAGAGGGACGACGCTTTAAAACAGAGATGAGGAGGAATTTCTTCAGCCAGAGAGTAGTGAATCTGTGGAACTCTTTGCTGCAAAAGGCTGTGGAGGCCCGGTCATTGAGTGTCTTTAAGACAGAGGTAGATAGGTTCTTGATTAATAAGGAGATCAGGGGTTATGGGGAAAAGACAGGAGAATGGGGATGAGAGAAATATTAACCATGATTGGCGGAGTAGACCCGATGGGCTGAGTGGCCTAATTCTGCTCCTATGTCTTATAGTCTTATGTTGCTGAGCTATATGAGCTAGCAGCAAGTATCATAATGCCTGTAAGCACCCTGTAATTAGGGTGCTTCTAGGATGTTTGAAGGCGCTAACTGGGTGTTGCCAGGGCTGCCAAAGATTTCCAACTTGACTTGAAAGTCACTGCTATGAGCTTCTTGCAGACACCATAATTGAAACTGCGCTGTGCTGATTACACAGAGAATGGCAGCTCCAGTTTGAAGAGTAGGGTGTAAATTAAAAAAAGGCTGAACTGATTCAGTAAAATGATCACTTTCTACTTCTCTTGGAAGGTATCAGATTGAATCCATCTCAGCAGGCAAGAAAAACCTGGCAGATTTTAATACCTTAATTTTTTTGACGAGTGCTGTTTGGGATTGGCGATGTATCAGCTGTGGCTTAGCTGGTAGCACTCTTGCCTCTGAGCCAGAGGGTTGTAGATTCAAGTCCCACTCCAGTCCTTGAGCACAAAAATATGTAACACTGAGAGAGTGTTGCAATGCTGAAGATGCCTTTTTTTCAGATGAGGTGCTAAGTTGAGGCCCAGTCAGTTCTCTCAGGTATAGGATAAAAGACACCAAAGAAAGAAGTTGGGGGGGTCAATATTTACCTCTCAATTGGCCTCACAGTAACAGATTATTTGGTTATAGTCACATAATTGTTTATGGGAGCTTGCAGTGTGCAAATTAGCCATTGTAGTTGTGGGAGATCTAGGGTACCAGCAACATGAGGCACTATTAGGTACGATAGTCAAGTTGGATACAAATAGAGCTAAAGACGATGAGTACTCGATCTTAAAAGCTTTAATTACTTGTGCACAAGGAGAAACAGACATGCAGCCCTCTGTAGAGTGTTTCTGAAGTTACAGACAAACAACTTGGCAATTATAGTTAATTACAGCAAATCAGAAACAAGCAATTTCCCTAATCCTTCGTTTGCCGACATTTTCACCAATCATACCCTAGCTTTTCACCCTTTTCTATTCAACGAAAAACTGTCTCCTGCTAATCCTTCATTTGCATAGCATGTCCCCATATCTTGACTTTGGTTTTCTGTTATGGAAAACTTGTGCTTTTTCTCATCCTCTGGTGAAGGCCCGAAAACAGAATGTTTACGGGACTTATGCAGGTGAAGATTAGTCGTTCATGCTAAATACACAAGCAGTCAAGACCTGAATGTTGATAAGCATTTTCCATTGCCTGACAGGGATTTAAGGAATCTTAATTTTAACAATTTAACTTCCACAAGTTACATTTCTGAAAGTACATTTCCAAGGTTCTCATTGGGCATAAAGCGCTTTCCTGGCCATGAAGTGTGCTGTATAAACACAACGGTGCAATCTTACAACCTTGCCCCGCCCCTCTTTCGATGAAGTGAGGTGGTATAATAGGTTGAGAGGTGGAAGATGTGAAACGCACCCGGTTTCTCTCCTCCCCGATCATACTGGCTCTGTTTTGCCGAAGAAATGGGCTTCACGCCCAGAAAGGATGCAAAGATGATTTAAATATTTAGTGAGCCTGGGCCACTACCTTCCAGGCTCGTTTACACTTAACTCCTCACTGGTCGAGTTTCTGAACAGCAAGAACCACAGCTAGTCCCCATCAGCGAAGACCAGATGTGATGGCTTCGCCAGAGAGATCGGAGCCCATTGAGGGCCCCGGGTGGTCAGAGGCAGGGTCGGGCAGTACTCATGGGGCAATGGTAGCCTGGCCCTGCCTGCCTGGCACTGCCCAACAGGCACCCTGGCACTGCCGACCAGGCACCATAACTAAGCGTTGTAAGATTACAATTCACTGTTCACCAAAAAAAATTGGCGCAATTCTCTCCCATTTACTCACTCAAAGAACAAAGAAAATTACAACACAGGAACAGGCACCAACTGAACTAAAACACCCTATGCTTCCGGGGGACATATCCCTCTATTCCCATCCTACCTATGTATTTGTCCAGATGTCCCTTAGAAGTCATGATTGTACCCGCTTCCACTATCTCTCCTGGCAGCAAGTTCCAGGCACCTACCACCCTCTGTGTAAAAAAAACTTGCCTCTTACATCTTTAAACCTTGCCCCTCACACCTTAAACCTATGCCCCCTTATAGTTGTCACTTCAAAGTTTTTTCCCATAAGATTCTTCCCCAAATCTTTCCTTAAAACTGCAGCATTCTTGTGTTCCTTGAGTAGTTCAGCCTGCGTGCTTAAAGATTCTCCAGATGGGGTGCTTATGGGCTTTATATTAGCTTGTACTGAGTGCATTGCTGTTGGGTACAGGTTTTGCACACCATGATGATAAATTCATTGCTGATAAAAACCAACTAATTATCATTATTGCCACAATATGGAGACGGTAATTTTATTTTAACATCTTAGTAAGGTGTGAATTAGTGGGCAAACAGCTGCTTCCGTCGGAAGAAATGGAGCACTTAAGGTGCTGTAACTGTTTTGAAATTTGTGTCAGTGCAAATGATCATTTCATTCAATTTTTAGCACTTAATTCCCACTTTCCTGCACTATTTATGGTGCTTGAATTTATTGAATGGTGCAGTCTATTAATGCAAAAAAAAAGACTGATTTATCAGAATACAACTGTACATATGCCGGTCCAATCTAAAGTGTTAAACCATCTTTAGTTACTTGCATATTCTGCTCTCAACTGTACACTTTGTCACGATATCTGTTATTTATGGATTCTGTTGCTTTGTAGATATTCCTTGAGAAAAGTGACATGAATAAACGGAAGAAGTTTCTCCCTGTGGCTGCAAGTAAGTGTGAGCATCCCCTGTCCCTCCCCAGCTACATCCAGAGAAATATCTGCGACCTTTTTATACCAGTCTTACTGAGAACCATAGCACCCCATTGTATGGGCGGCACAGTGGTTAGCACTGGTGGATCGGCCACACTAAATTGTCCCTTGGTGTCCCAAGATGTGTAGGTTAGAATATTAGCGGGGTAAATATGTGTGGTGACAGGGATAGGGTTTGGGTAATTTGATTTGATTTATTGTTGTCACATGTATTAGTATACAGTGAAAAGTATTTGTGCACTATACAGATAAAGCATACAATTCATAGAGAAGGAAATGAGAAAGTGCAGAATGTAGCGTCACAGTCATAGCTAGGGTGTAGAGAAAGATCAACTTAGTGCAAGGTAAGTCCATTCAGAAGTCTGACAGTGGCAGGGAAGAAGCTGTTCTTGAGTCAGTTGGTATGTGACTTCAGACTTTTGTATATTTTTCCCAATGGAAGAAGGTGGAAGAGAGAATGTCCAGGGTGCGTGGGATCTTTAATTATGCTTTGTCAAGTCAGCGGGAAGCGTAGATAGAATCAGTGGATTGTTTGTGTGATGGACTGGATTCCATTCATGACTTTTTGTAGTTCCTTGCGGTCTTGGGCAGAGCAAGAGCCATTCCAAGCTGTGATACAACCAGAAAGAATGCTTCCTATGGTGCATCTGTAAAAGTTGGTGAGAGTCATAGCTGACATACCAAATTTCCTTAGTCTTCTGAGGAAGTAGAGGCATTGGTGGGTTCTCTTAACTGTAGGAGAGTTGTTGCAGACTCATTGGGCCAAATGGCATCCTTCTGCACTGTGGGGCTTCTATGATATCAATGGTTTGGTTGGATGGGCAGAGAAGTGGCAAACGGAATTCAATCTGGAAAAGTATGAGGTAATGCATTTGGGGAGGTCAAACAAAGCAAGGGAGTACTCAATAAAGGGGAAGATTTTGAGGGGAGTTGAGGGAGTGAGAGATCTTGGAGTGCATGTCCAAGTCCTTGAAGGTGGCAGCACAGGTGGATTAGGTGGTCAAGAAAGCACCTGGAATTATTTCCTTTACTGGATAAGGTGTTGAAAATAAAAGCTGTATAAAAGCGGTTTTTAGGCCATAGCTGGAGGTTTTGTGCATAGTTCTGGCCGCCACATTTGGAGGAAGGATATAACTGCTCTGGAGAGATTGCAGAGGAGATTTACATCAACGTTGCCGGGACTTGAAAATTGCAGCTACGAGGAAAGATTGGATGGGAGTACATTGTCTTCCTTAGAACAGAAGAGACTAAGGGGTAACCTAATTTGATTTATTATTGTCACATGTTCTGTCTTACAGTGAAAAGTATTGTTTCTTGCGCACTATATAGACAAAGCATACCGTTCATAGAGAAGGAAACGAGGGAGCGCAGAATGTCATTGTTAGAGAGTTTAAGAGAGTTAGAATGAAGTTTTAGAAGCACAGAACAAGAGTAAAAATAGAATTAAGAGGTATGTTGGACACAGCTTGCAAGAAATCGCCTTGCTCTGGTGAAAAGTACACAATTATGAGGGGCCTGGACAGGATAGGCGATTGTTTCGGGCCGTTCTCCTTTTTGAGAGCTGCCTCTTTTAATTTATCCCCTTGTTAAATTGAGTTAGATTATTTAGTTTGCCGAAAAGATTGATCTGCAGGAAAACCTTGTTTCCCCCGCAGCTAAGGGGTCAATAACCAGGGCACATAGATATAAGGCAATTAGGAGAAGGATTAGAGGAGGCATGAAGAAAAGCATTTTCACACAGAGGGAAGTAAGCATCAGGAATTCACTGCTTAAGTTGCTAGTTCGGGTTGAAATTCTCAACTCATTTTAGAAGGTAGCTGGATCTGTCTGTGAAGTGCTGTACCCTGCGAGGCTACAGAGCAGGTGCTAGCAAGTGGGAATGAAATGAGTTCTACTTTCTTTTCTGGCTGAATGGCCTCTTTCTGCACTTTTTTTTAGTATAAAAATATGCGTCAGGTCGCAGGTAGGCTTACATTAACAGCGCAATGAAGTTATTGTGAAAATCCCCTAGTCGCCACACTCCGGCACCTGTTCGGGTACACTGAGAGAGAATTTAGCACAGCCAATGCACCTAACCAGCACGTCTATTGGACTGTGGGAGGGAACTGGAGCACCCAGAGGAAACCCACGCAGACACGGGGAGAACGTGCAGACTGCACATAGACAGTGATCCAAGCTGGGAATTGAACCAGGGTCCCTGGCACTGAGAGGCAACAGTGCTTGCCACTGTGGTGAGTTAGCCATGGGAAATGTGTGGGATTACAGGGTTAGGGTGGGGCAGAGGGCCGGGTAAAATATTCTGTCAGAATTGGTGCATATTCAATGGGCTGAATGGCCTCTTCTGCACTGTTGGGATTCTATGAGAATCACGGTATTTTTACAATCAGTGAGTGAGTGTGGTGAGCATCCCCTTCAGAGTAACTTTGTTTTTCACTGATGTAGAAGAGGACGGTGCGTTGTTACCCGTTGTAAAGAAGGTAAGAAAGAAAAATGTGCAGCCTGGCACAGGAGGGAACGTAGGCACAGCAGAGAGCAAGACCCTAACAGAAGAACAAGAAAAGGAGAATATTACAGTGAAAGCTGCTGAGGAGGATGAACCAGCAAGCAAGAACAACAGTGTGGAACACACCGAGGAAAGGTAAAGGAATCTGCTGTATGATCTCGTGTATTGATTTCATGTGGGCAGACACAATGGCAAAAACAAGGGACTAGGAATGGCTTTTCACTGGGACACAGTAAGAAGTCTCACAACACCAGGTTAAAGTCCAACCAGCTTATTTGATAGTAAACCCACAAGCTTTCGGAAACGCTGTTCCTTCATCAGGTGTGTGGAAAGTTCTGATCAAAGAAAGGAATATAAAGGCACACACAGTTGCAGAACACTGATTAGAATGCGAGTCTTTACAGCTAACCTGCTATTCACTGGAACGTCATAGCTATTCTCCTTTGTGACAGAAACAATGCATCTGTATCTGAGGCATGGGTTGATATTTGATCACTGGATAAGGGAACAAAAAGCAACTGCTGTGTAAAAACAGTCTTACTATATAGTATACCACGTCAACTGGTGTCTCCCACCTCAAATACTGTCTTTTGTTTCCATCCTTGAATTGCTAATCCTGAAACAAATGTATTGTTGGTGACGCAGGTTTTAGAGGTTGTCACTCGATTGAGGTAAATGTACAAAAATCCAATTCTTTTGCTCGATAATTAGAAATACAGTGATTTCACAGCTGAGAGACCCTATTCAAGCAGCTTCCAATTATTCCAAATCCCAACCATGTATCGCAAAATTGGGAAAAGCAAATAGACTCAGAGATATAGAGCGCGGAAACAGGCCCTTCGGCCCAATGAGTCCATGCTGAAAAACAGGTTCCCTAAACTAGTCCCATTTGCCTGCATTTGGCCCATTTCCCTCTAAACCTTTCCCATCCATCTACTTGTCCAAATATCTTTTAAATGTTGTAATTGTACCCGCCTCTACCACCTCATTCCATTCACGCACCACCCTCTGTGTGAAAAAGTTGTCCCTCAGGTCCCTTTTAAATCTTTCCCCTCTCACCTGAAACCTATGCCCTGTAGTTTTGGACTCCGCTACACTGGGGAAAAGACCTTGGCTATTTACTTTATCTGTGCCCCTCATGATTTTATAAACCTCTATAAGATCTCCCCTCATCCTTGTGACAACATCTTTTCTCAAAGGGAGTCTAAAACTAGAGGGCATAAGTTTAAGGTGAGAGGGGAGAGATGCAAAAGAACCCAGAGGGGCAATTTTTTTCACACTGAAGGTGGTGAGTGTCTAGAACAAGCTGCCAGAGGTAGAAGTAGTGGTGGGCACAATTTTGTCTTTTAAAAAGCATTTAGACAGTTACTTGGGTAAGATGGGTATAGAGAGATACAGACCAAATTTGGGTGATTGCGACTAGCTTAGTGGTTAAAAACTGGGCGGCATGGATAAGTTGCGCTAAGGAGCGCATTTCCATGCTGTAAATCTCTATCACTGTCCACTACACCACCAATTTTGATGTCTTCTGCAAACTAACTAACCATGCCTTCTATATTCTTGTCCAAATTGATTATATAAATGACAAACAACAGTGGACCCAGCACTAATCCCTGTGGCACTTTGCTGGTCACAGGGCTGCCAGTCTGAAAAACAACCCTCTACCTCTGTCTCCTAGCAGCAAGGCAATTTTGTATCCAATTGGCTAGTTATTGCTGGATCCCATGTGATTGAACCTTACTGACCAGTCTACCATGCGGTACCTTGTTGCAGGCTTTGCTGAAGTCCATGTAGATAACACCTACCGCACTGCCTTCATCTGTTTTCTTGGACACCCCTTCAAAAAAACCTTATCGAGTTTGCAAATGGTTGGTTAGAGTATACTCAATTTCCCATTGCCTCTTGTTAGCTGTGCAATGGTTGGTCCCCTTTCCCACATGTAGAGAAAGAGGAGTGATGCTGGGAACAGACTGGTTCTGTATTACAGTTTCTGCCCGTGTTGTGTGTTTGCCATTTGAATCACATTCACCTCTGCTTTCCTTCTTGCCTTAGAGCTGGTGTGGTTGAACAAGAGGTAGATGGTAAAAGCTGTGGGGCAAATGGATCCCAGGATGGAGAACATTTCTCGTTTCCGCTTTCTCAGGTTTGTTGATGCACCTTATGGGTTCGTGCATAGTATTTTTCACAGGATTTCAATTTGCCTGACTTCACTGGTTTTTGATTTGATTTGATTTATTATTGTCACATGTACAAATAGACAGTGAAAAGTTTTTTCTTGCGCTATACAGACAAAACATACTGTTCATAGAGAAGGAAAGGAGAGAGTGCAGAATGTAGTGTTACAATCATAGCTTGGGTGTAGAGAAAGATCAACTTAATGCAAGGTAAGTCCATTCAAGAGTCTCACAGCAGCAGGGAAGAAGCTGTTCTTAAGTCGGTTGCTACGTGACCTCAAACTTTTGTATCTTTTTCCCAAACAAAGAAGTTGGAAGAGAGAATGTCCTTGATTATGCTGGTGCTTTGCCGAGGCAGTGGGAAGTGTAGACAGAGTCAGTGGATGGGAGGCTGGTTTGTGTGATGGACTGGGTTACATTCATGACCTTTTGTAGTTCCTTGCGGTCTTGGTCAGAGCAGGAGCCACCCCAAGCTGAGATACAACCAGAAAGAATGTTTTCTATGGTGCATCTGTAAAAGTTGGTGAACCCAATATAAAAATCCACCCGTCTAGGGAATTAGAAGGGTTGAATTGTCTTATCTCAGATTAGTCTTGTGATCTAACAGCACGAGACAAGACATTGGATGGCTACTGATCCCAGTAGAATGATAGAATCATTCAATGCAGAAGGAGGCCATTTGGCCCATCCCACCGACCACAATCCCACCCAGGGCCTATCCCCATATCCCCATGCATTTACTCTGGCTAGTCCCCCAACACGAAGAAACAATTTAGCACGGCCACTCTACCTAACCAGCACGTCTTTCAGACTGTGGGAGTAAACCGGAGCATCCACAGGAAACCTATGTGGAAATGGGGAGAATGTGCAAATTTCAAACAGACAATGACCCAAGCTGGGAGTGGAACCTGGGTCTCTGGTGCTGTGAGGCAGCAGTGCTCACCACTGTTGCCACTGTGTTGTCCCAGTGGAACTCAAGAGCATGGTTTTTCCACAATGGTGGGGATCCCATTGTCGGGCTGGTTCCTGGGACAGAAGCACGTACATGTGTAAGGTGAGAGAGAGATCACCACGACACACACACATCCCCCCCCCACCAATATTGCCAGGAGAAGGCAGTGGAGGGCCAGCAGGTGGGAAAGGAAGACAATTAAGAACAGTGAGCAAGCCAATCAGAGGAAGCCTTGGTAGCACCACCAAGAGAGATGACCGGTGCTTGAGAGATTGAGGAGCAGCTGAGGGTTACTCAAAATGGAGGCACACTCAGAGGTGTGAACATGGCTTTATGTTCTCTGATGAAATAAGCAGGAGGTCCTTGAAAACAGACAGGGACCTCCTGCAGTGACAACGCTGGGGACCCCTCTCTGGGACTGGGCTATTTCAATGCTGCCAATATGGCACCAGCCCAGGAATGTTGCCCTTAGTAAGTCCTTATTTATTCAAATTCTCTGCCGGCTCAAGTTCAGCAAGTAGCTAAGCCAGTCCTGCCTCTGGGAAACTTCCCTGGCATTCAGAATGAGTCAGGGAGTCATTCCCACATGGCTCGTGCCTGTTTTCCCAGCTTCCCCAAAAACATGATAAAATTCCACCCCTTTCCCAACAAAGGTGAACACCTTTAGAATGATCTCCTTCGCACTGCAGAGATTCTGTGGAACTTTTGGTGCAGACTTGATGGGCTGAATGGCCTCCTTTGCTCTGTAGGAATTCTAGGTACTCAGGCACTATCAATAGGAAAGGATAGGTTTAGAAAATAAAAAGTTCCAGTGTCATTTTTTGATCACTATTTTGTCTTAGTTTTAGAAAAATAGTTTCCAATAACTAACAGCATAACATTAAGAGGGATTAGTAGTTTACCTCCTACAATAAAATGCCCAATGTGAAATGTAGACTAAACCATGGTCACTGCCCTATAAGAAATGTAGCACTAATGAGACAAAATGTCTTAGCTATAGGAAGAATGGATATACACTTACAACACCATCACCTACCATTTAGTTAGACATGTTTAAGGTTCCACTTAGTTTTAACCATGAGGAACCCTGTTCAGCTGCTGGTTGTTGGAGACTTGACATGTCCAATCCACCTAGCCTGCACATCTTTGGATGCTAAGGTGCTATTTAGCATGGCCAATCCATTCAACCTGTACATCCTTGGAATTAAGGGGCAATTTAGCATGGTCAATCAATCTAACTTGCACATCCTTGGACGCTAAGGGGCAACTTAGCACGGCCAATCCAACGAATCTACACAACATTGGACACTAAGGCGCAATTTAGCATGGCTAATCCATCTAACCTGCACATCTTTGTGGGAGGAAATCACAGCGCCCGGAAGAAACCCATGCAGACACAGGGAGAATGTGCAAACTCCACACACTCAGCCAAGGCTGAAATTGAATCCGGGTCCCTGGTGCTGTGAGGCAGCAGTGCGAACCACTGCGCCACCTTCTTGTTCAGTTCATCACACTTGTACTTCTGGACATTCAACTCAAAGACTGTTTCTGTATTAGGACACTGTAACTTCTGTAAGTAGTTCAGAAGGAAAGCTTTGCTCCATATGTTTAATGGATACAGTCGGGTGTACATTTTGCACTGCAGTGAAGTGGTACTTAGTGACATCAGTATATCAGACATACGGGTTAATTGTAAATTAAATGATTGTTTGGCTGATGTTGTCTGGAATAACATAAAATGTTTCATTGTGTTTAATTTTTAAATCTACCTCTCAAATATTTTATTTTTATCTATCGGGGTGGCACAGTGGTTAGTGCTGCTGCTGCTTCACAGCACCAGGGACCCAGGTTCGATTCCTGGCCTTGGGTCACTCTCTGTGTGGAGTTTGCACGTTCTCCCCTGTCGGCGTGGGTTTCCTCCGGATGCTCCGGTTGCCTCCCACATTTTGAAAGACATGCTGGTTAGGGTGCATTGACCTGAACAAGTGCCGGACTAGGGGAATTTCACAGTAACTTGATTGCAGTGTTAATGTAAGCCTTACTAATAAATAAACTTAAACTTTATTTTTGTACTTTGACCTCATAGAATTCGGTAGGAAAATATGTTCCTGTCTTTCCAAAAGCGAAAAACCGACTTTCCCGGAGTAACCTTGTGAGGCACGAGATGGAATTCACAGACAAAGAGGTAATATGGTGTGTCAGGCTGCTGCAGTACAGTAATTACTATGTTGTCACAAGTATTTTTGCTTTAAAGTATTTTAAAGAAGTACTGCATAAATCAGACTGATGTATATAATTACCTGAGAGGAAATCGGGCCCTTAGTCTCCAACATCCATTAATGCACAGTCTCCGACGAATGTTACAGGATAGCTGTTGGAAAATTTTCCCTCCCTAGCCTGTGGAATATTAGCTAGTAAGCCAATAATAACATGTCTTCCATTGCCTTGGGTTGATATCAGAATTGAGCTGGAACCCCACCTGGTTCACATGGCTTGGCAACATGTCAGGCAGTGTGCCAGTGGAGCACTATTCAATCTTCCAAATGCCCCAGTAATCAGCTATTGCTCCATATCATAGAATCCTCAAAGTGCAGAAGGAGTCCATTTGGCCCGTCAAGTCTGCACCGATTCTTCTTACTCAGGTCCATACGCAGCCATTTATCCATAACCCCGCTAACATTTATCCCGCTAATCCCCCTACAGATCTTTGGGTACTAAGGGTCAATTTAGCATGGCCTATCCTGCCCATCGTTGGAGTGTGGGAGGAAACCGGAGCACCCAGAGGCAACCCACGCAGACACAAGGAGAAAGTGCAAACTCCACACGGACAGTCACCCAAGGCTAGAATTGAACCTGGGCCATGATGCTGTGAAACAGCAGTGCTAACCACAGTGTCACTGTGCTGCATTATCTTGTGTAGATTTAAACAAGTTCTTACTTTTGTTTTTGCATTTCTATTACATAAGAGCTTAAGAAACAGTAAAGTGGAAGGCGACAAAGTACCTCAGAAGTTGGATCTTGAACATTCAGGGTTCTGTCTGCCTGCTGTCAAGCACCGAGTACAGTTATCACAGGGATCACCTGTACAGATTGCCTGTACACCAACATCAAGCCAACCAAATGGAAAGGAGACAGGGAAAGAGCAGAAAGAGACTAGGACAGACGAGGACTGTGTTCAACAGAGGAGCGAGGAGGATGTGTCCCTGTCAGTCACGCAGCCTGTAGGCCCTGAGACACAGGAGTTAACCTGCCATTCAGACCAAAGAGATCCTGACGTTACTGAAATAGAGAGTAAAAGCGGCAAACTCGACTGCCCCCAGTTTGACACGGACGGGCCTTGCAGGACCCCGATTCCAATAGCTCACAGCACTCCGGATGAACAGCTGCTCACTCAGCCAGAGGGTAAAAGAGGGCAGAATTTCTCTGAAGATCAGCCGGACTTTGAGCTTTCACATCATTCTCTTCCCCAGGTAAAGAGCGAAGATTTTGCGCCACTCACTCGTAAGGAAATGACTCTTTGCCGAGGCGTAACAAGTGAATACACGATGGCAGACAGTAAGGATATTGTTGGGAATGGAGAAAGATGTGTTCCTCTACTGGAGGCTTTTGAGAATTCCAACTGCAGAGAGAAGACTCATGACCTTGCAGTAGTAGGTGAAGAGTCAACTGCAGGTGAGGTTAACAGGCAAGAACTGGCTGCCCAAACGAATTTGACCACGGACATATCTACACAGAATGATCTGAAAGGCATAACCTGTTCAAAGCCCACTGACCTCTTATGTTCCAACATGCTTCATCATTCATTGGACAGTAATGCTGAGAATCAGGTAAAGACTTCCCAAATGGATAGACACAAAAATGAGAATGAGGAACTGCAGGAACCACCCGGCTGCAAGGCTGAGTTAAGCGTTGCTATAAGAAATAACACTGTTCTGCAAAAGGTTGGTGCTTGCCAAAAGGATGGCGAGAGGCCCAACATGAGTAGCCCTCATAATTCGGTGACTGAAGTGATTATCAGCAAAATACTCCACCAAGACCCAGATGACCATCAAGTTAAGCCCCAACAACAGCCCAGCCAATGCTTTCCAAAAGATGAAACAATGGACATTGATCTTGAGGCTGTACCTAAGCACCAAGGTGAAATGAGGACAGAAAATCAGAAAAATATCCAGACTCTCTGTAAAGGCTTTTGTGGTCACGGTCACCCCTCCGTTGCTACGGAAGGGTCCAATTCTGCACATTGTAGTGATGTCGGTGAAGAAACAAAGCAATTGATCCAAGAAGTGTCAAATAATAGTCAAGGCAACAGCCCGTCAACGACTGATCTTGCAGACCAGAAACACAGTCCTGCTGCGCACGGTGAGGCTGGAGTCGGAGAACAAGTTCGTAGACCCAGGCAATCTGAGCTTTCAGAAGCTCCGTCACTTACAAAGCTTCCTTACTCCCAGAACAACCTGCTGTCAGCAGACACGGCACTTGACATATCCGAGAGCACAGGGTCTTTTAAGGTCTATAGCAGAAGCAGCTGTACTGCAGAACTTCACCTCGGCTTGCAAAGCGACATTGCTGGATCGCAAAGGATGGGAACCACAGAAAGAGAGCTCCCTGTCGTAAGCCTCAACCCTTCACAACCAACCATCCACCCAAGCAAGAATGAAGACATTCTTTCTACCAAAGTCAATGGTCATTGGGTACTTATTGATAGTAGTTGCAGTCAAAAGGTTATGAAGGACAACAAAGAATTGGACAGCAAGGTGACACATGCCAATGAACTAACATCCAGCATGTTTTCATCGTTAGATCATGTAGATTTCCAAATTGGGAGCAATTGGAGCAACATCACTGAAGAAAACGACAGAGTAGATTTTGGTGGAAGAGAGATTCAATGTAATACTGGTATTAAAAGAACGAAAGAAGATGCTACCATATCTTCACTGTTACTAGGCACTGGAATGGAAGATTCTGTTGGCGGATATCAGCATGAAGATAAAATGAAGACAGCTGGAGGGAGCATATCTACAGGCATAGAATGTGATGGTATGACTATCAGTTATAATCAGGAGTCGGGCATAAATGAGCAGTCTGTCCAGCCTCTAATGAATCGTACTGCAGAGAGAGAAAGTATAAATGGAAGTGGTACTTTTGAGGAAACAGGTTTCACTGTGGAAAAAATGGAAATGAGTCTGGGTTGTGAGATGTCCAGAGATGCTTTACCCAAAGCTGGTCCAAATCAGGCAGCCATTCCAGTCATCCTCCCACAATATCAGTCGCCTGAAGATTTCACAGAGGGCCACGGGTATCTTTCAGTGGCGTTTCCGCCTTCGAGAAATGAAACACCAGGTCATTGTTCTGACGGCAGTGACATTAACACCGGAACTGGTCACTCCGACAAAGTAACAGAATGTCACGGGATAAGTAGCATTCTTGTCGAAGGCAAAGGCACCGGATTTTCAATGGTGGATGAAGGCTCCTCCAGCAAGGAACAGGAGAGTAATAAGATTCAATGTCTACCAACAACTCAGAGCATGATCCGAAGGAACAAAAGCGAACAAAAACCATACCCCGATACAAAATGTAAGGTATGGATATTTTTTATTAATAAGGATTAAAAGCAGTACTACAGGGCAAAAGTTCAATTAAAAAACACTATAAAAATCATTGACAGCCACTTCTAACCAGTACAGTTGCATACACTACCTTCAGGACTTCCCTTCAGGGAAGTAAAATGTACTGGAGAAAGAATTCCTGATCCCAAAGCTAGGACATTGTAAATGTCTTTACGAACGTTTTGCTCTTTATTTCTCCGGACAGCATAAACTTGTTCAAAAAGAGAAGGAAATCTTGCATTTATTTAGAAATGCTGACCAAGAGCAATAGCCATGAGGGTGTTGGCAACGATGCCACACAAACTGACCAGGGTAATTCCTCCCTCAGTATTTAGTGGGGTAAATTTCCTCTAATAGTATGTTGATTCCCAACTCTTAATCTCTGCTTTCAGTGTGATATCATTTTCCTCTGCCAAGTGTCACTGGCTCAGTTGGTAGCACTATTGACCCTGAATACAGACTCTGCTGTGACACATAATTCTAAGAAGGTTGACAATTCAGTGTTGTGCTGCAGATGTATAGCATCATGAATAGCTATTGTACTTCAAACTGAGGCACCTCAGGTGGGGATGAAAGATTCAGGGGGCAATCTTACCAAGAGAATTCTAAATACCGAATGAGCATGAAAACAGGAGAGTTTCAGATCCATTTTTTTCGACAAGGCAACAAATAAAATCTTATGGCACCAAGTGCAAAAAAATCTGAGTCCCGCCAGTAGAGGGAGGACCGGGGCCTAAGCACGCCAGAAAACCAGTGCTCACACTAGAGGACACAATCGGGCACGTGCCGATCTCTCTGTTCTGTACAACAGTGTCAATGGTAGTCATGATGTAGAGATGCTGGTGCTGGACTGGGGTAAACACAGTAAGAAGTCTTGCAACACCAGGTTTAAGTCCAACCTTAAACCTGGTGTTGTAAGACTTCTTACTGTGCAACAGAACAAAGATATCTTATCAGTCAACCCGTCCTGGATCGCCCAGCCGATTGCCTCCCCCTGCCCCCCAAAAACCCAATACCTCCCCTCTCCCACCAACCGGCGTGATGAGTCGGTGAGATCGCCCCCTCAGTTTAAAGAGATGTGAGTTATCCTGACAAATGTTCCTTCCCCAAACAACATTGTAAGGCAGAGTAACTGGTTATTCATTTCATTTCTGTTTTGGGACCCTTCTGTGTATAAAACTGATCGTTGTGTTTATCCTTAACCCAGACAATGTGATTCATTCCACCGTTTCTTGTACGCAACTCTTTTACTCATTGGACATTAACACATCCCTTATAATTCCAGACAGTTTTAATTCTATCCGTATGCTGGTACTGATTACAGCAGGTTGTAACAAAATAACTCCCATCAGCATGTAATATAAATGCTAAACAGTGGCATAGTGGTATCGTCACTGGACTAATAATCTAGAGACCCAGGGTAATGCTCTGAGGACCTGGGTATGAATCCCACCATGGTATATGGTGAAACCTGAATTAAGTAAGAATCTGGGATAAAAAGTTTAATGATAACCTTGAACCTTTGTTGTAAAATCTCCGATAAAAGCAAAATGCTGTTGATGCTGGAATCTGAAACAAAAACAGAAAATGCTGGGAATCTCAGCAGGTCTGATGGCATTTGTGGGGAGAGAACAGAGTCAACTTTTCAAGTCTAAGTGATCCTTCAGCCTGAGCTCTGACTCAAAACGTCGGCTGTATTCTCTCTCCACAGATGCTGTCAGACCTGCTGAGATTTTCCAGCATTTCCTGTCTTCATTGTAAAACCCATCAGGGCCACTAATGTCCTTTAGGGAAGGAAATCTGCTGTCCTTACCCTGTCTGGCCTACATGTGACTCCAGAGCTACAGCAATGTGGTTGACTCTCAACTGCCCTCTGAAATGGGCAAGCAATTCAGTTCAAGAGCAACTAAGGATGGGCAACAAATGCTGGCCCAGTCAGCGACGCCCATATCCCATGAAAGATTTAAAAAAAAGGATCATCATTAAATGTAAAATCCTCAATCTCCCCCATTGTAGCGTTTTCGATGTTTCACTTAGCTTTTAATTTCTCTTGTTTTAGGCCCTGACCAAACTCACTCAGGATCAACCAGGTAATTGAACTCAAAATGTGTTACGTAATAATGTTTAAATGACAGAAATATTTTTTCCACTGTTTAAGTTAAGGATATTTTATTCATCCGTTCTATATCGGTTGCTTTGGTCTATTGTTATCTTTTCTTTTTGGAATCATCATTCTAGAAAGAGCACGTAAGGTTGGGGGAATTGTTCAAAGATGTTGCAGGGGAGTGATTCTCCCAAAAAAACACAAAGTGCGCAAGGGACGGGGAATACAGGAGTTTTTCCTGATTTTTTTGGGTGAGCAGAGTGAAATTAGTCTCCGGGACTCTGTGCATCACAGTGTCCCTAATGCGATTCAGGCTGTTAAGGTGGCAGGGAGGCTGATCCCGCCCAAGACGTCCCGCCCTACTGAGCGGGCCACTGTGCATGTGCCAACCTGTCAATGGGGAGATCGGCACGTGCGCATTGCCCCCCTCCTTCACCTCCCACCCCCTTTCCCCCCAGCCTGGCCTTCCGATGTCATCCCCAAACCCTGATCCAGCCTCCTCGATCCCCATACCTGCACATCCGTCCTGACTCCACCATGGCCAGCCCGATTTCCTCCATAGCAACCCAATCCTCTCCCCACCCCCACCCCCAGTGGCCAGCGTGATTCACTCCCCCCCCACCCCAATGGCCAGTCCTGATCACCCCACCCTCCACCCACCAATCCCTAATACAGAGTATGCAGCAGATCACCCCTGCCGCATTGATTGGCCCTGCGCCCCTCCCCCTTTGGCATGCCTGGTGGGTAGGTAAAGGGGGAAATGGTGCGGATCGCACTACTCACCTCATGCTTGATCAAGTTTCAAGTCAGGCTGGCACTGCCCAAGGCCCCCCCCCCACCCCGGCTTCCCAGTGTGGAGAGGGGTGGGGGTGGTGTCTCCATGGCCAGCAGAGTGATCAGGCCTGGTTTCCCCTGTTTATGGGGACCAGCTAAATCATGTTATACCATCAGTTACTTCTTTAGCAGTCAACCTTAGGTTTGGGGTTGTTTTGAGCCAACTCAGTAAACCCCTTGGCACTGCTCATTGAGGCTTATTGGGATTCAAAGGCCTCTGTTAGTGCTAAACCAGGACTGGTTGCTAGGAGATACTCCAGAGTGCCACATGCTGACCTTCTCACTGACATCCCCTCTTTTTTTCCCCAGTCTGGAAGCATTTCAGCACCATTTGGCCTCTCACTATAAGAGTGTGATAAAATGGAGAATTGGCCGTGTGGAGCATTTTTAGACGCAGATCTCACTTGCTGTTGTACAGTCTGTTCATGTGCTAATTTTAATTTCTCTTTCTCTCCCATGAATAAAGAAAGGGGATGCTTCCTGCCACCTGGTGATTCCTGGAGCTGTATTCTGGAAAAGTTACTATTTGCATTGTCCCTGTGTCGATCTCTGTATTTTGGGTGTAATTTAGCTGATTTATATGTAACTGCTATTTACTACCAAAAGCTAAGACATAAATTCAAATACAGTCCATTGTGAAGAGGCATGCAGGTATATTGTGAAGCCAATCAGTGTAAGGAAACTTGCAGTGTAAGCATTCCCCAGGACGTAACATTCCTAGTCTTTTCCTCCCCTCTTTGTTCTGAAGATCAAATATGGTCTCTTCAGAAAGCTCTGTGAATCAAATCTATTATATCCCGATCCATCTCGATGTTTGGTATTCATCCAGTCACAATTGGGACAAAAATACCACTTTAAAGATATCAGTTCAGTAGGTGGCACAGTGGTTAGCACTGCTGTCTCACAGCGCCAGGGAGTCTGCACATCCATCACCTCCTCTCTCTCTCTCTCCCGTCCTCCTCCTCTTTCTCCTCCTCCTTCCCCTCCTCCTCCTCCTCCCCCCCACCCCATGTCTGCATGGATTTCCTCCAGGAGTTCCGGTTTCCTCCCACAATCCAAAGATCTGCAGGTTAGGTTGAGTGACCATGCTAAGTGTCATCGAGAACAATTTATTTAATTCTAAGATATTTTGTCACAGGGAAACATGATTACAATAGAATCCCCACAGTGCAGAAGGAGGCCATTCAGCCCATCGAGTCTACACCAACAACAATCCCACCCAGGCCCCATCCCCTTAACCCCACCTATTTACCCTAGCTAATCCCCTGACACTAAGGGTCCAATTTTATCATAGCGTTGCAACTGTTTTCGGACACAAAAACTTGGTAAGGTCAGGCCTGAGGCGGGTAGTGCGATCCACACTGACTCCCCCTTTACCAAGGCCAGAAAATGGCCATGATCGGGACAGCGCCTGAAACGGTCGCGACGGCCAATTAAGTGCATTTGAATGCATTTAAATTGATTTAATGGGCTGCACGCCCAACCTTACCAGCACTTTCCTCTTTACCACCGTGGTTCGCCCACCTAGAATCGGCATGAAACAGACATGCTCCACATAAGTCCAATTTGGTCACTCCATCAGTGAGGGTAAGTGCCGAGTGTCCAATGGCTTTCTGCTTGAGATCAGTGGGGGTGTAAGGGTCCGCTGCCACTCTGCCTGTGATCAGTTAGGGGGAAGGAGAGGTGGGGCCTGTGATCGGCCTCAGTGGTGAAGGGAGTGGGGGGGTTAAGGGGGTCAATAATGTTGTGTGGGTGGGGCAATGTCTGTGGGAGCCAGGGGGAGGCATGTGACAGGGGAGCTGCTGCTGCCATTTTTTTTTGCTGCGCACGCTCATTTGGAGGTGCGGATCGGAGCTGCAAAGTTTTGGGTGCTTTAAGCCCATCCTCAGGCTTCTGCAACGTGATTTGGAATTCCTGATATTTTTTCAAGCAGTGTATGTATGGTGGCGCCTGAGAATGGGTCTAAAACCCAGATCTGAAACATCCTCAGTTTCAAGTCCGCCCAGCACTTAGAATCAAAATGGTAAAATTGGGCCCAATTGGACTATTTAGCATGCCCAATCCACCTAATTCACAAATCTTCGGAGTGTGGGGGGGAAACTGGAGCACCCAGAGGAAACCCGCGCTGATATGGGGAGAACCTGCAATCGTCGCACAGTCACCAAAGGCCAGAATTGAACCTGGGTCCCTGGTGCTGAGAGGCAGCAGCGCTAACCACTGTGCCATTGTGCCGTCCTAATAATCTAGGTGCTTCCTCGTAGTGCAGAGTATGAAATGAGAAAAGCTCACCCAAGGGCCACTTCCAATAGGGAATAGACAGAACCGTTGGTAGCACATTGATTGTGTAGATAGACCAGAAAGCAAGGAAAGCAGATTTTAGTACTGACAAACTTCTCTGAAGATATGAGGAGCGTAATACAGTACAGGATATTAGCAAAACTGAAAAGAAAGATCACAATAAATTAAGGAATGGATTGAGATGGCGTGGAATTTAAATGTTTGTAGATTACAGAAAGAAGAGAATACTGAGGAAGGAATAATACCTCAAATGGACAACTACTTTTGGGACATTTTAATATCTGTTGTGTCTGCTATAATCAAGGACTGCTGTACAGTTTAATTTAGTGTTTGTGATTTGCTCCCTAAGATTAGTGCAGAAGGACTCCTTTCAGCCCATTAAGCCTGTACCGACAACAATCCCTCCCAGGCCCTATTCCTGTAACCCCACATTAATCCCCCTGACTCAAAGGGGCAATTTAGCATGGCCAAACCACCTCACCAACAATCTTCCAGACTGTGTAAGGGAACCAGAGCACCCGGAGGGTGGGGACATGGGGGGAATGTGCCGACTCTGCACAGTCACTCGAGGCTGGAATCGAACCCAGGGCCCTGGTGCTGTGAGGCCGTAGTGCTGACCAGTGCGCCACCGTGCTGCTCCTTTGCTGGGAGTTGCTGTTGCGTACCACTCAGTGCACTCCTCAGCAACAATGAGATATCTGTAGTAGGGCTGACCTATAAGATACCACAAAAGGGAGATTCTCAAGACATGGGGAGAGAGATTGAAGGGGAGCCCTTCCTACCATTGCTCCTTCATCTGTCCAACGCCTGCTCTTGAGAACTTGACAAGGTTTTTCCCTTGTCTGGGGACCATGAATTGAATTGAACTGGTTTTTGGTGCAAGCAAGGAGATGGATTAAGGCCTTGCCCCATCCACTCTGCACGTTGGATTAGTAACTATGAGAAAGGAATCAAGTTTAAAAAAAAGTGTCTAGCTGAGATGGAGATTGAAAGAGAAAGATGAGAGTGCTGGAAATTTGATTGCTGGGACAGCATTTAAGCGTGAAGGAAAGGTTGTCATCAGAACTGGAGACTTTCTGGGCTTCATAAAAGATGTCTACAAAACTAAATATTAAAAATGTAATTTTGTTGGAACAATCTTATACCACTTGCCTGTACTGGAGTATTTGTCTATTAGTCACAAGTAGGTTTACAGTAACACTGCAATGAAGTTACTGTGAACTTTCCCTTATCGCCACACTCCAGCACCTGTTCGGGTTTACTGAGGGAGAATTTAGCATGGCCAATTCATTCCACAACTGTTTCTGACTGCAAAGACATTCTATAATAGTTTCTCAGAATATAATTTACAAAAACCTTTAATACATGTTCCCGTGACCCCAGGATGGAATTTTCCTGTCCCGCCTGCCACAGGGTGGGACCTGGATCATGCAGAGGGCTTTGACCTCAGGCAGGATTTTCCAGCCTTGGGGGCAAGTGTGGCTGGGAAATCCCGCCCAAGGTGTGTGGCACATAAATTTCCAGACTCATTGTGATTCCTCGAATTGCAAATGGTTGGAAAGCGTCTGTAATTAGCAATGAAACCAATGAACCTTGTCTCTCTTTCCCTCAGATGATACAGATTGTGAATTACAACTCATTAAACCGAAATTAGAGAACAAGGCCGTGACAGACCTTTCACCACTCACTGCCCCTCAGGAGGACACCACTAATTTTGCATCTGAACTGGAAGACCTTCATTTAAGGTACCATTGGTTATTAATTAAGAAATGTGATACTAAACATTAGATATTGGATGCTGAGACCTTAGAATTATAAAATCGCTACAGTGCAGAAGGAGCCATTTAGCCCACTGAATCTGCACCGACTCTCACTGACAGATCATCCCACCCAGACTCAATCCCTGTAACCCCACATATTTACCCTGCTAGACCCCCTAGCCTACACATCTTGGGACGCTAAGAGGCAATTTAGCACAGCTAATTGACCTGACCTGCACATCACTGGACACTAATGAACAAGTTATCATGGCCAATTCAAGTAATCTGTGTATCTTTGGACGTTAAGGGGCAATTTAGCATGGCCAATCCACCTAATCTACATTTCTTTGGATACCAAGGGGCAATTTAGCACGACCAATCCACCTAATCTCCGTACCTTTGGACACCAAGGGGCAATTCAGCATGGCCAATCCACCTAACCTGCAGATCCTTGGACTGTGGGAGGGAACCGGAGCACCCGGAGGAAACCCATGCAGACCTGAGGAGAACATGCAAATTCCACACAGACAGTGACCCAAAGCCGGAACTGACCCCAGGTCCCCAGCGTTGTGAGGCAGCAGTGCTACCCACTGGACCACCCCAAAACCCCCGGGCTGAGATTATCAGACCCTTTCCATGGGATGTTCCAGTCCTGCCGAAGGCGATGTGGCAAGTTCTCTGGCAGCACGATGCGCGAGGTCCACAAAACCGGTCCTGCCAGCAACCAACGGTGAGCTGCCTCTGCACGTGGGGAGATCGGCAAGCCCCGCCCTCATTTCTGGGACTTGGGTTTAAATCCCATCTAGAACAGAAGGTTATGATGAACGTGAGGTATTTTCAACACAATTCTGAGCTGCCATCGATGTCCAGTACAGAACTGTCACTCGATCTACATTAGTTGGCATAAACTGGAATCTCATTATTGCTACTACTGGACAGCTGGTAGGTTGGGACAAATGGATAATATCACACTGGGAAAGCAAAGCTGGTTGAATTGAGTTTGAACCTGCAGCTGCTGTGAGCTACCTTAGCTGGGAGTGTTCAATAATGCCACGTTACAGATCCAAGGCACTGAAAATATTTCACTGTTCTCCAAATCTCAAAGTGTGTCAAGCTGCGAGCTATTGCAAGGTTCCTGGATTTGTTTCCAATGGATCTGAAGTAATGCCAATTTTAATCATATTTAATACTCAAGTGGGTGGAAAACAGCATTTCAAG
The DNA here is from genome assembly GCF_965287045.1 of Carcharhinus amblyrhynchos. Lineage (NCBI taxonomy): Eukaryota > Metazoa > Chordata > Chondrichthyes > Carcharhiniformes > Carcharhinidae > Carcharhinus > Carcharhinus amblyrhynchos. The sequence goes on from NC_137356.1 coordinate 12,381,443, forward strand.
AGAGGCCCTGGAGTTAGTTTTAATGTTTATCTATTAGTGTCACAAGTAAGCTGACATTTATTTGTTTATTTGTGTCACAAGTCAGCTTACATTAACATTAATTAATAAAGTTACTGTGAAAATCCCCCAGTCGCCACGCTCTGGCACCTGGTCGGGTACACTGATGGGGAATTTAGCACGGCCAATGCACCCTAACCAGCATGTCTTTTGGACTGTGGGAGGAAACCAGAGCATCCAGAGGAAACCCTCGCAGACGCAGGGGGGAACGTGCAGACTTCGCACAGTGGCCCAAGGCCGGAATCGAACCCGAGTCCCTGGCACTGTGAGAGGCAGCAGTGCCAACTGCTGTGCCATCCCTGGGCTTCATTTTCACAGTAAGAAATCTCACAGCACCAAGTTAAAGTCCAACAGATTTATTTGGTAGCACGAGCTTTTGGAGTGCTGCTCCTTCATCAGGTGACTCACCTGATGAACGGGCAGCGCTCCGAAAGTCTTGTGGCTTGTGCTACCAAATAAACCTGTTGGACTTTAACCTGGCGTTGTGAAACTTCTTACTGTGCTTACCCCAGTCCAACGCTGGCATCTCCACATCATGGCTTCATTTTCACCACAGCATATGAGTTTTGAAGTGAACCTAGTTAAAATTGAGGAGCACAGATGGAATTCAGGCAGGAAATGGGCAGTGAGCGATTGAAAATTACTCCTGACAAATCTTGCCAGATTTTTTTACTATTCATTCAAGTGACATAAGCACCACTGGCATTTATTGTTCATCCCTAGTTTTCCTTGAGGGCAGTTGAGAGTCAGGCACGTTGCTGTGGCTGTGGAGTCACATGTAGGTCAGACCGGGTAAGGATGACAGATTTCCTTCCCTAAAGGATATTAGTGACCTAGATGGGTTTTTTCCGACAATGGTTTCATGATCATCGGTAGATTCTTCTTATTGAAATCAAATTCCACCATCTGCCATGGTGGGATTTGAACCTGGGTCCCCAGAACATTAGCTGTGTTTCTGCATTAATAGTCTAGTGATAATATCAATAGGCCACCACCTCCCCTTTGTTACTGCTACTGTTTGAGTGTTTCCGTAATGATACGGTGTGATGTGACTGTATCCTTTATGTGGTTCCAGTGAATCTGATTGGCAGGCCTTTTCTCCATCAGCAGAAGAGGAGGAAGATGCTACACACATTGTCTGTGGGCTCATTAACGAACTTTCCAAAATAAAGTGAGTAATCTCTCAGCTCCTCAAACCATTTGTGTGCACTGACAAGGGTTTTAGACAGCTGCTTAAAGCAATTTATAGATACTGAGGGAAAAGAAAATAATATAAGTAATATGGTCACAGTGATTGTTTTGCAAGTGAATCATTGCGTGCTTTGTGGACCGTGTTGTGTGGTGACATTTAATGCAGAGGTTGTTGCTGACAACCGCGCACGCAAGTGGCAGAGATACAAATGTGTTGTGTGTTTAGGCCCATCATTTGTACAAAAATGTGACTAACTGGGGAAATATCTGCTCATTACCATTTTACAAATCATGAATGCTGTGGGGAGTATCTGGGCAGTCAGTGCCAGACCAGATGAGTGCATGGAGATGCAAAGTCTAACACGGGCAACTCCGTGACAGAGGGAAGTAGCACTACATCAATATCTTAACAATTACATTGTTTAAGTTTGTTAATGTCAGTTGCATTGTGAGAGTTAAGAAAAACATGTGATGTGTATTAATAAATGAAAGCAAATTATTGCGGATGCTGGAATCTGAAACCAAAAGAAAAAATGCTGGAAAATCTCAGCAGGTCTGGCAGCATCTGTAAGGAGAGAAAGGAGCTGACGTTTCACGTCCAGATGACTCTTTGTCTAGCATTTTCTCTTTTAGATGGGTATTATAGTCTTTGAGCACATAAATAGGTCATGACTGGGGCAATGGATTGAGTGGGAGAGCTGTTGGACTGAACAAGTCAATAAACTTCAACAATAAAGCTATGTCTTCTAGTTTTGGCGTCACTAACCCGCTTAGATCCACTAAATGTGGCCAACTTGTTTTCAGCAGGTTTGTTGGGGAAATGTCAGGGAAGGATGAATTTCTGGGGAACATGTTACTTATTTATTAGTGTCCCAAGTAGGCTTCCATTAACACTGTAATGAAGTTACTGTGAAAATCCCCTAGTCGCCACACTCCAGCGGCCTGTTCCAATACAATGAGGGAGAACTTAGCATGGCCAATACACCTAACCAGCACGGCTTTCAGACTCTGGGAGGAAACCAGAGCACCTGGAGGAGACCCATACAGACACAGGGAGAAAGTGCAGACTCCGCACTGACCCGAGCCAGGAATCGAACCCGGGTCCCTGGCACTATGAGGCAGCAGTGCTAACTGCTATACGACCGTGCCACCCTTGGGAGTTAATTCGCTCGCAAAGGAAATTTGCTATGAGAAAGTGGGAGTCTTCCAGAAAGCCTTTTGTTTGAAGTATTTCTTTATTGAGAACTCAAATTCTCAGTCTTACATATTTCTGTGACGTTTTCTTGTCCAGACGAAGGTCCTCAGTTACTGCCTGGCTGTCTGCTTGACCAACTCTAATTCTGGCAATTGCATGTAACCTCCCAGACAGGCACCATTTTAAACAGCCACGGTCCTTGGTTTTGAGCAGCGTCTAGACCACTGTGTAGCTGTGCAGCCTTGAGAAACCATTATAGGGAATGGGAGACCTGCAACTCTAACTGGTCTACTGGAGCTGGAGGCCTGTTTGAGGTTGAGTCTCTGTCCAAAAATGCTGCCTGTAGTCAATGCCGTTGGACAAGCAGATGTTAGGATGGATCACCTGCTTCCCCACCCCAACTGACCAGTCTGTTAGCCCCTGCACCAACCTGGAACCTGCAGTGATGTCTGGCAGCATCTGTAAGGAGAGAAAAGAGCTGATGTTTTGAGTCCAGTTGACCCTTTGTCAAAGCTACCGAAGAGTCCAGGGTCATCTGACTCAAAACGTCAGCTCTTTTCTCCTCTTACAGATGCTGCCACACCTGCTGAGATTTTCCAGCATTTTCTCTTTTGGTTTCAGATTCCAGCATCTGCAGTCATCTGCTTTTACCTGCAGCAATGGTTTTGCTGGGTTCAGCCTCAGTTGTTTCAGAGTGAGACCTCCACCATCACTGATGAGGACACACTAGCCCAGAGAGCTGCTGGCTAATCTAATTGATTAGCACTGCCGGGATTAGGTCGTGGCAGTCCCTGAGAAAAGGTGTCGTAGATGGCACAGTGGTGCCTCACAGCACTAGGGACCCGGGTTTCATTCAGCCTGTGGTCACTGTCTGTGTGCAGTTTGCATGTTTCCTATATCTGCCTCCAGTATCCTCCCACACTCCAAAGATACGCAGGTTGTGCATTGGCCTTGCTAAAAATTGCCCCCTGGTGTCAGAGGGACTAGTAGGATAAATGCATGGGGTTACGGGGATAGGACCTGGGTGGGATTGCTGTCAGTGTAGGCTTGATGGGCCAAATGGCCTCCTTCTGCACTGTCGGGATTTTATGATTCTATGAGATCCTGGACTTCAGGTAAATCTAGGGAATTTAGACAGGCCTACCTGCCTAATAGACATCTGCAAAGGGAAGGGGGGTAGGTGGGCCCGTGAGTTGTAGGCTGGGTGGGGGAGGCTTACAGGTGGGTACAATCTAGCTTTGGGCACAGAGAGCCCTAAAGCAAGTACCACACCTATAATCTGCTGCTGCCTAGCTTGCTCCTGCCTTCCCCTGCTACACGTAGGATAATGGTGGAGGCAGAATGAGGCCAGTTAAAGGCTTCAGTAGGCCCAAAGATGAGTGATCTTTCTGACTTTCCACTCACAAGTCATAAGGAAGATGTGGGAGAACAGTGGTGTACATGCCACCTATTTTTTTGAGCCTTCGCACCTTCAGAAATGCCAGTGTGAGGGCTATAAAATGAAATTGGAGATTCAAATGCAACCATGCTTAACTTTCCTGCACCAGTGAAAGATCCCTAAATCCACTCTTTGAGGATGTATGTGGGCCATATGTTAATTTACTTTCTAAAGTGGAATTGCTTTTGAAATTGAAAAACAGAATGCATAGGAGAGCAAACGAAACATGGATATTTTATAATAGCAGCAGCTAGTAAACTTGGCCATTTACACATCCCTTATCCCTGACCACCGTGTGGCCACATTCCCTCTGCCAGCAGGGCAAAGGTGGGATGTAGAGCTCTGTGCTGAGTTTGTTTTTCTCCGCATTGGGGCTGGTGTCTTACCCTCTGCAACATGGACCAAACCCCAAGTCTGGAACGGAGAGAGAAACTCCCAGAAAGGATTTGATATTCAATAAATCGCATCCAAAATTGCAGTGACCACTCTGAAGTGAGCGACCGCACAGCAGCCTGTTCCTGAGCAGTGCGGTGAGAGCCAGATGATTTGTTCTTGCTGGTTTTCAGTAAGGTGAGGCAGTGAGAGCACTCTGCCTTTCCTTATCATAACACATAGGAGCAGAATTAGGCTACTTGGGCCCATCGTTTCTGCTCCGCTATTCAACCATGGCTGATATCTTTCTCATCCCCATTCTCCTGCCTTTTCTCCATAACCCCTCATTCCCCCTTATTAATCAAGAATCTATCTGCTCTGGGTCCTTACTGTCCACCTAAACAATCAGAAAGGGTAGCCAGCACTGCTGCCTATGCAGCCCACACACCCCTTCATCACTGCACTGAAGAGTCAACTCCAGCCTCACCAGAGGACTTCAGCCAAAACCGCCTGACTCTAAGGTGAGAGCTGAAGTAGTGAATCATTGATCATGTTATTCTGTAAGGTCCACATTGGTGTGTGCAACACTGTTTAACTGGGCCTTGTTTGATAATCTCCTCAGTCGTGTCATTATGATTACTCATCGGGAACTGGAGAGCATGAGACGTCACAAAAACAGGAGGGTGAAACCGGTCGGCAGGCACGTCCCAAAGGGAGCAACTAATGTAACGTATTCAGTGAAGAGGAAAGATCCATGAAGAATATTACGGCTTGCAAGCTTTACATTGTTAGTGCCCAGAAACAGGCGATGCAGCCCATGAGGTCCAAGCTGGTCTCCACGGCCTCCTTCATTTCCTAATGTCACTCCATCAATATACCCTTTTATTTCTTTCTCCCTCACATGCTTATCTAGATTCCCCTTAAAATGTACCCATGCTAACTGACCTTATTACTCTTGTGGTAGCAATGAGGTTGAGATGCAAGCGTTAGACTGGGGTGGGCACAGTAGGAAGTCTCAAAACATCAGATTAAAGTCCAAAAGATTTATTTGGAATCATGAGCTTTTGGAGCGCTGCTTCTTCATCAGACTCTAACTCTGACTCACCTGATGAAGGAGCAATGCTTCGAAAGCTCGTGATTCCAAATACAGCCATCAGACTTTAACCTGGTGTTGTGAGACTTCTTGTTGTGATTGCAAGTTTCACATCCCAATCAGGTCTGGTACTAGAAGTTTCTCCTGAATTCCTTAGTGGATTTATTAATAAATTGTTTTCCGTTGATGTCTCCCAGATTTGGCCTTACCAGTAAGAAACATTTCCATATATATGCTTATCAAACTATTTCATGATCTTAAATACAGCAAGTCCTCACTTAAAGTTACAGTTGCATTTCTGAAAAGTGAAACTTTTTAAGTGAAAGAAGTTCAAATGAACCAGATTTCTCCCCTAAAACCAGTGTAAAAGCATGGTTGGGTTCTTTAGGACATTTCTCATCAGGTAAAACATTACATATACCTTGCAAGCTGAATTATTTCACTGAATTTCTAAGTTGATAAATTGAATAGCTTCTAAAATAAAATTTAAAAAGTGAACTAACTTTTTGCTTCTCTCCTGCTTGTCACTGATGCTGCTCAGTGAACCTCTCACCTTGCCACCAAAACACACTCCTCCCTCCCATTCCCCCCACCACCACTGACCCTTATTCTCACTGCTGATTCCCTGGTTTGTGTCTCTGACAATCATTGGCTTTCATTCTCACTGTCGACTTCCCGGTTTGTATCTCTAACAATCTCTGATTCTCATTCTCACTGCTGATCTCACTGGTTTGTTTCTCGGACAATCTTTAATTCTTACTCTCACAGCCAATCTCCCCAGTTTGTGTCTCGGACAATCTCTGACTCTCATTCTCACTGCTGATCTCCCTGGCTTGTGTCTCTAACAATCTCCTGACTCATTCTCAATGCCCACTTCCCTGGTTTGCAGTCTCAGACAATCTCTGACTGACATTCTCACTGCCGATATCCCCGGTTTGCGTCTCTGACAATCTCTAACTCTCATTCTGACTGCTGATCTCCCCAGTTTGTGTCTTGGACAATCTCTGACTCTCATTCTCACAACCAGTCTCCCCAGTTTGTATCTCTAACAATCTTTGATTCTAATCCTCACTGCTGATCTCCTTGGTTTGTGTCTTGGACAATCTCTGACTCTCATTCTCACTGCCAATCTCCCCGTTTTGTGTCTCTAATAATCTCTGACTCTCATTCTCACCACTGAACTTCCTATTTGTGCCCTGTGCTGCTTACTTACTGGCTGTCCCGGTTATTAGTGATCCTCCAGTTGTGCACTGTGATGCCCCCAGAATCCTTGCTCTCGCTGCCAGTCCTCTGGTTCGGGAACTCTGCTGTTCTCTGACCTTCTTGACTGGGGGCAACTTTCCCAGAATGCTCAATATAGCGACTGTAGAAAATCTGAATTAGACGTATAGTCAGAGTTTGCTAGTTACATGGCATGTGTTAGAATGTACTCCTGCAATAAATAACTATTTAATAACAGTGCCAACAGCTGACCGATTGGCAAATATTGTCGTAGTCTTGTTATGTTTGAATGCTTGTCACCTGTAATTGAAAATAAAAGTTTATTGAAGCACATTTGCATGTTTGGAACCGTTCTGAAGTTTTGGTTTTGCGGTGCACAGATATTGGACATTAGAGCCTCCTCTCAGCTCACCACGGGAAGGAATCCCTCTGGCTGCTGAGCGTAATAATGCCTTTCATCTCATTGATAAAAGTTTGCCATTTCCAATGAAGTCAGACAGAGCAGAAGAATTCTTGCCCCCTGCTCGTTTTATCTTAGAAGAAAACACAAGATGAAATTTGACAGTCATTTCAGACCTGCAGGGGAGTAAGCACATTACCAGTTCTTTAAGAAATCTCTTATGTGGTTTTACCAGCAGAGTGTTTGATTGGCTGCCACCTTAACCCCTCCCTGCTGATACTAGGAAACTGCAATATAAAAAGAACAGATGTGGATTTTGATTGGTATCATTCAGAGATGTTTCATCGAATGATTTAAACCTCACGGTACCATCATTGGTGATCCATAGAATCCCTATAGAGCAAAAGGAGGCATTCAGCCCATCGAGACTGCACTACTCTTCGACAGAGCATTTTACCCAGGCCCTCAACTCCTACCCCATTCTCATTATGCCATGCATTTTTACCACAGCCAATCCACCTAACCTGCACGTCTTGGGACATTACGGCGCAATTTAGCATAGCCAATCCACCTAACCTGCGCATCTTGGGACACTAAGGGGCAATTTAGCATGGCCAATCCACCTAACCTGCACACATTGGGACACTAAGGTGCAATTTAGCATGGCTAATCCACCTAACCTGCACATCTTGGGACATTATGGCGCAATTTAGCATAGCCAATCCACCTAACCTGCGCGTCTTGGGACACTAAGGGGCAATTTAACACGGCCAATCTATCTAACCTGCACATGTTTGAACTGTGTGAGGAAACTGGAGCACCTGGAGAAAACCAACCCAGACACGGGGAGAACATGCAGACTCCACATAGACAATGACCCAAGGCCAGAATTGAACCCGGGACCCTGGCGCTGTGAGGCAGCAGTGCTAACCACTGTGCTGTCCTACTGGCCGCACAGTCTTGCCATACCAATTGGAAAATAAACAAAAACTCCTCTGTTACCTAATCAAGCCCATTGATCTTTTTCCCATCTCCAATTTTTTGCCCCAAACAAAAGCGTTCAAAGGAAATGTAAAGGGAGACTTTCTTTTAAAAAACCCTACAATTTTTTTTTCCTTTCTCCCCCAAGTTGCTCAGAACAATGTCCTAAAAATTAATCTTTATTCCCTGGGAGAGCCCAATCTGAAGTCTCACAACACCAGGTTGGAGTCCAACCAGTTTATTTGTTAGTTATCCCACAAGCTTTCAGAAACAGTGTTCCTTCGTCGGGTGTGTGGCGACTTGTGACACTTCTTACTTTGTTTACCCCTGTCCAACGCCGGCATCGCTACATCATGAGAGCCCAGTCTAACAGCTCATAGATCTGGGCAAAATCTGAGGAGAATTGTGAATGAGTTATTTAAATAGCTAACTGAAGAAAGACTATTGTGGCAGTGGAAAGTTTCAGCCAGGCCCTGAGAGGAGTAGCAATCAGCCTGAGGACTTGGTGGCACCATTTGTTGATTTTCACAGCAGCCTGTATAAGTTTACCATGTGTCACTTTTGTCACATCACTGTTACTAGCTAACAAAGACATTGTTAAGAACCTCTTTGTTGGATCTGCCTCTGTTTGCATCAATGTGGACGAAGTAGAAATGGTCGAGAGCTTCAGGTTTTTAGGTGTCCAGATCACCAACAGCCTGTCCTGGTCCCTCCACGCTGACACTATAGTTAAGAAAGCCCACCAACGCTTCTACTTCCTCAGAAGACAAAGGAAATTTGATATGTCCACTATGACTGGACATGGTGGCACAGTGGGCCAGGGTTCAATTCCCAGCCTGGGCCACTGTCTGTGTAGGTTTGCACATTCTCCCCTTGTCTGAGTGTGTTTCTTCTGGGTGCTCCAGTTACTTCCCACAGTCCTAAGCTGTATGGGTTAGGTGGATTGGCCATGCTAAATTGTCCCTTAGTGTCAGGAGGACTAGCTAGAGTACATGTGTGGGATTATGGGGATAGGGCCTGGGTGGATTGTGAGTGGTGCAGACTTGATGGGCCGAATGGCCTACCTTCTGCTCAATAGGATTCTATGGCAACCTATCCCGGTCTCCCCATGCCGACACTATAGTTAAAGCCCACCTACACCTCTACTTTCTCAGAAGACAAAGGAAATTTGGCATGTCTGTTACAAATCTCACCAACTTTTACAGGTGCACTGTACAAAGCATTCTTTCTGGTTGTATCACAGCTTGGTATGGCTTCTGTTCTGTCCAAGACCAGGAGAAACTACAAAGGGTTGTGAATGTAGCCCAGTCCATTATTCAAACCAGCTTCCCATCCATTTATTCCGTCTACACTTCCCACTGCCTGGGCAAAGCAGCCAGCATAATAAAGGACCCCACGCACCCCGGACGTCCTCTCTTCCACTTTTTTCCATTGGGAAAAAGATACAAAACTCTGAGGTCACATATCAACCGATTCAAGAATAGCTTCTTCCCTGCTGCTGAACTTTTGAAGTCTTTCAAAGTCTCACACTAAGTTGATCTTTCTCTACACCCTAGCTATGACTGTAACACTACATTCTGCACTCTCTCATTTCCTTCTCTATGAACGGTATCCTTTGTCTGTATAACATGCAAGAAACAATATTTTTCACTGTATACTAACAGATGTAACAATAATAAATCAAAAATCAAATGAAAAGTCCTGCAAGGTGGTTTCACCACACTGACGCTGCAGTGATAAGATAGATTTTATGAGAGGTTTCACCGCACAGTGAAACCTCACGCACAGACTAATGCATATTGGAAAATGCAACTCATTGTGGCTGCAGTATGGTGTGGACTTAGGCTAGCCCTCCAGGACCAACACAGTAGTTTGTGTCCCGAAGGAGCTTCTCAAAACAAAATAACTGAGCTTTGAAGGGACAGAGGTCATAGGCTGTTCTCTCTCATCTCATGAGCTACGTCTTTAGAACCATAGAATCCCAACAGTGCAGAAGGAGGCCATTTGGCCCATCGAGCCACACCAACTCTCCGAAAGAGCATTTTACCCAGGCCCACCCCTCCTGCCCTATCCCCATAACCCCACATATTTATCCTGCTAATCCCTTGACGTTAAGGGGCAATTTAGCGTGGCCAATCCAACTAACCTGCACATCTTTGGACATTAAGGGGTAATTTAACATGGCCAGTCCACCTAACCTGCACATCTTTGGACACTAAGGGGCAATTTAGCAAGGCCAATCCACCTAACCTGCACATTTTTGGACACTAAGGGGCAATTTAACATGGCCAGTCCACCTAACCAGCACGTCTTTCAGACTGTGGGAGGAAACTGGAGCACGCAGAGGAAACCCACACAGACACGGAGAGAACCTGAGACTCCACACATACAGTGACCCGAGGCTGGAATCGAACCCAGGTTCCTGGCGTTGTGAGGCAGCAGTACTAACCACTGTGCCACTCCTAAATAAAAATGTGTGGACAAGTGCAAAAAGAAAAAGAGGATTGGATAGAACTGTGTGATGTTTATGTCAATATGACAACAAAAAACCCTCTGATTTATACGAAAGTTTTTATTCAGAACATTATAACATTTAAACAATTACACGCTAAAGATGCTGAGTTTCCAATGTTCCACCGACCTGCCCTGACAGTGACCTCGAACAAACCTTTACCGTAACAAGCATCCTGACGGAATATGAGGTGTATTGGTCTGTTCTGTTCAGCATTTATATGTCGTATTTGTGAATGCCAGGCCCTTTGCTGCTTTCTTATACATTGACCTATAGTTACCTTGGAGGAGGTGACAGAAGCGCTTGGTGTGTGCATTGTCGCCAGTGGCACCACACAGTGGGCACGTGTACCCCCGCAGGATAGGACACAGCACCTTCTCCCCCTCACCTTTGAGCACGTGCGAGGTGTAGATTTTCTCCGACTCCCCGTTCTGCTTGCAGAAGCTGCAGGCGCCCGAGGGGGGATCTTGGCCGACCCTGCCCATGGATGGTACGGCCGACCTCCTTGCCCCCCTTCTCTCTGGCAGGGCGCGCCCCCAGCAGCTGCGGGTATCAGGGAGCTCGGATCGTTTCCTCTGATCTCCAGAGCCGGCTCTGCATTCAAACAGACATCCCAGCAAGTCAGACTCCTGGCTTTCGCCCGTCCACCTCTGCCCCAGAGCGTCCTTCCCACCGGATTTCCAAGCAGTCGGACCAGCTTGTCTTCCCGTGTTTCTGTCACAATCCAGGGAATCAGTCCCGAGCAAGCAGCGTCTCTCCGTTTCGCCCCTGCGATGCATGTCTTTGATATTAATCGTCAAGTAAAGTCCAGTGCCAATCTCCATGGTTAAACTCGGACTTCTCATGCTGGGATGTATCTGAGGCAGGCAATCCTTCGTATCTCTCTTTCCCACTGGTCCGGTAGGCAATTGCTTTTGCCTTGTCTCCATATTCGAATAAGGCTCCCTGTTCCGGGTCTCTATAATGTTCTCCACCACCTTACTCAATCCCAGATAGTCAGTCCAAATGTCAAAAGCCTTGTTTGCCATCTTCAAGTTCACTTTCTCCCCCCCCCCCCCTTAAAATGTATACAGATATTATTCATAAAATTTGCAAAAAGTACATTTCAAAACATTTCCGACTGAAGTGGGACAGAATCTAACTCTTCCCCACGTTATACCCTTTGAGTTAGCTTGGTTTTAACAAGTGTATGAATCAATCAGATCTTTTTCAGAGGTGGAGTTGGGGGGGTGTGGGAAACTGGCATATTTACCAATTGAAGGACAGATGTTGGGATTGGTTGAAGATTGTTATCAGCTTCTGGTGTGTTGTCAAGGGAGAATTCCTGAAGTGAAAGCTACCAGTAGGTTCCACACTATCACACATAGAATCCCAACAGTGCAGAAGGTGACCATTCAACCCATTGAGTCTGCACCGACCACAATCCCACCCAGGCCCCATTCCCACATATTTACCCTGCTAATCCCCTTGACACTAGGGTTAATTTAGCATGGCTAATCCACACAGGGCAGTGTAGTGGCACTGTGGTTAAGCAATGTAGCTTCACGGCACCAGGCACCTGGGTTTGAGTCACTGCCTGTGTGGAGTTTGCACATTCTCCCCATGTCTGTGTGGTTTCCTGTGGGTGCTCCAGTTTCCTCCCACAGTCCAAAGATGTACAGGTTAGGTTGATTGGCCATGCCAAATTGCCCCTTAGTGTCAGGGGGACTAGCTAGGATAAATAAGGGGGGTTTCAGGAATAGAGCATGGCTGGGATTATGGTCAATGCAGACTTGATGGGCCAAATTGCCTCCTTTGGCATTGTAGTTAGTCTATTCTATCTTTGGACTGTGGGAGAAAACCGGAGCACCCAGAGGAAACCCACATAGAGGCGGGGAGAACGTGCAAACTCTACAAAGACAGTGAACCGAGACCGGGAATCGAACCTGGGTCCCTGGCGCCGTGAGGCAGCAGTGCTAACTGCCTTGCCGCCCATTTTTACAGCCAGCATACATCTGACATCAAGATAGTGTTACAAAGCAAATGGGTCAAAACAATTTACTGTTGTGCCCAGGAGGTTTTTTTGTGTGGTTTCACTGTGAACTGGTCACAATCTATATAAAGATTGCCCAGTAGAGTCCAGCCTCTATTTCCATCACTAAACAGAGTTGGTCTCTGGTGCAGTCGGTTACTGCATTTGACTATTAACCAAAAGAGTTGGTGGTTCGAGCCCACCCAGGGCTGGACTCATGTTTTACAGTTACATGGCTAAGATGAGTATCGAGGGATATAGGCCAAACGCAGGCAATTGGGACTGGCTTAGGGGTTTAAAAAAAGGGCGGCATGGACAAGTTCGGCCGAAGGGCCTGTTCCACGCTATAAACCTCTATCTAAACTCTAGGACTCTTCATTTTGGCTGTCTTTAGATGAATCTAAGGCAGCCAATCCTTCACATCCTGCTCCAGTGGGGTGAGTTGAGAACCAGCTAACTGCTTTTCACTTTTTGGACGCTGATGTCAACTCAATGCCTCCCCCTTTGGCGTCTAGAAGACCGAGAGGGTATCTCACGGAAACTTACAAAATTCTAACAGGGTTAGGTCGGATAGATTCAGAAAGAATGTTCCCGATGGTGGGGGGGAGTCCAGACCTAGGGTTCATAGTTTGAGGATAAGGCTAAACCTTTTAGGACTGAGGTGAGAAGAAATTTCTCCACCCAGTGGGTGGCGAACATGTGGAATTCACTCTCACGGAATATAGCTGAGGCCAAAATGTTGGGAATTTTCCCATCCCGCCTGCCACGGGAATCATAGCTTGTGGGGGTCGTAGGGGACCATGTCAAGCCATTTGGCGTCGGGTGGAATTTCCTGGTTTTGGGGCGAGGGCAGTTGGAAAATCCAGCCCGTTGTGTGATTTCAAGAAGAAATTAATATAGTTTTGGGGACTAAAGGGGTCAAGAGATATGGAGGGGATCAAGATATTGAATTTGATGATCAGCCATGATCAAAATGAACGGTGCAGCAGCCTCAAAGGGCTGAATGGCCTACTCCTGCTATTTTCCCCATATGTCTGCTGCCCTTCCCAGTTTCAGGCCTAGGTTCAGGTTGCTCCTCCCTCTTAGCCATTTGCAGGCTCCTCCCATACACTCTCTCTGCACCCGAGGCAGGCCCTGGACTTCCTCATTCCCAGTCTCCAGCAAGATGATAAGATCAGTCCTGAAAGAAGAGTCAGATGGGACTGGAAGCCGTCAGTCTTGTTTCTCTTTCTGCAGATGCTGCCAGACCTGCTGAGGTTTTCCACAACATTCTGTTTTTCTCCCTCACGTGCTTTTCTAGTTTCCCCTTTAATACACTGACACTATTCGCTTCAAACACTTTGTGTGGTTGGGAGTTCCTCATTCTCACCGCCCTCTGGGTAAAGAGGCCTCATCTGAATTTGACATTTCATAGAATCCTTACAGTGCAGGAAGAGGCCATTCAGCCCATCAAACTCATACCGACAACAATCCGACTCAGTTCCACCCCTCTTGCCCTCCCATATTTACCTGGTAACCCCTTTTTTTTCATTCATGGGATGTGGGGTGTCGCTGGCTGGGCCAGCATTTATTGCCCATCCCTAATTGCCTTTGAACTGAGTGCCTTGCTAGGCCATTTCAGAGGGGCAGTTGAGAGTCAACCACATTTACTGTGGCTTTGGAGTCACATGTAGACCAGACCAGGTAAGGATGGCAGATTTCCTTCCTTAAAGGATATTAGTGAACCAGATTTACAACAATCGACAATGGTTTCATGGTTATCATTTGACTTTTGTATTCCAGATTTATTGAATTAAATTCCACCATCTGGCATGGCGGGATTTGAATCCAGGCCCCCAGAGCATCACCCTGGGGCTCTGGATTATTAGTCCAGTGACAATGCCACTACACACTGCCTCCCTTAGACACTAAGGGGCAATTTAGCATGGCCAGTCTACCTAACCGCACATCTTTAGACAAAGACTTGGCGATAATAATTCAGAGGCATGGCGATGGTTTTAATTATCTATCTGCTATTTTGAGAGAGGATAAAATCACTTGTAACTTTCATCAGGATCTTTACAAAAGTGCAGATGTCAGGCCACGCTATGGCAGCATACTGGTTAGCACTGCTGCCTCACAGCACCAGGGACCAGGGTTCAATTCCCAACCTCGGGTCTCTGTGTGCAGTTTGCACATTGCCAGTGTCTACGTCCATTTCTTCTGGATGCTCTGGCTTCCTCCCACAGTCCAAAGATGTGCAGGTTAGGTGGATTGGCCATGCCAAAATCTCCCTCAGTGTATCTAACTAGGTGCTGGTGTGGCGACTAGGGAATTTCATTGTAGTGTTAATGTAAGCCGACTTGTGACTAATAAATAAACTTCACGCTTATAAAAGGTTAGGTGGATTGGCCGTGATAAATTGCTCCTTAGTGTACAAAAATGTGCAGGTTGGGTGGATTGGCCGTGCTAAATTGCCCCTTTGTGTCCAAAGGTGTGTGGGTTAGGTGGATTGGCCATGGTAAATTGCCCCTTAGCATCCAAAAATGAGCAGGTTAGGGGATTAGCCATCTAAATGTTTGGGATTATGTGCACAGGGGCAGGCCTGGATGGGATGCTCTTTCGGAAGATCGGTACAGACTCGATGGGCCGGATGGGCTCTTCCTGCACTGTAGAGATTCTCTGGTTATTTAGTTTTACAGCAATGATTGCTGAATGGAGCTTGTCTTATCTCAGTATTGTTCTCTCTTACAGTGGGGTTAGAAAAGCCTATGAAACAGCAGATAGACATCAAAAGCACCGGGCACAATTTTGGCCACAGTTCTGAGTGAGTGTGAAGCTAAATTAGTGCAATTTGCTGTCTTTCTTCAGCAAGGTGTAAATGGCATTTAGCACATTGTTAACAGTGACTTACAGTGCCTGAAGCTTCAAGCTCAATGAAGAAATAAACCGAATAATAACTTTTACCTTTAAAGCACCTGCTCCGATGCAGCTGATTCTGAGATGTACATCACTTTGTCAATGCATCGCCATCAAATCCCTACAGTGCAGAAAGAGGCCCACCATGTCTGCACGAACAATCCCACCCAGGCCCTATTCCCGTAACCCCTCATTTTTACCCTGGTAATCCCCCTGACACTGAGGGGCAATTTAGCACGGCCAATCCACCTAAACTGCACATCTTTTAAGTGTGGGAGGAAACCCATGCAGATACAGGGAGAACGTGCAAACTCCAGACAGACAGTGACTTGCAGCCGGGATTGAACCCAGGTCTCTAGCACAGTGAGTCAGCAGTACTAACCACTGTTCCACCCTATCTAATACCTCAAAACTCTTCTCAATTTGGAGACCAATCATGTTTTTCCAATTTATCCAGAGAACAGAAGCCCCTTTAGCCCCAAACCATAGCAAAATGTACCTGCCTTTTTTGCCAAGTGTTTGGTTATCACTCCGGCCACATACATTCACTCCCTCCACCACCAATGCACAATGGCAGTATTGTGTACCTCACCAAGGCTCCTTCAACAGCACCTTCCGACCCTGTGATCGCTACCATCTAGAAGGAGCAGGTACATGGCAATACCACCACCTGGAAGTTCCCCTCCAAGCCACACAGCATCCTGACTTGGAAATATAGAATCTCTACAGTGCAGGAGGCCATTCAGCTTATTGATCCTGCACTGACTCTCTGTCATCTTACCAAGTTTCCCCTCACACCTACAGTCCATGTAGGTTGTATGGATTGCCCATGTTAAATTGCCCCTTAGAGTCCAAAGATGTGCACATTGGGTGGATTGCCCATGCTAAATTGCCTCTTAGTGTCCAAAGATGTGCAGGTTAGGTGGATTGGCCATGATAAATTGCTCCTTAGTGTACAAAGTTGTGCAGGTTGGGTGGATTGGCCATGCTAAATTGTCCCTTATGTCCAATGATGTGCGGGTTAGATGGATTGACCATGCTAAATTGCCCCTTACTGTCCAAAGATGTGCAGGGTAGGTGGATTGGCCATGCTAAATTGCCCCTTCATGTCCAAAGATATGCGAGTTAGGTGGATTGGTCATGCTAAATTACTCTTTAGTGTCCAAAGATGCGCAGGTTAGATGGATTGGCCATGGTAGATTGCTCCTGTGTCCACAGATGTGCAGGTTAGATGGATTGGCTGTGCTAAATATGCAGGGCCATGAGGATAGAGCGGGGAGAGGGTTAATGATGGGCCAAATGGCATCCTTCTACATTGTAGGGTTTTCTATGGATTCAGAGACGATGGGCCGAGTGGCCTCTTTCTCAGGTGGAAGACTTATCTGGTCCTGTGAATATGTGTTGACCTGTGACGGGAGGAATCCTGGGGCATCCTCTCAGATGAAAGATGTTCAATCCGGCCACAGTTCCACTCATTGGTCAGCGAGTTTTCCATAACTCACAACCCACCGACAGCAATGAATGTTGATTGTGGCCTTTACGGGAAAGATGGCCGACTTTACCAGCTAGCAAACGTTTCCACTGGATACAGCACCTCTTGATCCAAAGTCAGATGTCCCAGGGCTCTTCGCTGGAGTGTATTCAAACACAATGAGGAGGTATTGGGGCAGGGACTTGGTCAAAGGTGTAGGTTTTAGCGAGGGGATCGCAGGGGTTGAGTAGCTGAAGGTACAGTTACCAATGACAGTATGAAGGAACTGGGTAAATGAATTCGGTACTACTGCACCTTAAATCTCTAAGATCTAAAAAAAATCTGGAATTAAGAATCTACTGATGACCATGAAGCCATTTTCGAAAAACCCATCTCGTTCCCTTTAGGGAAGGAAATCTGCCATCCTTACCCAGTCTGGCCTACGTGTAGAGAGTAGTAAGAGCGTGGAATGCCCCTGCCTGCAACAGTAGTGGACCCATCATCATTAAGGGCATTTAAATGGTCATTGGATAAACATATGGATGATATTGAAATAGTGTAGGTTAGATGGGCTTTAGATTGGTTTCACAGGTCGGCGCAATATCGAGGGCAGAAGGGCCTGTACTGCGCTGTAATGTTCTGTGTACATGTGGCTCCAGAGCCACTGCAATGTGGTTGACTCTCAACTGGCCTCAGGCAACTAGAGATGGGCAATAAATGCTGGCCCAGCCAGTGACACCCGTGTCCCAGGAATGAATAAAAAAGGCAGATAGGCTTAAAGTTCAGAACCTCACCTGCATTATGTAAAGTAAATTAATATTGCATCTAAGGTCGTTAACAATCCAACTGACAGCCATAATGTAGTGCAATTATGACAAAACACGTTTGGAATCAGCTCCATACCATATGTGGTTCCCATTTTATTGAAGGAGCAGATGGTTAGAGTGCGTTTAGAAGGTCTAGCTGAATCTCAGTTTAGCATTTAGCCAATCTGTCACTGCTGGGAGAGATTGTGTGAATGGGCTGTGTGTTCATTTTAAAAAGAAATGAGCTAGAGGTCTGTTCTCTGTCATCTAGTGCTGTATGTTGCTCCTGGCCATCTCCCAGTGCAATGGAGTAACTAAGAGAGATGGCCAATGTGTTCCCCTTCTCCTGAAAAGGTGTGTAACAGATGGCTTCTTCATGTTAGAATGTAACCAGTGATAACACTGGATCTGTTGTAGTGTGACCAATGAGAACATTACATGTGCAGTGAACAGTGGGGAACCTGTGGATGTGGTGGATCTGGATTTCCAGAAGGCATTCGACAAGGTGCCGCATCGAAGACTGCTACACAAGGTAAAGGTGCGCAGTGTTATGGGTAATATATTAGCATGGATAGAGGATTGGTTAACTAACAGAAAGCAAAGAGTGGGGGTAAATGGTTGTTTTTCTGGTTGGCGATCAGTGACTAGTGGTGTGCCTCATGGATCAGTGTTGAGACCGCAATTGTTTAAGATTTACAGAGATGATTTGGAGTTGGGGACCAAGTGTAGTGTGTCAAAATTCACAGGTGACACTAGGATGAGTGGCAGAGCAAAGTGTGCAGAGGATGCTGAAAGTCTGCAAAGAGATATAGATAGTCTAAGTGAGTGGGCGAAGGTCTGGGAGATGGAGTACAGTGTTGGTAAATGTAAGGTCATCCATTTTGGTAGGAATAATAGCAAAATGGACTCTTATTTAAATGGTAAAAAAATGCAGCTTGCTGCTGTGCAGAGGGACCTGGGTGTCCTTATGCAGGAATCTCAAGGAGTTGGTTTGCAGGTCCAGCAGGTGATTAAGAAGGCAAATGGAATTTTGTCCTTCATTGCTTGAGGGATGGAGTTTAAAAACAGCGAGGTTATGTTGCAGCTGTAAAAGGTGCTGGTGAAACCACACTTGAAATACTGTGTACAGTTTTGGTCTCCTTACTTGAGAAAGGATATACTGGCACTGGAGGGGGTGCAGAGGAGATTCACTAGGTTGATTCTGGAGTTGAAAGGGTTGGCTTATGAGGAGAGACTGAGTAGACTGGGGCTATAATCATTGGAGTTCAGAAGAATGAGGGGAGATCTTATAGAAACATATAAGATTATGAAGGGAATCGATAAGATAGAAGCAAGAAAGTTGTTTCCACTGGCGGGTGAAACTAGAAGTAGGGGGCATGGCCTCAAAATAAGGGGGAGCAGATTTAGGACTGAGTTGAGGAGGAACTTCTTCACCCAAAGGGTTGTGAATCTGTGGAATTTCCTGCCCAGTGAAGCAGTTGAGGCTCGTTGAATGTTTTTAAGGCAAGGATAGATAAATTTTTGAACAGTAAAGGAATTAAGGGTTATGGTGAGTGGGTGGGTAAGTGGAGCTGAGTCCACGAAAAGATCAGCCATGATCTTATTGAACGGCGGAGCAAGCTCGAGGGCCAGGTAGCCTACACCTGCTCCTAGATCTTATGTTCTAACATGCTGTAAGGGTCAGCTGACCCAGTAAACTATATAACCAATGACAAAATGGTGTAGGGAACAGCTGACTCAGAATAAATCAATCAACATGGAGTCAATAAGGTCATAGAATCCCTCGAGTGCAGAAGGAGACCATTCAGCCCATACACTGACCACAATCCCACTGAGGACCTATTCCCATATCCCTTCATATTTACCCTCCTAATCCCCCTTTAGTCAATTTTAACATGGCCAACCAACCTAACCCACACATCTTTGGGCTGTGGTAGGAAACCCATGCAGACACAGGGAGAATGTGCAAACTCCACACAAACAGTGACCCAAAGCCAGAATTGAACCCAGGTCCCTGGAGCTGTGAAGCGGCAGTGCTAACCATTGTGCCACCGTCCCACTGGGGTTTGTGGGACCTTGGAATAGTACAGATTGAGGCCTCAAGTGTTGGAGTAATAGAGTCATAGAGGTTAATAGCATGGAAAGTGGTCCTTCAGCCCAACTTGTCCATGCCGCCTTTTTTTTAACCCCTAAGCTAGTCCCAAATTGCCCATGTTTGGCCCATATCCCTCTATACCCATCTGACCCACATAACTGTCTAAACGCTTTTTAAAAGACAAAATTGTACCCACCTCTACTACTACCTCTGGCAGCTTGTTCCTGACACCACCCTCTGTGTGAAAAAATTGCCCCTCTGGACACTTTTGTATCTCTCCCCTCTCACCCTAAACCTATGCCCTCTAGCTTTACACTCCCCTACCTTTGGGAAAAGATATTGACTATCTAGCTGATCTATGGCCCCCATTATTTTATAGACCCCTATAAGGTCACCTCTCAGTCTCCTACCCTCCACAAAAATAAGTCCCAGTTTATCCAGCCTCTCCTTATAACTCAAACCATCAAGTCCTGGTAGCATCCTAGTAAATTGTTTCTGACTCTTTCTAGCTTAATAATATCCTTTCTATAATAGTGTCCAGAACTGTTTACAATGAAGCTTCTTTATCATAGAACCCTACTGTGCAGAAGGAGGCCATTTGGCTCATGGACCACAAACCCACTCAGGACCTATCCCCACTACTCCATGAATTTACCCCAGCTAGTCCCCCCTGACACTAATGGACAATTTATCATGGCCAATTCACCTAACCCGCACATCTTTGGACTGTGGGAGGAAACCGGAGCACCCGGAGGAAACCCACGCAGACATGGGGAGAACGTGCAAACTCCACACAGACAGTGACCCGAGGCTGGGAATTGAACCTGGGTCACTGGTGCTGTGAGGTAGCAGTGCTAACCACTGTGCCAACGTGCTGCCCCTGGAAAAAGGTTTGTTAAACCTTTTACTTTGATTTATAAGTTGGAGTAAGTTATTGTCCATAGCTAAAGAGTCCCTTCTGCTGTGTCAACACTTCATGGGGCAGAGTTAAACAGTCCCAAATCTAGACCTTTCCCTGCATCCGGAGGTGGATTATCAGTGTGAGAGTGCCCTCATTAACAGTTCCTTGCGGTCTTGGACAGAGCAGGAGCCATACCAAGCTATGATCCAGCCAGAAAGAATGCTTTCCCTGGTGCATCTGTGAAAGTTGGTGAGAGTCATAGCAGACATGCCAAATTTTCTTTGCCCCCTGAGAGAGTAGAGGTGTTGGTATAGCCCCTGCTCTCACTGGAGGGAAACATGCAACAACTGGACAACAACCCCTCCCTGCTCATGAGTGATTAACTTGTTCTAGTTAAAGAAGAATTATACAATCCCTACAGTGTAGAAGAGAGCATGCAATCCATTCAGCCTGCACCGACTCTCTCACAGAGGATCTTACCCAGTCCCTATCCCCATAACCCTACGCATTTACCCTGCTAATCCCCCTAATCTACATCTTTGGACACTAAGGGGCAATTTAGCATGGTCAATCCACCTAACCCACACATCTTTGGACTGTGGGAACCTGGAGGAAACCAACGCAGACATGGGGAGAATGTGCAAACTCCACACAGACAGCGAGGCTGAATTGAACCTGGGACCCTGGTGCTGTGAGGCAGCAGTACTGACCACCGTGCTGCCCGTAGCCAGGGTTTGGAATCGCCTGGCGTTCGACCCTGTCAGGGAAGCTGCTGCTTAACAAAAATAACTCACATAGCGTCCAATCCTAACGCCATAACATGCAGTTATCTGGCCTCCCCCTTCACCGTGTCTGTTCTACTCCTCTCACCTACTCCTGGTCGTTGCGAGTTCCACCTGCTAACCCCTCTCCACAGCAGCCACCGTCCCGACCGCAGGGTACAGTCAACGGTCGATGGTTTATCTGTACGTCCAAACTCACCGACAGCGTTGAATGTTCCCTGAGGAAGTCACTGATCCACAGCGGAGGGCCGGTCGGACATTTTCCAGCGCGTTGCCTCGTTCCGGCCTTCAGTGCTCTGCACGTTCACAATCGTCCTGTTTAAAGTCTTCCATGGCCCTCGCCGCTCTCCCCCACCACCCCATTTCCACCCCCCGCCCCCCCCACCCCACCACCAACCACCTCTGCATTCTCCTCCAGCCCTCTTAACTCCCCATAAACTCTGCATTTCTCTAACGCCGGCCTCTTGTACGTCCCCCACTCCCTGCGTGCACGCCACCATTGGCAGCCCTGTCTTCGGAGGCCTAAGTCCCAATTCCCCAAGCCACCCGCTCCACTCCATTTTTAGCCAACTGTCCTTTCTCAGCACAGTGTCCCTGGAGCTGTGAAGCAGCAGTGCTAACCACTGTGCCACCGTCAGACTTTGTGTCTCATACACTGCGGGTTGTATTCCAGGAAGGCGCTTTACAAATGCAAGTTATTTTTGGCAGCTAAGTAGTCTCCCTCCCAGGGCCGATCCTGAAATGTCGGACTATCTTAGTTCCTCGATGTGGCTAAAGTCAGCTGCTTGTTTCAAACTTGTTGGTGGGATGTGGGCTGAGCCAGCACTTATCATAAAATCATAAGAATAGAATTATAAAATCCTGACAGTGCAGAAGGAGGCCATTCAGCCCATCGAGTCTGCCCTGACCACAATCCCATCTAGGCGAAAAACTGCAGCAGGCGACGGTGCAGAGGGACCTCGGGGTCCTTGTGCATGAGTCGCAAAAACCCAGCTTGCAGGTGCAGCAGGTGGTCAGGAAGGCGAATGGGATGCTGGCCTCCATAGCGAGGGGGATTGAATATAAAAGTAGGGAGGTCTTGCTGCAGCTGTATAGGGCATTGGTGAGGCCGCAACTGGAGTACTGTGTGCATTTTTGGGCGCCGCACCTGCGCAAAGATATTTTGGCCTTGGAGGGAGTGCAGAGGAGGTTTACTAGGCTGATACCGGAGTTGAGGGGGTTGAGCTATGAGGAGAGGCTGAATAAACTGGGCTTGTACTCGTTAGAGTTTAGAAGAATGAGAGGAGATCTCATTGAGACATATAAGATGATGAATGGGATGGATAGGATAGAGGTGGAAAGACTCTTCCCGCTCAAAAAAGACAATAGGACTAGGGGGCACAGCCTCAAGATAAAAGGGGGGCGGTTTAGAACGGAGTTGAGGAGGAACTTCTTCACTCAAAGGGTGGTGAATCTCTGGAATTCTCTGCCTGTTGAAGTGGTGGAGGCTGCCTCGCTAAATATTTTTAAGACGCGGGTTGATGGGTTTTTGATAAGAGAGGGGATTAAGGGTTATGGGGAGAGGGCGGGAATGTGGAACTGAGCAGCGACAGATCAGCCATGATCTTATTGAATGGCGGGGCAGGCTCGAAGGGCTGGATGGCCTACTCCTGCTCCTATTTCCTATGTTCTTATGTTCTTATGTCTTATCCCCGTAATTGCATACTTTTACCCTGCTAATCTCCATGACACCAAGGGACTATTTAGCATTGTCAATGCACCCTAACCAGCACATCTTTGGACTGTGGGAGGAAACCGGAGCACTCGGAGGAAACCCCCGCAGACACGGGGAGAATGTGCAAACTCCACGCAGACAGTGACCCAGGTCGCGAATCGAACCCAGGTCCCTTGCGACGTGAGCCAGCACTGCTAACCACTGTGCCACAAGATCTCATTTATTCTGACTTCCAATTCTCTTCCCACATCTGGTGGCGCACTTAAGGCAGACTTTCATCTATTTCCATAGCGACACAGTGGCACAGTGGTTAGCATTGCTGCCTTGCAGCTCCAGGGACCCGGGTTCAATTCCCGGCTTGGATCACTGTCTGTGTGAAGTTTGCACGTTCTCGCTGTGCCTGCATGGGTTTCCTCCAAAAGTGCGCTGGTCGTGCTAAATTCTGCTCAGTGTAGCCTCAGGCACCGAGTGTGGTGATGAGGGGATTTTCACAGTAACTTCATTGCAGTGTTAATGTGACTAATAAGTAAACCCTTTTTACTTATTAGGGGGAATGAGGAGGGTAAATGTGTGGGTATGGGCTGTGGGATTGATGTCAGTACATACACAATAAGCCAAATGGCCTCCTTCTGCACTGTAGGATTCTATTATTCCTGGAACAGGTTGCTAGTCTGCCGCTTATAGCTTGAGGGGCGCTGTTCCACATCAGTGTGGCTAACCAGGAGTCTCTCCCGCTCTCACCGCCAGCCACTGGTGCATTTGGAAGGACTTTGTGAGGTCGACACTCAACCTGTTTGGCTGCATTAGGAACGCACCTTCCTTGGCCATCAAGTCCTGGGGTGGGACTCGAACCCGGAGCTTCATGGCTCAGAGGCAGGAACACTAACCCACTGCGCCACAAGGCCTCAATCCAGTGTTTATTGCCCATCTCTTATTGTCCATGAACTGAGTGGTTTGAGGGAATTTAAGAGTCAACCAAATTGCTGTGGCTCTGGAGTCACATGTAGGCCAGACCGGGTAAGGATGGCAGATTTCCTTCCCTAAAGGACATTAGTGAACCAGATTGCCAGCAACAATGATTTGGGTGAATTTTCTTGTTGACACAAAGATGGGTAGGAAAGTGAGATGTGAACGTAATATACAGAGTCTGCAGAGGGACACAGATAGGTGAAGTAAACGGACAGAAATTTGGCAGATGGAGTATAATGTGATCATTAGCCTTTGTTCCCTGAATTTCACTGCCGATTCGAACCCCGGATCCCCAGAGTCTCTGGATTGCTTGTCCAGTGAAAGTACCACAGTGCCACCAGCAGGAGATGCTACAATAGAGGTCATGAACCCTTGGGCGAAGCGAGAGTGGGATTGTTGAAAAGGCTCAGGCCCCCACACTCCTGAACAGTGTCCAGTGACTCCCCAAACAAGGGCGTGCAGGCATGGCCATCAGGTGGGGAAGGACAGAGCTCAGTTGCAATGCACGCACTTGGGTGTTTGGGCTGGTGTGAGACACTTGGGTGGAGGGGTGGTGGGTGGGGGGCTGCTGCATTAACCCAGCAGGAATCAGTGCCTCGGGAGAGGAGAGGGAGGGAGGGAAAAAGATTGCATCGAGATTTGTGACAACAATTTTTCCACAATTCATGCTGGGACCATACGATATAGGAGCAGAATTAGGCCACTCAGCCCTTCGAGTCTGCTCCGCCATTCAATCATGGCTGATATCTTTCTCTTTCCCTCATGCTCTTGCCTTTTCCCCGTAACCCCTGATCCTCTTATTGATGAAGAACCTATCTATCTCTGACTTAAAGACACTCAACAACCTGGCCTCCACTGCCCCCTGTGGACGGATTAGCCTCCGATCTGGGAGGGTGACTGCATCACAGTATTGCTGTCGGCAGTGAGTGAGTTACAGCAGCAAGCGGCATCCTGTACCCTGGGAAAAATACAAATAATTTGTGATGATCATACACACAAAGCAACACAGGGCTAAACCCCTTCACAGGCACGTGATGAATCCAACTGCTAAGCTTATTGGCCATGCTAAATTGCCCCTTAATGTCCAAAGATGTGCTAGCTAGGGGAATTAGCAGGATAAATACTTGGGGTTATGAGGATAGAGCCCAGGTTAGATGCTTTGTCAGAGAGTTGTGAAGACCTAATGGACCGAATGGCCTCCTTCTGTCCTGGAGGGATTCTATGAAATTCAATCATACTATGAGGGGAGTGAATCTATGGAATTCTTTCCTGCAGAGGGCTGTAGAGGCTGGGTCATTAGGTATGTTCAAGGCTGAGGCAGATGGAGTTTTACTCAGTAAGGGAATCGAGGGTTATGGGGATAAAGTGGGAAAGTGGAGTTGAGGAGTATCACATAAGATCAGTTATTGAATGCTACAGCAGACTTGATGGGCCGAATGGCCTACTTCTGCTCCTACATCTTATTATGATCACTCTTACCTAGGTCGGGCCTTCACTATGAGGTGTCATATAATCCTGTCTAGTCACAGGAGTTAGTTTGGCCTAATCTCTGAGTGGTGCTAACACCTGCCGCTCCAAGAAACTGTCCCAAAAACACTCTGTGAACTCGCCAGTCGGATTTATTCAGTGGATGCACAGATGGTGAGAGCGGACAGACAGTTCAGCCTCTGGTGGGGCGAGCAACCAGGTGGCCACACTCCCAGCAAGCCAAGCGGCAGTGGTGGGAGCAGGACGCCCCGTTTGACTTTGCGCTCAGTCTCCCAGAGGGTCTGAGCTGCATGAATCAGGCATCAGGAGTCAACTCTTGTCAATTGGAAAGCCAAGCGCTGGCACGATAGGTTGAACAGCCTTGTAGGATTCTAACTTGCCCCTTTGCGGAGAGATATAGCTTACGCTTTGAATAATAATTCTGGACTTGCACTGTGACAGTACTACAGGCCACCACTAGATGGCAGGTCTGTAGCATTTTTCAGCATTGCTGGATAGTAAGTGTACAGAAGGCCCATTTTAATTCTTCCACCCCGCATCTATCCCAAACTCTCTCTCCCACCGTCCCTCTTCATTGTAGCGTCGTAAATAAGCAGTTAGGAAGCCCCACCAAAGCATCTACTTTCTCAGAGGACTAAGGAAATTTGGCATGTCAGCTACGACTCTCACCAACTTTTACAGATGCACCACAGAAAGCATTCCTTCTGGTTTTATCACAGCTTGGTATGGGATCCTGCTGTGCCCAAGATCGCAAGGAACTACAAAAGGGTCGTGAGTGTAGCCCAATCCATCACACAAACCAGCCTCCCATCCATTGACTCTGTCTACACTTCCCACTGCTTCGGGAAAAGCAGCCAGCATAATCAAGGATCCCCATGCACCCCGGACATTCTCTCTTCCACCTTCTTCCGTCGGGATAAAGATACAAAAGTCTGAGGTCGCGTACCGACTGACTCAAGAACAGCTTCTTCCCTGCTGTTGTCAGACTTTTGAATGAACCTACCTCGCACTAAGTTGATCTTTCTGTACACCCTAGCTATGACTGTAACACTATATTCTGCACTCCCTCCTTTCCTTCTCTATGAATGGTATGTTTTGCCTGTGTAGTGCGCAAGAAACAATACTTTTCACTATATGTTAATATAGGTAACAATCATCATTCAAATCAAAATATGATTCCAGAATTTATCCTCTACTTATTCCAGGTTTCACTTTATTTTTTTCCCAATGTGAAACTGGTTCTATTTCAGCTGTTCAATGTAACCTGGATTTACCTTTGCTTGGTTATTTTACACACTGTTGGAGTCCTCTCGAACCTCTCCTCTGCAGACAGAGAGGACCCAGTCTCTCCAACCCATACCCAGAACTCACCTCTATGACTCTCCGTTAGCCTTCAAGCAGCTGCTGTGAGTGTCCACCACAATGCAGAAGGAGGCCATTCAGCCCATCGAGTCTTCACCGACCACAATCCCACCCAAGCCCTACCCTCTATAACCTGACTTATTTACCTTACTAGTCCCCCTGACATTAAGGTCAATTTAGCATGGCTAATCCATTTAACCCGCACATCTTTCGGTCTGTGTGAGGAAACCGGAGCGCCCAGAGGAAACCCACGCAGACACGGGCAGAATGTGCAAACTCCACACAGACAGTGACCCAAGCCAGGAATCGAACCTGGGTCCCTGGCACTGTGAGGCAGCAGCACTAACACTGTGCCACTGTGTTGCCCACTCTCACTGAATGTGGAACAGACTCAACGGGCCGAATAGCTCCAATGCCTTATGGAAGGAGCTTTGGGCTGTTCTTGCAGTGCATCTTGTAGATGGTACACACTGCTGCTACTGAGCATCGGTGGTGGAGGGAGTGGATGTTTGTGGATGGGGTGCCAATCACAGGGCTGCTTTGTCCTGGATGGTGTCGAGCTTCTTGAGTGTTGTTGGAACTGCTCCCATCCAGGCAAGTGGGGAGTATTCCATCACACTCCCGACTTGTGCCTTGTAGATGGTGGAAAGGCTTTCGGGGAGTCAGGAGGTGAGTTACTCGCCGCAGTGTTCCCAGCCTCTGACCTGCTCTTGTAGCCACTGTGTTAATGTGCGACTCCAGTTGAGTTTTGGGTCAATGGTAACCCCAAGGATGTTGACAGCGGGGGATTGGGTGATGGTAACACCATTGAATATCAAGGGGCAGTGGGTTAGAGCGTTTCTTATTGGTGATGGTCATTGCCTGGCATGGAGCGTGAATGTTACTTACCACTTGTCAGCCCAAGCCTGGATGGACAGGCTTTGGGGAGTCAGGAAGTGCGTTACTTGCTGCAGAATCCCAGCCATATTTCTGCTTCCACCACAGGTACACACACTGTGAAACAGACACACCATCTGACTGATATCTATAAGTAAATATGTGAGTTTTTCAAAGCATGATTAAAACACACTTTACATATAGCACTTTTGTATTATGAATCTTATATAATATTATAATATAAATAGGCGGGGGGAGGGGGGTTAGTGGTGCCTATGTTTTTTTTATTCATTTGTGGGACGTGGGTGTCGCTGGCTGGGCCAGCATTAATAGCCCATCCCTAGTTACCTTGGAGGTCAGTTGAGAGTCAACCACACTGCTGTGCCTCTGGAGTCACATGTAGGCCAGACCGGGTAAGGACGGCAGATTTCCTTCCCTAAAGGACATCAGTGAACCAGATGGGTTTTTCCAACAATGGTTTCATGGTCATCAGTAGATTCTTAATTCCAGATGTTTTTTATTGAATTCAAGTTCCACCCACTGCCATGGCAGGATTCGAACCTGGTTCCTCAGAACATTAGCTGAGTTTCTGGATTAATAGTCTGGCCGTCGCCTCCGCTAATCTATTTGATAAGATACTCTTCAACCAGAAAGTTCAAGAAGCACTGTGTTAGTAAATGAGTGGCAAGGGAGAAACAGGGATAAGACGAGGACGGCACAGTGGTTAACACTGCTGCCTCCAGTGCCAGGGACCTGGGTTCGATTCCTTGCTCAGGTCACTGTCTGTGTGGAGTTTGCACATTCTCCCCATGTCTGCATGGGTGCCCTCCAGGTGCTCCAGTTTCCTCCCACAGTTCAGAGATATGCAAATGGATTGGCCATGCTAAATTGTCCCTTAGTGCCCAAAAATATGCAGGTTAGGTGGATTGGCTATTCTAGATTGCCCTTTAGTGTCCAAAGATGAGTAGGGTAGGTAGATTGGCCATGCTTAATTGCCCCTTAGTGTGCAATAATATGCAGGTTAGGTGGATTGGCCATGCTAAATTGTCCCTTAGTGTCCAAAGATGTGTAGGTTAGGTGGATTGGCCATGCTAAATTGCCCCTTAGTGTCCAAAGATGAGTAGGGTAGGTAGATTGGCCATGCTTAATTGCCCCTTAGTGTGCAATAATATGCAGGTTAGGTGGATTGGCCATACTAAATTGCCCCTTAGTGTCCAAAGATGTGTAGGTTAGGTGGATTGGCCATGCTAAATTGCTCCTTCATGTCAGGGGTATTAGCAGGGTAAATATGTGGGGCTAGGGGGATAGAACCTGGGTGGGATTGTTGTCGGTGCAGACTCAATGGGGTGAATGGCCTCCTTCTGCACTGTTAGGATTCAGTGGATAAGCAACAGAAGCAGAATTTATCCTCTTGTCACACTTAATGAAATGGGCCCTCACAAAATATAAAATGAATCACAATAATGAAAGCAAAGCAAACCTGAGAGTGATTCAGTGTGGTTTGAGGGAGAGCAGAGAGAGAGAGGTTGCAGTGTGATAGACAACAGCCTGTCTCAGCGATGTCCGGTCACAGAATAACTGCTGATACGGATGTCTGGATGCATCACCTCGGCACGCTCCTGAAACAAGCACCAGAGAATGACAAGGTGCCACAGCGATTTCGAAAGTAAAATCCGCCCGCCGCAATTTCTTTTGACTCGAATTCACAAAGTGTCGAATGATGCCTTCCGAGAGAGGCTGACAGCAGTGAGATCCGGCACGAAAATTTCATGGTTAAAATCCACCTAACCTGCACATCTTTCGGATTGTGGGAGGAAACCGGAGCACCCGGAGGAAACCCACGCATACACGGGGAGAACGTGCAGACTCCGCACAGACAGTGACCCGAGCCGGGAATCGAACCCACATCCCTGGCGCCGTGAGGCAGCAGGGCTGACCACTCTGCTGCCATCATCTTATCCCTGTTCCTCCCCTGTCGCTCATTCACTAAGTCTCGCAACACATGTGGCGTTGTGAGACCTCTTACTGTGTTTACCCCCAGTCCAACACCAGCATCTCACATCAATGCTCATTCACTAACACAGTGCTCCTCGAACTTTCTGGTTGAAGAGTGTCTTATCAAATAGATTAGGGGAGGCAACGTTAACCTGCGTCTCTCCCACCGGACAAAGAAATTTCCGAGAAGGTTCACCAGGATGTTGCCTGGCCTCGAGGGCGTTGACTATGAAGGGAGCGTGAATTAACTAGGACTGTTTTTGCCGGAAAGACGGAGGCTGAGGGGAGATCTGATAGAAGTCTACAAAATTATGAGAGGCATGGACAGGATGGATAGTTAGAGGCATTTTTCCCAGGGTGGAAGTGTCAATTACAAGGGGGCACAGGCTCAAGGTGAGAGGGGGAAAGTTTAAGGGAGATGTGCGGGGGAGGTTTTTCACCCAGAGTGGTGGGTGTCTGGAATGTGCTGCTAGAGGAGGTGGTGGAAGCAGGAACATTAGCAACATTTAAGAGGCATTTGGATGGGTACATGAATAGGGAGGGAATAGAGGGATACGGTCCGAGTAAGGGCAGAAGGTTTTTTTTTAGCTTAGTTAGGGCATCATGATCAGCATGGACTTGGAGGGCCAAAGGGCCTGTTTCTGTGCTGTACTTTTCTCTGGATGCCTTTTGGTACGTGGGGTTTAAAATCGGCTGAATGTTCAGAGCACCAGACCTGAATGCAATCAAGTTCTATCAACTCATCCCCTCCTCCCTGGGAGATGCGGTAGAGGGAGCAGCTGCACGGGCCACTGCGCTCGGAGCAACAGTGCTGTGTCTCGGGGGCCAAGTTACCGGCACGGTCTGTCCATCTGGGAGCAGCAGAGACTGGAGTAGATGGAGAAATCATGGTAATCCATGGTCGATCAGCTCCAGCTCATCACTCACAGAGCATGAAGTCAGCACATGCTGCCACTTGGCACGCAATCTACCCCTCAATGTCAACAAAACGATGGAGATTGCCATTGACTTCAGGAAGTGTAAGGGAGAACTTGCCCCTGTCTATGTCAACGGAGACAAAGTAGAAAGGGTCGAGAGCTTCAGGTGTCCAGATCACCAACAACCTGTCCTGGTCCCCCCATGCCAACACTATAGATAAGAAAGCCCACCAACTTTTTCAGGAGGCTAAGGAAATTTGAGATGTCAATTACGACTCTCACCAACTTTTACAGATGCACCATAGAAAACATTTTTTCTGGTTGTATCACAACTTGGTATGGCTCCTGCTCTGCCCAAGACTGCAAGGAATTACAAAGAGTAGTGAATGTACCCCAATCCATCATGCAAACTAGCCTTCCATCTACACTTCCCGCTGCCTCAGCAAAGCAGCCAGCATAATTAAGGACCCCACACACCCCAAACATTCTCTCTTCCACCTTCTTCCGTCGGGAAAAAGGTACAAAGCCTGAGGTCACATACCAACCGACCCAAGAAAAGCTTCTTCCCTGCTGCTGTCAGACTATTGAATAGACCTACCTTGCATTAAGTTGACCTTTCACTGCACCCTAGCTATGACTGTAACACTATATTCTGCACCCTCTCTTTTCCTTCTCTATGAACGGTATGCTTTGTCTCTATAGCGCACAAGAAACTACTTTTCACTGTATCCCAATACATGTGACAATAATAAATCAAATCAAATCAGAGACTTAACTGAAATGGGGAAAGTAAATCATCTTTTCCAGTTGGACACAGCACCATGAGCTCCATCAGGACAAGAGAAAGGAGGTAGGCTAGAGCAAGGAGGCAAGGATAGAGAGAGGAAGCAGGGGTAGAGAGAGAGGAGGCAGGGGTAGAGACAGAGAGAGGAGTCAGGGGTAGAGTGAGGAGGCACGGGTAGAGAGAGAGAGGAGGCAGGGGTAGAGTGAGAGAGAGGAGTCAGGGGTAGAGTGAGGAGGCAGGGGTAGAGAGAGAGGAGTCAGGGGTAGAGTGAGGAGGCAGGGGTAGAGAGAGAGGAGTCAGGGGTAGAGTGAGGAGGCAGGGGTAGAGAGAGAGGAGTCAGGGGTAGAGTGAGGAGGCAGGGGTAGAGAGAGAGAGGAGGCAGGGGTAGAGAGAGAGAGAGGAGTCAGGGGTAGAGTGAGGAGGCAGGGGTAGAGAGAGAGGAGGCAGGGGTAGAGAGAGAGGAGTCAGGGGTAGAGTGAGGAGGCAGGGGTAGAGAGAGAGAGGAGGCAGGGGTAGAGAGAGAGAGAGGAGTCAGGGGTAGAGTGAGGAGGCAGGGGTAGAGAGAGAGGAGGCAGGGGTAGAGAGAGAGAGAGGAGTCGGGGTAGAGAGAGGTGCCCAAATTCACCAGAACAAGGAATCAAACCTCATGCTGTCGGCACCAATCTAATGTACACCAGCTAAGGAGTCGGAGTTTCTGTGCTAATATTATGGTCTGGAACAGTGGATAGCGATTGTAGAGGCTCCATCACATGGCTGACCAGG
Organism: Carcharhinus amblyrhynchos; assembly: GCF_965287045.1. Lineage (NCBI taxonomy): Eukaryota > Metazoa > Chordata > Chondrichthyes > Carcharhiniformes > Carcharhinidae > Carcharhinus > Carcharhinus amblyrhynchos. The sequence continues at coordinate 12,413,734 of NC_137356.1, forward strand.
ACTCTCTCCCACTCTGACCGCCAGCCATTGGTGTGTTTGGAAGGATTTTCCTGGTTGACACTCAACGTGTTTGGTGTCGTGATGAACGCACTTTCCTTGGTCATCAAGTCCTGAGGTGGGACTTGAACCTGGAGCTTCTGGCTCAGAGGCAGGGATACGAACCCCAATTGCCACAAGACCTCTTCCTGAAAAAAGCATTTAAGATAAAGATTTGAACCCTCTCGGTTCCTCTGGATTTCATAAGAGTAGAATATTAAATAATAGGTTTTGAAAAAGAATTCTGTTTCTCTCTTCACAGTTGCTCCTCTGTCCTATTCCTGTAATCCCACACATTGATCATGGCCAATCCCCCTAACCTGCACATCTTTGGACAGTGGGAGGAACCCCTTGCAGGCACGGGGAGAACATTGCAAACTCCACACAGAAAGTGACCCAAGGCCAGAATCGAACCCAGGTCCCTGGTGCTATGAGGTCACCATGCCCCCCCACCCCCAATTTATCGGTTTTAATTTCAGATTTCCAGCGTCCGCAGTATTTTGCTTTCACTTGGCAAATTGAAAAGGTGCTTTGTGTGAGATGTGATGCAGTGGGTACGGCTCGCGTCGGGGACCCTCGTGCGCTCGCTTGGTCCTGTGTGTCCTTTCCACTGTGGGGTGCAGAAGCCAGGCTACCATCCTGTCCCTGGAGTGGTGACGCATTTGTCATCCCACATTAAGTAGAGGGGGTGGAGGGGGGAGGGGGGGGGGGGCTGATAGATTGGTAAACCCTACCTTCAGCAATGTCCTTCAATGCCCTCAATGTGCCAAGACAGTGCACACACCCATGGTGGAAGCTGCTTAATCCCTTGTAACATCTTTTATAACCAGATAACCTAGAAACGTCCCATCCTTTTCATGCACTAGTTGTCAAGACATCACTTTAATCTTATAAAGTTGGACAATTACGAACCTTACAAGTGCATTTGCCTAAGGTACAATATATATTTAAACGCAAACAGCCAGCACTTTCGATTAGATTCAAGTGTCCACTGACCTGGAAGACTGCAATCCCACGGCAGTGCCACAGGCTCATTTCATTAGACACTTCATCAGTTGGCTCACAAAAGTTCCCGTTTCCTTGGAAACCGTATGAATCACCGCAGTGTCCCCAGAGATGTCTCTCTGGAGTCTGTGGAAACGCAATGCCTTCCGAGCGACAAAGAAAGTTCTGGTGCCCTTTGACGATGAGTCCTGTCTTTTGCATCATCAGCGGGCTGCAGCGGGGCATTGGCCTGGAGTGTGCGGGCAGTGCCAACCGTCTGCTTCGCCAACTCTGCAGCGGGTCCAATGATGGGAAGACCAAAAACAAAAAGGTTCATAACTTGGGGTCGAAGCCCGAGTGCAAGGTGAAACTCTCAGTCAAAGGGACGCCTCACTTTCTAATACGAACAAAGAAAATTGTAGCACAGGGAACAGGCCCTTCGGCCCTGGACAGACAGGGCTGAACTAAAACCCCCTACCCTTCCGAGGACCACATCCCTCCATTCCCATCCAATTCATGCATTTGTCCAGACGCCTCTTAAAAGCCACTGTCATATCTATTGTATCTATCGGAAGTACAAAAGGTTGTGAATGTAGCCCAATCCATCACGCAAACCAGCCTCCCATCCATTGACTCTGTCGACACTTCCTGCTGTCTCGGCAAAGCAGCCGGTAAAATTAAGGGCCCCACGCACTATATTCCAAGTGCGGCCTAACCAAGATTCGATAAAGCTGCAACATGACTTGCCAATTTTTAAACTCAGTGCCCCGGCCGATGAAGGCAAGCATGTCATATGCCTTCTTGACCACCTTCTCCACCTGCGTTGCCATTTTCAGTGTACCTGCCTATCAATATTCTGAAGCATTCTGCTATTTACTGTATATTTCCTACCTGTGTTAGACCTTCCAAAAGGCATTACCTCAGAGACACTTTTAAAAATTTCATCCATGGCACATAGGCATCACTGTCTGGCCAACATTTATTGCCCATTCCTAGTTGTCCTTGAACTGAGTGGCTTGTTAGACCATTTCAGAGGGCAGTTGAAAGCCAACCACATTGCTGTGGCTCTGGAGTCACATGTAGGCCAGACAAGGTAAGGATGGCAGATTTCCTTCCTTAAAGAACATTAGTGAACCTGATGGGTTTTTCCAACAATGGTTCCAAATAGTTTCAAGGTCATCAGTGGATTCTTAATTCTTTCATTTTTCATTGAACTCAAATTCCACCATCTGCTGTGGTGGGATTCGAACTCAGGACCCCAGGACGTTAGTTGAGAAAACCCACGGGGAGAACGTGCAGACCCCACACAAACAGTGACCCAAGACAGGATTCGAACCCAGGACCCTGGGAAGCAGCAGTGCTAACCATTGTGTCACTGTGACACCCACCTGGAGTCACATGTCGGCCGGACCAGGTCAGGACAGTAGATTTCCTTCCCTAAAGGGAACCAGATGCTTCTTCAATAACAATGGTTTGATGGTCTTCATTTTAATTCCAGATTTGGATTGAATTCAGATTTCACCATCTGCCGTGGTGCGATTCGAACCCGGGTCCCCAGAACATTACCCTGGGACTCTGCATTAACTAGTCCACTGACGATACCGTTACACCACGTGGGTGGCATAGTGGTTAGCACTGCTGCTTCACAGCTCCAGGGACCTGGGTTTGAAACCCAGCTCGGGTCACTGTCTGTGTGGAGTCTGCACATTCTCCCTGTGTCTTCATGGGTTTCCTCCGGGTGCCCCCACAGTCCAAAGATGTGTGGGTTGTGTTGATTGGCCACGCTAAAATTGCCCTTAGTGTCCTGAGATGTGTAGGTTAGCAGGTAAATATGTAGGGATATGGGGGTAGGACCTGGGTGGGATTGTGATCGGTGCAGACTCGATGCGCCAAATGGCCTCTTTCTGTACTGGAGGGATTCTATGAGTCTATGAACCTTAAAATTAAAATGTTGAGGGGTGATTCCCAGACAGACTTTGCCCACGCAGAGGCAATCTGCGTCTCTTTCTCTCTCCTCCAGAAAGCTGCTCAGGCTGAAGGGAGCGGCCAAACGGAAACTCCAAAACTGAGATTTTTATCAAGTAAAGCCAGGAACCCTGTCAGACCCGGAACCAGGAATCCTCTCAGATCTGGAGGCGGCGATCCTCCTGGATCAGGAGTTGGGATTCCTGTTGGATCCAGAGCTTGGAACCCTGTCGGATCAGGAGCCAGGAATCTTGTTAGACCAGGATCTGGGAACCCTGTCAGATCAGGAGTCGGGAACCCTGTCGGATCAGGAGCTGGAAATCCTATCCAATCCGGAGCTGGGAATCCTGTCAGATCAGGAGCCAGGAATCCTCTCAGATCAGGAGTCGGCAATCCTCCTGGACCAGGAGCTGGGATTCCTGTCGGATCCAGAGCTTGGATCCTGTTAGAACCAGGATCTGAGAACCCTGTCAGATCAGGAGTCGGGAACCCTATTGGATCAGGAGCTGGGAATTCTGCCGGGATCCAAAGCTTGGAATCTTGTCAGATCAGGAGCCAGGAATTCTGTCAGATCAGGATCTGGGAATCCTGTCAGATCCAGAGCTTGGACTCCTGTTGGATCAGGAGCTGGGAATCCTGTTGGATCTAGAGCCGGGAATTCTGTTGGAACAGGAGCTGGGATTCCTGTTGGATCCAGAGCCAGGAATCCTGTTGTATGTTTCTGCTCAACAGACTGGAGACCATTTTGAGCGCATGGGGATGAGCAATGATGGCGCAGTGCTAACGTCACTGGACAAGTAATCCAGAGACCCAGGATAATGTTCCAGGGAATTGGCCTCAAATCCTGCCTCGGAATTTGGGAGTATTTAAATTTAATTATCAAACAGAAAGTGAAGTGTAAATGATTTAGTGAACTGGTCATTCATTAAAAAAAACCATCTGGTGCACTCATATCCCTCATAATCTCAGTAAATGGTGACCATGACAACTACTGACGGTCCAATCTGGCTCACTAATCTGGGTCACTGATGTCTCTTTAGGGAAGGAAATCTGCCGTCCTTTCCTGGTCTGGCCTACATGTGACTCCAGAGCCACAGCAATGTGGTTGACTCTCAACTGCCCTCTGAGATGGGCTAGCGAGCCACTCAGATCAAGGGCAATTAGGGATGAGCAACAAGCACTGGCCTCATCAGTGCTGCCCACTATCGCACAAGGAGCAGAGGAAAGGGCAGGTGTTGGATTCCTGAGTTGGACAATAGATGACCAGATCAATAAAGACAAATAAGGGAGAAGGGGGACACCAGCACCATTGCCACTGTGCTGCCAACACCCCACCTGCTCAAGGCAATATCAACTTGCTTTCAAAAAATGCATATTGTTCCTCATGCTATAGAATCCCTACAGTGCATGAGAAGGCCATTCAGCCCATCGAGTCAGTGCTGACTCTCCAAAAGAACATTTTACCCAGGCCCACCCCTCCATCCTAGCCCCGTAGCCTCACCCCTTTACCATGGCCAATCCACCTAACCTACACGTCTTAGGAGTGTGGGAGGAAACCGGAGCACCCGGAGGAAACCCACGCAGACACGGGGAGAATGCGCAGACTCCACACAGACAGTGACCCAAGCCGGGAATCGAACCTGTCCTTGATGAGGCAGCAGTGCCAACCACTGTGCCACCGTGCCCCTCACCGATGTGCTGGTTAGGGTGCATTAGCCGCGCTAAATTCCCTCCCAGTGTACCCGAACAGGGGCCAGAGTGTGGTGACTAGGGGATTTTCACAGTAACTTCATTGCGGTGTTAATGTAAGCCTACTTGTGACACTAATAAATAAACATAAATTTAAATTCTCCCTAATGTACTCAAACAGGGGCCGGAGTGTGGTGACGAGGAGATTTTCACAGTAACTTCATTGTGGTGTTAATGTGAGCTTACTTGTGACACTAATAAATAAACATAAATTTAAATTCTCTCTCAGTGTACCCAAACAGGCACCAGATTGTGGCAGCTAGGGGATTTTCACAGTAACTTCATTGCGGTGTTAATGTAAGCCTACTTGTGACACTAATAAATAAACATAAACTTAAATTCTCTCTCAGTGTACCCGAACAGGCACCAGATTGTGGCAGCTAGGGGATTTTCACAGTAACTTCATTGCGGTGTTAATGTAAGCCTACTTGTGACACTAATAAATAAACATAAACTTAAATTCTCTCTCAGTGTACCCGAACAGGCACCAGACTGTGGCAACTAGAGGGTTTTCACAGTAACTTCATTGCGGTGTTAATGTAAGCCCACCTGTGGCACGAATAGGTTTGGGAGAGGGAGAACCCGGAAAACCCAGCCCTCAGAGACCCAGCTGGGTTGGCCCTCACTGAGGGGGAGGCCAGCGGTGGCTAGCGGCGGGGAATGGGCACGACTTCCCGCGGGCAGCAGCGAATGAGTTAACAGGGACTCAGTTAAGTGGAATGAGCTGGATTTGTGTACGAGAGCTGTGGGTTAGAATGTGCAGTTATCTGTTCCTATTCTCCTGTCAGATCCGCTCTGATCATTACATTTAGCTCGACTGCGGATGACGCTGTCTGTGCGCAGAGCTCCCCCCCCACCACCCCCGGGGGGGGTAATCTCTCCCCGTCTTCATTTGTAAGAATGAAGCTCGCCTTTGGTCAAATTCTTCAGCCAGATGACAGCTGGGGAACGGGGGTGGATGTGGAGGGGAGGTCGGTGGGAGGGGAGGGTGGGTGGCAAATGGAGAACGTTATATAAGGATGGAGTTACAGAATCCCATTTGGTGACCTCCTTTCATCGTGGGCTGGGGTAGCGGAGGGGGACGGGGGGCTGAGGGGAGTGCGAGTGGTGAATTAATACTGAGGCCTCGAACAGCATCTAAGAATTTTAAGAAGTAATAGTATTTTCAGAAGCTGTGGCAGATAAAGGGGAGCGAAATGTCCTTTTTCTTTTTAAACTGCGTTTCACCCTCTCCGCCGTGTTGGATTCCACACTCTTTTCACAGCACCCTAGGGTGCTGTCGCTCTTGTTCGGCTCTGAAGAGGGTGACTCCCCCCCCCCCACCCCTCCCCCCACTATTTTGGTCATCAACTTCTCCCCGCAAGGGGGAAACGTTCTCTCTGTTGCCACTTCATGTAGCAAGGTGGATTGGCCGTGCTAAATTCTCCCTCAGTGTACCCAAACAGCAGTGTGGCGACTAGGGGATTTTCACAGTAACTTCATTGCAGTGTTAATGTAAGCCTTACTTGTGACACTAATAAATAAACTTAAAAACTTAAATTCTCCCTTATTGTACCTGAACAGATGCTGGGATGTGGCGACTGGGGGATTTTCACAGTAACTTCATTGCAGAGTTAATGTAAGCCCACTTGTGACACTAATAAATAAACTTAATAAGACTGGAACTTCTTACCATGGTAAAAACACCAGATATTTTCATAACTTTCTATTGAAATTCATTGAAGATGGATGCAAAAAACTTTTAAAAAAGTTTAAAAACTTATTTACGCTAGCAAATCCCCCTGACATAAAGGGGCAATTTTAGCACAGCCAATCAACCTAACCCAACATCTTTGGAGTGTGGGAGGAAACCGGAGCACCCGGAGGAAACCCACTCAGACACGGGGAGAACGTGCAAACCCCACACAGACAGTGACCCAAGCCGGGAATCCCTGGCGCTGTGAGGCAGCAATGCTAACCACTGTGTCACCATGTGCACAGCAAGATCCCACAGACAGAAGAGTGGATAATTTTATTTTTTGTGCGTGTGATGTTGATCGAGGGATAATATTTTGACCAGGACATCAATAACCCCTGGGCCAGCGTGCCACCCTAACTGGCAAACGCGGCTGGTTGGTGTGAAGTTGGCTCAAGAGTTTGGATTATATCAATCCCTCCCACATCCTGCAATGTTCAGGAGGAGTTTTGAACTTCTCAACGTTCCCAAATATTCCAACCCACGTCATTGTTCTGGGAGCAACAGGATATCAAGATATATCTTTCTTAAATTCTTTTAGAACGTAAGAACCAGGAGCAGGAGTAGGCCATCTGGCCCCTCGAGCCTGCTTTGCCATTCAGTAAGATCATGGCTGATCTTTTTGTGGACTCAGCTCCACTTACCCACCTGCTCACCATAACCGTTAATTCCTTTACTGTTCAAAAATTTATCTATCCTTGCCTTAAAAACATTCAATGAGGTAGTCTCAACTGCTTCACTGGGCAGGGAATTCCATAGATTCACAATCCTTTGTGTGAAGAAGTTCTTCCTCAACTCAGTCCTAAATCTGCTCCCTCTTATTTTGAGGCCATGCCCCCTGGTTCTAGTTTCACTTGTCAGTGGAAACAACTTCCCTGCTTCTATCTTATCTATTCCCTTCATAGTTTTTATATGTTTCTATAAGATCTCCCCTCATTCTTCTGAATTCCAATGAGTGTAGCCTCAGTCTACTCAGCCTCATAAGCCAACGTTCTCAACTCCGGAATCAACCTAGTGAATCTCCTCTGCACCCCCTCCAGTGCCAGTATATCCTTTCTCAAGTAAGGAGACCAAAACTGTACACAGTACTCCAGGTGTGGCCTCACCAGCACCTTATACAGCCGCAACATAATCTTGCTGTTTTTAAACTCTATCTCTCTAACAATGAAGGACAAAATCCCATTTAATTACTTGCTGCAACTGTAAACTAACTCCTTGGGGTTCCTGCACAAGGACACTCAGGTCCCTCTGCACAGCAGCATGCTGCAATTTTTTACCGTTTAAATAATAGTCCATTTTGCCGTTATTCCTGCCAAAATGGATGACCTCACATTTACCAATATTATACTCCATCTACCAGACCTTCGCCCACTCAGACTATCTGTATCCCTTTGCAGGCTTTCAGCATCCTCTGCACACTTTGCTCTTCCACCCATTTTAGTGTCACCTGCGAATTTTGACACATTACACTTGGTCCCCAACTCCAAATCATCTGTGTAAATGGTAAACATTGCGGTCCCAACGCTTTGGGATGTGCTAGGACCAATATTTCGTACCCATCCCTAATTGCCCATTGGCTTGGTGGGCCCTTTTTCAGGGGGGGCAGTTTAAGACTCAGCCACATTGCAATGGCTCCAGAGTCACATGTAGGCCAGACCGGATTAAGACGGCAGATTTCCCCCCCTAAAGGGCATCATTGAATCAGTTGAGTTTTTTAAACAGTAATTCAGACCCACACTCGAGGTTTTCTGAGCCTTTGCTGCAAAATGTGAGCTCATTCTACACTCAGATATCCGGGCAATGTGTGGGCAAACATCCAAGGAATAGCCACTAATTACAGATATAAAATAAACCATCTTAGGTCATCCCAAAGTGTTTTGCAGCACTGGGCTGCACAGTGGCACAGTGATCAGCATTGCTGCCTCACAGAGCCAGGGACCCAGGTTCGATTCCTGGCTTGGGTCATTGTCTGTGCAGAGTCTGCACGTTCTCCCCGTGGGTTTCCTCCAGATGCTCCAGTTTCCCCCCACAATCTAAAGATGTGCTGGTTAGGGTACATTGGCCATGCTAAATTCTCCCTCAATGTAACTGAACAGGCACTGGAGTGTGGCGACTAAGGGATTTTCACAGTAACTTCATTGCAGTGTTAATGTAAGCCTACTTGTAACACTTATAATAAATAAACCAAACTATTCTTGTTCCAAAGACACAACTGGTTTGTTCATGATCCCGACCTGATTGGGAAGGTGGATTTCCCTCCCGGAATGGACCTCTGAGCCACAGGGATGTGGTTGACTCTTAACTGCCCCTCCCAAAGGGCCCTGAACGAGCTACTCAGTTCAAGAGGCAGTTAGGGATGGGCAATGAATGCTGGCGCAGACAGCGGCATTCACATCCCCATGAGGGGCATCACGGTGGCACAGTGGTTAGCACTGCTGCCCCACGGCGCCAGGGACCCGGGTTCGCTTCCTGGCGTGGGTCACTGTCTGTGCGGAGTCTGCACGTTCTCCCCGTGTCTGCGTGGGTTTCCTCCGGGTGCTCTGGTTTCTTCCCACAGTCCAAGAGACGTGCTGGTTAGGGTGCATTGGCCATGCTAAATTCTCCCTCAGTGTATCCGAACAGACGCCAGAGTGTGGCGACTAGGGGATTTTCACAGTAACTTCATTGCAATGTTAAAGTAAGCCTACTTGTGACAATAATAAATAAAATTTAAACAAAAAGCTTTAAACTTTAAGAAAGAATGGCAAAGAATGTCACCTTCCAATCGAGGATGCTTTTGTTTAAGATCCTGTTGTGTATTCCGACAGAAATGTCCCAGTGCGCCGGCTCCCTCCCTCCGCTACACTTACCCAAACACATGAGCAAAAGAAAATCTTCCACAGAAGCTGGGCCAGGACTTACTTTTAAAGTTTAATACCTTATCCTCGAAGAAAGAGTTCGCAAACTGGAATGATGGTTAAAAATAACGCAGCTCGTGAATATTTTATCGCGGAATAAAAATAACAACGTGAAAGTTATGTCCTGGGAGATAACACGCACGACAGATGAATAACTCTCTCAATGTGTGCTGACCCAATTCTGCTGCAAAAGCTGCCAGCTGGAAAGATGCTCAGGCCTAATTCACGCATGTCTGCTTTCATCCGCCCCTGAACAGCTTCTGTGCAGATTAGAAAGAGGGGGAAGCATCCACTGGCCTCATCTTTTACTTCTTACGCTTATGCAGTGCAATCTACGTGCCGGCTCTACATCCCAGCTAACTCTCCCCTCCCTGACGGCACGGTGGCACAGTGGATTAGCACTGCTGCCTCACACTGCCAGGTACCCAGGTTCGATTCCCGGCTTGGGTCACTGCCTGTGCAAAGTTTGCACATTCTCCCCGTGTCTGCGTGGGTTTCATCCCAGGTGCTCCGGTTTCCTCCCACAGTCCAAAGGTGTGTAGGTTCAGGAGACCATGCTAAATTGCCCCTTAGTATCCAAAGATATGCAGGTTACTTGGATTGGCCATGGTAAATTGTCCTTTCGTGTCTAAAATTGTGCATGTTAGGTGGATTTGCCATGCTAAGTTGCTCCTTAGTATCCAAAGGTGTACAGGTTAGGTGGATTGGCCATGCTAAATTGCCCCTTAGTGTCCAAAGATGTGTAGGTTAGGTGGATTGGCCACAGGAAATGTGTGGGGTTATGGTGATAGAATGGGGGATCGGGCCTGGGTAAGATACTCTGTCAGAGAGTGGGTGCAGATTAGATGGGCTGAATGGTCTCTTTCTGCACTTATAGGGGTTCTATAATTCAATCCTGACTCTGCTGTACACATGGACAGTCCCATCCCAAGGGAGCTGTGTTTTGTCTTTGGGAAAGGGGAGTGTTTCAGGGTGACCTGCTTGAAGCTTTGCTGTCAATTCCAAAAGGAAAGGGTTAATTCGCACCGACCGCTTGCTGCAGTGAAGGCCTCGAATGCCAGAGAGAAAAATTAAGAGAAGGCAGGAGCAGCTATCAGGCAGACAAAGTTGGAATTCCCCAATCCGCTTTGGTGGAAAGAGGGTTGGGAAGCCAGGGAGCCACAATCATAGAATCATAGAAACCCTCCAGTGCAGAAGGAGGTCATTCGGCCCATCAAGCCTGCACTGACCACTATCCCATGTGGGCTCTATTCCCTTAACCCCACATATTTACCCTGCTAGCCCCCCTGACACCAAGGGGCAACGGCCAATCCACCTCACCCATACATCTTTAGACTCTGGAGCACTCGGAGGAAACCCACGCAGACACGGGGAGAACGTGCACTCTCCACAGACAGTCACCTGTGGCCAGAATCGAACCCGGGTTCCGGGCACTGCAAGGCAGCAGTGCTAACCACTGTGCATCCACTGTGTTTAATTGCAGAGAGTACTAACGGTGGGCTACAGGCCACTGGTGACCAGTGCAGGGGCTGGGGTACATCATCATCATCCATCACGACACCATCCCCCCCCCGCCCCCCACCCACCCTTGATTAATTAAGTTTCCTTTGACGCTTTGGCTTTGGTCACAGTGCCCCACCGGGGTCGGTACCTCCTCCAGTTAGCTTAACTGATTGATTTTTATATTAAAAAGAGGACAGGGAGACGCTTACTGAGAGTGTGGGTGATTGAGTTAGGAGGTGTAAGCTTGTTAATCTTCCACTCTGTAAATAAATGTGAGACTGAGTCAATACTGTCTATCCTTCACCAACTGCCTTTCAAGAATGAGGGGGGGAGGTGGGACAGATCTTTCAGGTTTCTGCTCTGTGCTGTATTACGGCTAGCTGACAAAGTATCCTTGCAAAACAGAGGACAAGGTGCTGTACCGACATTCGAATTCAATATTCACGTGGTGACTTTTCCCACTGGGTTTGCGAGCTCACCTGGATTGAGCTAGCTTCACATACAGTGGAGTTCTTAAAGGGACAGAGTTTTTATCAATGTACAACTGAATCAGTGTTTTAATGAAAGGTTTTCATTGTATTGGTTCAAAGAGAAGTTTTGTGGCGCACTGGGAAGCGTGCCCACCTCTGCGCCCGAGGCTCCATGTTCAAGTCTCACTTTAGGAGTTGGTGGCCACAGAAGGATGGCCCAAAGATGTGTAGGTTAGATGGATTGGCCATGATAAATGGCCCCTTAGTATCCAAAAATGTGTAGGTTGAGTGGATTGGCCATGCTAAATTGCCCCTTAGTGTCAGGGAGATTAGCAGAATAAATACGAGGGTTTACAGGGATACGGCCTGGGTGGGATTGTGGTTGGTGCAGACTCGATGGGCCAAATGGCCTCCTTCTGCGCTGTAGGGATTCTATGATTTGGCCATATTAGCCTTGTCTGATCTCAGAAGCTAATCAGACTCAGGCCTGGTTAGTGTTTGAGGCAGCTTGGTGGCACAGTGGTTAGCATTGCTGCTTCGCCAGGGATCAGAGTTTGATTCTGGCAACAGGTGACAATCTGTGTGGAGTTTGCACATTCTCCCCGTGTCTGTGTGGGTTTCCTCCGAGTGCTCCAGTTTCCTCCCACAGGCCAAAAGATGTGCTGGTTAGGGTGCATTGGCTGTGCTAAACTCTCCGTCAGTGGACCCGAGCAGGCGCCTGAGTGTGGCAACTAAGGGATTTTCACAGTTACTTCATTGCAGTATTAACGTAAGCCAACTTGTGACACTAATAAATAAATTTAAAACATGGAAAGACTGGAGCTTGGTAAAAACTCCAGAGATTTTCATGATTTTACTCTGAAACTCATTGAAGATGGATGCGAAAGATGGCATGGCACTATTTTAGAGTAGAATCGACTCAAGAACAGCTTCTCCCCTGCTGCCATCAGACTTTTGAATGGACCTAAATTGCATTAAGTTGATCTTTCTCTATACCCTAGCTATGATCGTAAGACTACGTTCTGCACCCTCTCCTTTCCTTCTCTATGAACAGTATGCTTTGTCTGTACAGCGTGCAAGCACTTTTCATTGTATGTTAATACATGTGACAATAATAAATCAAATCCGGTGATGATGACGACATTGCTGTTTTGTGGGATCTTGCTGTGTACAAATTGATTTTTACGTCTCTTAACAGACTTCAGAATTGGACATTAAACTGTTTTGGGAAGTTGGGAAAGGTGTTAGAGCAACACAAGTCTTTCCTTGTGCCACCTGGGCATCATTTGCACCCTGAACCCTGCCCCTCCCCCAACATTCTTTACCTGTGCCTCCTGACTCACCTGGCAAGTTCTTGCAGCTGGCTAACGCTACCCTCCTGGTTGTGTATACAGGTGTCAGTGAGAGGGTGCGGGAGAGTTCCCGGGATCAGATCCCTGCCAGCAGGCGGCTGCTCCAGCCCTATTGTGAGAGAAAAGGAACACATCTTTAGGACACTGGCTCCCAGGCACACTGCCAACTAGACACATGGTCTCGTCAGGTGAGGACAGAACCAATCCTGTCTGCGAAACCTCCTGTAGCTGCACCAAAGCCAGAATGCCAAACCCCTGCCATCCCGTGCAGAAAATCCGATTCCACAAAATGAAATTCAATCTTCCGGATGAAAGGATGAAGCCTAATCCGTTAAACTGGAACTGGGGTGTGTTATCGGGTGCAACAGTGGATGAAACTGTGAACGTGGAGAGCAAAGTCCTCATTAAAAATAATAATATTCTTCCCCCAATTATTTCTAGAATGCTGCAAACATCAATTAATTTTCCTTCCAGAATTTAACCCCAAATATCTTAGTGTATTGAGTTCTGCTGACAAAATGTACATTTTCTGTGTATGGGTGTGTGTGTGAGTGTGTGTGTATATATCTGTGTGTGTGTATATCTGTCTATGTGTGTATGTATATCTGTCTGTCTTTGTGTGTGTGTGTGTGTGTGTGTGCGTGTATCTATGTGCATGTACCTGTATGTGTGTGTGTGTGTATGTATCTGTGTGTGTGTGTGTATCTGTGTATGTATGTGTGTGTCGATATGTATGTGCGTGAGTGTGTGTCTCTATCTGTGTATATGTATGTGTGTGTCGATATGTATGTGCGTGAGTGTGTGTCTCTATCTGTGTATGTGTGTGTGTGTATCTGTCTGTGTGTGTGTCTGTGTATGTTTGTGTGTCTGTGTGTGTGTATGTGTATTTATCTGTGTGTGTGCCTGTCTCTGTGTATGTGTATGTGTATCTGTGTGTGTGTTCTGTGTCTCTGTGTGTGTATCATTGTGTGTGTGTGTGTGCATGTGCACGGGTGTGTGTATGTTTGCATTGTGAGTGTTGTGTGATCTGTGTGTGTGTAGTGCCATTGTATGTATGTGTGTGTGTAATGTATTTTATATGTGGTGATTCTGTGTGTGTGAGCATGAGTGATTTAATTTGATTTATTATTGTCACATGTATACCATGAAAAGTATTGTTTCTTGCGCTCTATACAGACAAAGCATAACGTTCATAGAGACGGAAATGAGAGAGTGCAGAATTAGTGTTACAGTCATAGCGAGAGCGTAAAGAAAGATCAACTTAATGCGAGGTAGGTCCATTCAAAAGTCTGACAGCAGCAGGGAAGAAGCTGTGCTTGAGTCGATTGGTGCGTGACCTCAGACTTTTGTATCTTTTTCTCAATGGAAGAAGGTGGAAGAGAGAATGTCTGGGCTGTGTGGCATCCTTAATTATGCTGGCTGCTTTGCCAAGGCAGTAGAAGTGTAGACAGAGTCAATGGTTGAGAGGCTGGTTTGCTTGATGGATTGGGCTACATTCATGACCTTTTGTAGTTCCTTGCAGTCTTGGGCAGAGCAGGAGCCCATACCAAGCTGTGATACAATCAGAAAGAATGCTTTCTATGGTGCATCTGTAAAAGTTGGTGAGAGTGTGTGAGTGTTTTTGTGTGAGAGTGAGTGTGAGTGTGGGTGTGTGTGAGTGTGGGTGTGGTGTGTGTGTGGGCGATTGTGAATGTGTGTGTTGTATGTGAGAGAGCATGTGTGTGTGTTTGAGTGTGTGTGTGTGTGTAAGTGTGTGTGTGAGAGAGAGAGCATGAGTGTGTATGTGTGTGCATGAGTGTGTGTGTTTGTGTGTGAGTGTGTGTGTGTGAGTGTGTGTGTTTGGGTGTGTGTGTGTGTGTGTGTGACAGTCTCTGAGCAATCTCCGTTACCCACCCTTTAACAAAGTGAAGTCTGGTTTGATGGTGGGGCAATGTGATGGGTGATATAGAATCGATCGTCTATTACCCGCCCTGCCTGATTGGCCCCTTCGATCGCACTAACCGGGGTAGTAGAGTAGACCATTCAGCACGGTACTGCGCGGGCTTGGCCACATCGGCCCAGGTTAAACCTGGGAGAGACATGCAGTGCATTCACTGCCCCTTCCTTCACGTGGCAGACTGCTGGAGCTCCGCGATGCTCCACGGTGATGGTACCGCACGGCTAGTCTCGTCATTGATCTTTGCCCTCATCGTGGAAATGTCAGTGCTCAGGAGGCCGTGAAGCCTGCGAGACACTGTAACTGCTCGGTCTGGCCAGCCGTCATGTCTCCGCAGATGCTATGTGGCAGGGCTGGCGCATTCAGCTTTGATGCTGGAAAAGGCACCACACGCTCAAAGGCTTAGTCTCGACGGCCCTGCGCTTCAGACAGCCCGGACACCGCTGTCACAGGCACTGGATCTCACAATCTGACTTGACATAATCTTGCGCAGCAACTGAATACCCGCAAGGGTTGCCAACTCTCCAGAACCGCCCTGGATGTCTCCCACAATGAAAAATCAATCTCTGCTGAAGGCAAAGTTGGAGAGACACTGCATGAAGCATACTCACTTCCAATTTCCTTTGAACCTTTGTTTACCAGTTAATGAAGATCAGTACATTTCTTTTTAAGTGTATTTATTAATTAGAATCACTACAGTGCAGAAGGAGGCCATCGCGTCTGTACAGATCACAATCCCACTCAGGCCCTATTGCCATAACCCCATGTATTTACCCTAGCTAGTCCCCCTGACACTAAGGGGCAATTTAACACGGCCAATGCACCCTAACCAGCACATCTTTTGGACTGTGGGAGGAAACCGGAGGAAACCCACGCAGACACGGGGAGAACGTGCAGGCTCCACACAGACAGTGACCCAAGCCGGGAATCGAACCCAGGTCCCTGGCACTGTGAGGCAGCAATGCTAACCACTGTGCCACCTCACTGTGATGACTTCACACAGGCTAATGAGATTGATTTGCTAGAGTATGAACTGTCTGCTGAGTCCTAATTGATGGTTAAATCAGGGAGCCTTATGCTCCCTATTTAAAGCAGGTCTGTCAGACTCTTTGCCTGCATTCAGCAGGGAGCAACTGGAGAGCTGGCTGTGTACAGATGTTTGGTGTAAATAAAGTAACTTGGTTTCGGGACTTTCACCTCCGTGGAGTTAATACACCCACAATGTCACAAGTAGGCTTACATTAATGCTGCAATGAAGTTACTGTGAAAATCCTCTAGTCGCCCCTCTCTGGCACCTGTTTGAATACACTAAGGGAGAATTTCACAGGGGCCAATGCACCCTAACCAGCACTTCTTTCAGACTGCGGGAGGAAACCCACGCAGACATGGGGAGAACGTGCAGACTCCACACAGACAGTGACCCAAACCTGGAATTGACTCTGGGTCCCTGGTGCTGTGAGGCAGCAGTGCTAACCCACTGTGCCACCATTAACCCTTGTTGTCGGAGTTTGTTGTCAAAGTTTATAATGCAGTGACATCACTGCAAGACTGCATCCTTTATAAAGTTGGTGAGTCATTTTATGAAGAATCGCAGCCCCCACCCTTTCTGCACTGTAGGGCTTTTATGATTCTATCTTCGGACTGTGGGAGGAAACCGGAGCACCCGGAGGAAACCCACACAGACATGGGGAGAACGTGCAGACTCCGCACAGACAGTGACCCAAGCTGGGAATCGAACCGTGCCGCCCCACCAGTACCAGAGCAGATAATCACATTAAAAAAAAATTATCCGGCTTTTTTCTGTATCCCTTTTGGAAAAAGGGAATTGGATTTGTACTTGGAAAGGAAACATTGACACGGTGGCACAGTGGTTAGCACTGCCGGCTCACTGCGCCAGGGACCCAGGTTCAGTTGAGCTGGATGGAGCTGTAGGGATTCTCCTGGAGAGAGGAAGTGGAGTGGGATTAAATGAGAAGCTATGTCAAAGAGTGAGATGGGTCAAATGATCTCATGAGCTTTGGAACTTTTTTATTCAGTATGGTTTGCCTCGTGCACTGTGACAGCTTAGTAAATCCATTCACTAATTTATCATGAGTAAATCCATTCCGTATATATTCATCATAATTAATGGGTATTTGGAGGGCTGCGATTACTGAAGAGTTGTTAAAGTCAGCGTTAAAATTTAATTTGCAATTTGTCTATACTCAGTTGAGTTGAATTGTGTGCTAAATGCTCAGTGTCTGTAGCTGTCCAGCCATGTGGAACTTGGCGATGATTCATTCCTGGTTATACGCAGTGACCTACAAGCTCACTCCCTAACTTGTTCAAAACCCCTCGGCCGTATGTCGAGATCTATGTTAGTTACTAAGTACCTCTGCATCCTGTTTTCTCAAATCCTCGAGGATAAAACTGGATGCACCAGTGAGGCTGGTTAGTAATTTAGTAAGGAGCGTTCTTCTGAGACGTGCTTCGTTTTGTTATTTTACCTTCCCTGGATCTATGCTCTCGGAGGATGGAAAAGATCCCTTGCCTCTATTAGGAGTACCCCCCCGGGCCAAAATTCATCCTTCAATCAACATCACTGATTATCAGGTCATTGGGGCGCTTGCTGTGCACAAATTAAAGTTGAAGTTTATTTATTAGTCACAAGTTTCACTCAGAGGGTGGTGAGTGTCTGGTAGGAGGTGTCAGAGGTAGTAGTAGAGGCGGGTACAATTTTGTCTCTTAACAAGCGTTCAGATAGTTACATGAATAAGATGGCTATCGAGGGACGTGGGCCAAACACGGGCAGTTGGGACTAGCAAAGATTAGCCAAAGGGCATTTTCCCATGCTGTAAAGCTCTATGACTCTAGGCTTAGATTAACAGTGCAATGAAGTTACTGTGAAAA
Source organism: Carcharhinus amblyrhynchos (assembly GCF_965287045.1). Lineage (NCBI taxonomy): Eukaryota > Metazoa > Chordata > Chondrichthyes > Carcharhiniformes > Carcharhinidae > Carcharhinus > Carcharhinus amblyrhynchos. Next base: position 12,431,250 of record NC_137356.1, read on the forward strand.
TCCCCTAGTCCCCACACTCCGGCGCCTGTTCGGGTACACTAAGGGAGAATTTAGCACGGCGAAAGCACCTAACCAGCACATCTTTCGAACTGTGGTGAGTCATTTTATGAAGAGTCACAACCCCCACCCTTTCTGCATCGTAGGGCTTTTATGATTCTCGCTTTGGACTGTGGGAGAAAACTGGAGCACCTGGAGGAAACCCACGCAGACACGGGAAGAACATGCAAACTCTGCACAGACAGTGAACCAAGCCCGGAATCGAACCCGGGTCTCTGGCGCTGTGAGGCAGCAGTGCTAACCACTGTGCCATCGTCTCCAATATTACAACAAATGTCCACACTTCCCCAAGTTCTCCAGCAAGCTGTCTCACGCTTTGGGGCATCTTGAGGTTGGGAAAGGTCCTGTACTGCTTTAAGAATTCTGAGGGTGTGGTGAAAAGGCATTTGTGGACCAGCCTGCTTAATTATCAAGGGGCCACACGGTGAAGCCTTCCATTGTTTGCTGGAGCTGAGAGAGAGAGAGAGACAGAGCTAAGATTTTACCTGTTAAAAACCTGTTTAAAATAAGTTTAAAGCACTTTACTCTTTGTAGAACTGTTTAAAGCATTTATTTATTGTATTTACTGCTTTAAGAATTCTGAGGGTGTGGTGAAAAGGCATTTGTGGACCAGCCTGCTTTAAATCAGCGCCAGGTTTAAAAGGAGGCCTGGTGTAGACAGCGGGCAGCGTCTGAGCGGGCAGCGGAGTGAGTGGGAAGCAGAGTGAGTTAATAGGGCTTAATATCAAAAAGGGCTGGAAGGAAAAAAGGCCAGGTGAGTTTGTTTGAAAAAAAAACAAGGAAAAAAATTTTTTCAAAACTACTACAGCAAGAAACAAGGAAAAAAATTTTTTTCCCATAAAAAATTACAGTGAATAATGGAGGGGCATGTGATGTGTGGTTTGTGTATGATGTGGGAACTGGCAGACCCCAGGGTCCTTCCCAGTGACCATGTCTGCAGTAAGTGCAGGTTGCTGGAGGAGCTCCAGCTCAAGGTGGATGAGCTGGCCTCTGAGCTACAGACACTGAGGCTCATCAGGGGGAGAGAGGGTGCCCCTAGACTGGCTAAATCTAAGGGTCAGGGACAAAAGGGGGCTGCTGGGAGGAGGAGGAAGGGGGGTGAGGAGCGGAGGCCTCAGCCTCTTAATCTGCATAACAGGTTTGAGGTTCTTGCTTCCAGTCTGGAAGAGGACGAGGCAGGTGAGGTTGGTGAGCAAACTGCACACGGTACAGTGATGCAGCAGGACATAGGCAAAGAGAAGGGGAAAAGGAACGTAGTAGTGATTGGAGATAGTGGGGTGAAGAGTATTGACACTGTCCTTTGTCACAATGACAAAGTGCACAGAAGGGTGTGTTGTCTGCCTGGTGCTCGGGTACAGGATGTCACAGCTGGGCTGCAGAGGAACCTGGAGTGGGAGGGTGAGAACCCGGTCGTTGTAGTACATGTGGGTGCCGGCGACGTAGGCAAAGTGCGGACTGAGGATCTGCGGAGGGAGTATGAGAAGCTGGGAATGGAATTAAAAAGTAGAACCGACAAGGTGGTCGTCTCTGGGCTACTGCCTGAACTGAGTGCAGACGGGCGTAGGGTTGACAGGATAAAGGAAGTGAATGGGTGGCTCAGGGATTGGTGTGGGAGGAATGGGTTCGAATTTATGGGGCATTGGCACCAGTATTGGGGTAGGTGGGACTTGTTCGGGCGGGATGGGGTTGGTCTGAATCGTGCTGGGACCAGAGTGTTGGCGAATCGAGTAAAGAGGACTGTAGACAGGGCTTTAAACTAATTAGGGGGGGGGAGGGTGCGAGGGTAGGTGACGCTACGAGGTCTAAAGTTAAGGATAGGGTACAGGTAAGGGAAGAGGCCGAGGATGTCCCAATTGGTGGCGTTACGGCAAATAGGGTCCAGGTGAAGGCTGGGATGAAAGCGCTTTATCTGAATGCACGAAGCATTCGGAATAAAGTGGATGAGCTGGTGGCGCAGATCGACACAAATGGATACGATCTGGTGGCCATTACAGAGACATGGCTGCAAGGTGACAGGGACTGGGAGATGAATTTACAGGGCTATCAAGTGTTTAGGAAGGATAGGCAGGAGGAAAGAGGGGGTGGCGTAGCTCTGCTGATTAAGGATAGTATCAAGGTGGTAGCAAGGGATGATATCGGAGCCAAAGAGCAGAACGTGGAATCGTTGTGGGTGGAGATTAGGAACAGCAAAGGGAGGAAGACGCTGGTGGGTGTCGTCTATAGGCCCCCGAATAATGATCTGGAGGTGGGGCGGGCTGTTAACGCGCAAATAAGTGCGGCGTGCAGGAATGGGACGGCAGTAGTTATGGGAGATTTCAATCTGCATATTGATTGGTCGACCCATGTTGGACGAGGTGGGCTCGAGGAGGAGTTCTTGGAATGCTGCCGGGATAATTTCCTTGAACAGTGTGTGTTGGAGCCGACGAGGGAGCGAGCTATCTTGGATCTGGTGCTATGTAATGAGGCGGGTAGAATTAGGGACCTTGCGGTGAAGGATCCTCTTGGAGAGAGTGATCATTGTATGGTGGAGTTTCTGGTGCAGATGGAGGAGGAGAAAGTGGGTTCCCGGACGCGCGTCCTTTGTTTGAATAGAGGGGAGTATGGTAGGATGAGAGAAGAATTGGCGAATGTGGACTGGGGGAATGTGTTGGAAGGTAGGTCTGCTGAGGAGCAGTGGAGGATCTTTAAGGAGATCTTTCTTGGTGCTCAGCAGAAATTTATTCCGATGGTTAAAAAGGACAGTAGGAAGAGAGGTAATAAGCCGTGGATAACGAAGGAGGTGAAGGAAAGTGTTAAATTAAAAGCGGAGGAATTTAGAGTAGCTAAGAGCAGTGGGCGAGAAGAGGATTGGGAAAGGTTTAAATGTCAACAAAGATTGACAAAGAAGTTGATAAAGGAGGGTAGGAGAAGCTATGAGGCTGGGCTAGCACTTAATATAAAAAAGGATAGCAAGAGTTTTTATAAATATATAAAAAGGAAGAGGCTGGCTAGGGTGAACGTTGGTCCTTTAGAGGATGAGAAAGGGGAGCTAGTGGTAGGGGATGAGGATATGGCGAAGGTCTTGAATAACTTTTTTGTTTCTGTCTTCACGGAGGAGGACGTGAATAATTTGCCGGGTGTTAGCGATGGAAAGGTGGTAGGAATGGAGGGTCTTAATGACATTCCTGTTACTAGAGAGGTGGTGCTCGACAGACTGGAGGGGCTGATTGTGGACAAGTCCCCAGGACCGGATGGAATGCATCCGAGGGTTCTGAAAGAAATGGCGGAGGTGATAGTGGATGCCTTGGTGGTTATTTTCCAGACGTCGCTGGATTCTGGGGAAGTGCCGGAAGATTGGAAAACGGCTAATGTTACGCCGTTGTTTAAGAAGGGTGCCAGGCAAAAGGCGGGGAATTATAGGCCGGTTAGTTTAACGTCTGTGGTAGGTAAAATGTTAGAATCTGTCATTAAGCAGGAAATTGCGAGGCATCTTGAAGGGAATTGCTTGATAGGGCGGACGCAACACGGTTTCATTAAAGGGAAGTCGTGTCTGACAAATTTACTGGAGTTCTATGAGGATGTGTCTAGGGCAGTGGATAGAGGAGAGCCGGTGGATGTGGTCTTTCTGGATTTTCAGAAGGCGTTTGACAAGGTACCTCACAAGAGGTTATTGCAGAAGGTCAGGGGACATGGAGTTGGGGGTAGGGTGTTAGCGTGGATAGAGGATTGGTTGTCAAATAGGAGGCAGAGAGTGGGGGTCAATGGGTGCTATTCGGATTGGCGGATGGTGACTAGTGGGGTGCCCCAGGGGTCAGTGCTGGGGCCTCAGCTATTTACCATTTATATAGATGATCTGGAGGAGGGAACCGAGTGCAGGGTGTCGAAATTTGCTGATGACACCAAGATTGGGGGAACGGCAAATTGTGCGGAGGGTGTGGAGAGTCTGCAGAAGGATCTAGATAGGCTGGGCGAATGGGCCAGGAAATGGCAAATGGAATTTAATGTTGGCAAGTGTGAGGTGGTCCACTTTGGTAGGAAGAATGGTAGGAAGGACTATTACTTACGTGGCGAAAAACTGCAGCAGGCGACGGTGCAGAGGGACCTCGGGGTCCTTGTGCATGAGTCGCAAAAACCCAGCTTGCAGGTGCAGCAGGTGGTCAGGAAGGCGAATGGGATGCTGGCCTTCATAGCGAGGGGGATTGAATATAAAAGTAGGGAGGTCTTGCTGCAGCTGTATAGGGCATTGGTGAGGCCGCAGCTGGAGTACTGTGTGCAGTTTTAGGCGCCGCACCTGCGCAAGGATATTTTGGCCCTGGAGGGAGTGCAGAGGAGGTTTACTAGGCTGATACCGGAGTTGAGGGGATTGAGCTATGAGGAGAGGCTGAATAAACTAGGCTTGTACTCGTTAGAGTTTAGAAGAATGAGGGGAGATCTCATTGAGACGTATAAGATGATGAATGGGATGGATAGGATAGAGGTGGAGAGACTCTTCCCGCTCAAAAAAGACAGTAGGACTAGGGGGCACAGCCTCAAGATAAAGGGGAGGCGGTTTAGAACGGAGTTGAGGAGGAACTTCTTCACTCAAAGGGTGGTGAATCTCTGGAATTCTCTGCCCGTTGAAGTGGTGGAGGCTGCCTCGCTAAATATTTTTAAGAAGCGGGTTGATGGGTTTTTGATAAGAGAAGGGATTGAGGGTTATGGGGAGAGGGCGGGAAAGTGGAACTGAGCCACGACAGATCAGCCATGATCTTATTGAATGGCGGGGCAGGCTCGAAGGGCTAGATGGCCTACTCCTGCTCCTATTTCTTATGTTCTTATATTTCTTATGTTCATCCTTACACTTACTGTTTTAGAGGGGGGAAAAAAATAGAAAATAGGGGCCAGGAGGAGGCCATTCAGCCCTTCGAGCCTACTCTGCTATTCAGCATGTTCAGGTACATGGATGGGAAAGGTTTAAAGGGATACGGGCCAAATGCAGGCTAATGTTACTAGTTCACTGGTCAGCATGGAGGAGTTGGGCTGAAGGGCCTGTTTCCGTGCTGGATATCTCAATGACGCTATGGCTGACCCTTGGTCTGAGCACCATATTCGTAGATAGAATCATAGAATCCTACAGTGCAGAAGGAGGTCATTCAGCCCATCGAGTCTGCACCAACCACAGTCCCACCCAGGCCTATCCCCATAATGCCATGCATTTACCCTACCTACTCCCCTGAACACGAAGGGGAAATTTCGGACGGCCAATCAACCTAACCTGCACATTTTTGGACTCCCTCACTCTCCCTTTAACGCCTTTCGAGTCTAGAGACCTACCTATTTCCTTATACTGGAGGGGGTGCAGAGGAGGTTCACCAGGACTCTGCCTGGGATGGAACATTTAAGTTATAGAGAGAGGTTGGATAGGCTTGGGTTGTTTTTGTTGGAGCAGAGAATACTGTGGGGGGGTGGGGGGGGGGGAGCGATCTGATTAAGGGGTACAGGATTATGAAGGGCATGGACAGAGTGGATAAGGAGCTCCCCTTAGTTCAAGGGTCAGTCACGAGGGGACATAGGTTCAAGGTGAGGGGCAGGAGGTTTAAGAGGGATATGAGGAAAGACCTCTTTACCCAGAGGGTGGTGAGGGTCTGGAATCCACTGCCTACAGGGTGTTAGAGGCCTCACATCCTTTAAGAAGTACCTGGATGAGCACTTGGCACATCGTAACATTCAGGGCATTGGGCCAAGCGCTGGTAAATGGGATTAGCTGGGAATTCAGATGTTTCTCACGTATTGGGGCAGACTTGATGGGCCAAAGGGCCTCTTCTACACTGTACGATTCTCTGATTAAGTGAATATATGGCTTAGTTGTAAATAGCAGAACCACTCAACGGGACTCATTACCCCAAAGTGAGGGCTACTGACACATGGCAAGTAGTAAGCACCACCTCCCCACACCCCCAGCCACACCTTAAATACCTTCTGGATGAAGGTCAGGGTACAGGGAAATTAGATTAAAGAGACTTTACTGAACAACAGTGCTCATCCAACCTTAGGTTGCATCACAGTTTGGTATGGGCTCCTGCTCTGCCCAAGACCGCAAGGAATTACAAAAGGTTGTGAATGTAGCCCAATCCATCACTCAAACCAACCTCCCAACCATTGACTCTGTCTACACTTCCCGCTGCCTTGGAAAAGCAGTCAGCATAATGAAGGACCCCACACACCCTGGACATTGTCTCTTCCAGCTTCTTCTATCAGGAAAAAGATACAAAAGTCTGAGGTCACATACCAACCGACTCAAGAACAGCTTCTTCCCTGCTGCTGTCAGACTTATGAATGGACCTATCTTGCATTAAGTTGATCTTTCACTACACCCTGGCCATGACTGTAACGCTACATTCTGCACCCTCTCCTTTCCTTCTCTATGAACAGCATGCTTTGTCCGTGTAACGCGCAAGAAACAATACATGAGACAATAATAAATCAAATCGAATCAAACCGACTCAAGTGAGCCGCTCCGTTTATTGTGCTGGATGGGACTGAACTCTTTGGCACTACTGTTTTGCTTTCTCTCTACCGGGTACAGGCTCTCGCATCCCCCCCTCCCCAAGCCCCCCGCAGCCAGTGCCAGACTAATCTGGCCAATAGCCAAATTGAAGCTGGAGGATGAGGAGGTGGGTGTGGTTCTTCTCTCGCTATAATCACCCGTGGATTCGGTAATGACTCCAGCTCTCTGTGCACGCTGGCCTTCCGGTCAGCCAGAGGGCTGCACCTTCCCAGCCGCTTCGCCACCGCTTCCCCAGGAGATACTCACAAAGGTTCATCCCAATAAAAAAAGGGCAACAGTGCACCTTTAATCATCTGCAGTTCCTTGCTGCATTTAATTAGGTTAGACCTAAATGCTTTTTAAAAGATAAAAGTAGTACCCGCCTCTACTTCTACCTCTGGCAGCTTATTCCAGACGCTCACCACCCTCTGTGTGAAAAAAATTGCCCCTCTGGATACTTTTGTATCTCCCCTCTCACCTTAAGCCTATGCCCTCTAGTTTTAGACTCCCCTACCTTTGGGAAAAGATATTGATTATCTACCTTGTCTATGCCCCTCATTATTTTATAGATCTCTATAAGATTACCCCTCAGCCTCCTACGCTCCAGATAAAAAAGTCCCAGTCTGTTCAGCCTCACATTATAACTCAACCCATCAAGTCGCTGTAACATCCTAGTAAATCTTTTCTACACTCTTTCTAGTTTAATAATATTTTGATGGGCCAAATGGCCTCCTTTTGCACTGTAAGGATTCTGTGACTCTGTAACGCAAGGTGTCGTTGGCAGAAGGAAAGTGGGAAGCCAGCTGTCAACTGATAGGGGTTTCACTGAGGGTTCAAATAGGAAGATTAGTCCAAAAATAGGCCAAGGCTATTGACTGTTCTCCTGACTGCATAATACAACAACAATGGAGTTGTTGACTAATCTTGTTAATCAATCCACAGTCTTCAATCTACAGTCCCATTTGAGAGGAGGTGGTGGTGTAGATGGATTGTCACTGCACTAATAATCCAGTGAACCCAGGGTAATGTTCTGGGGACTCAGGTTCTAATCTCTCTGTGGCAGATGGTGAAATTTGAATTCAGTGTTAAAAAAAAGTGGAATTAAATGCCATCTGGCTCACTAATTTTTTTTATATTCATTTGTGGGACACAGGCATCACTGGCTGGCCAGCATTTATTGCCCATCCCTAGTTGCCTGCGGGCAGCTAAGAGTCAACCACATTCCAGTGGCTCTGGAGTCATAAGTAGGCCAGACCGGGTAAGGATGGCAGATTTCCTTCCCTAAAGGGCATTAGTGAACCAGATAGGTTTTTCCAACAATGGTTTCATGGTCATCAGTAGATTCTTAATTTTTTTTATTGAATTCAAATTCTATCATCTGCCGTGGTGGGATTTGAACTCAGGTTCCTAGAACATTAGCTGAGTTTCTGGATTAAGAACATAAGAACATAAGAAATAGGAGCAGGAGTAGGCCATCTGGCCCTTCGAGCCTGCCCCGCCATTCAATAAGATCATGGCTGAGCAATAATTCCACTAGGCCATCGCCTCCTCTAAACATCCCTTCCTTACCTGGCCTGGTCTACCTGTGACTCTGGACCTACAGCAAATGTGGTTGACTCAATTGCCTCGCATGTTCAAGGGGCAATTAGGGATGGGCAATAAATGCTGGCCCAGCCAGCGATGCCCACATCTTATGAACAAATAAGAAAATAAAATTAGATGCAGATGTGAAACAAGAAAAGGGCCCAGTTTTGCGTCTGATATTTAATTACATATTAAAGACAAGGAGGTTAGTCTTAAGGAGCATTTTAAAATGGAGAAGAATGAGGTGGAGACAGAACAAAGAACAAACAAAGAACAGCACAGTACAGGAGACAGGCCCTTTGGCCCTACAAGCCCGCGTGTCCCATTTTAACACACTCAGCAAGTGCCTTATTCAAGTCTTACGTCGCTCGTCGACATTTTTGTCTACCCCTAGTGGAACTCCTCAATAAAGGGGGTGGAAATTTTAGGGAATTGTATGTACGTCAGATTAAGGGAGGTTCTAATTAAGGGACAATTTATTGACGCCAAAGTTCCAAAGCACAGCTGTGAATGGTAAGTGATAAAAGTCACGAAAAATGGTCAGAAAAATGGGAAGGCCCCTTATTATCTAAATGCAGGGAGAGATTTCGGGGTGCAGAGGGATCTGGGTGTCCTTGTTCACAAGTCACTGAAATCTAGCATGCAGCTACAGCAGATAATAAGGAAAATGAATGGGAAGTTGGCATTTATAGCTAAAGGACATTTATAGCTATATAGGACATAAAGGTAAGGAAGTATTGTTGCAACTTGGCATTGATGAGGCCACACCTGGAGTATTGTGCACAGTTTTGGTCCCCATATTTGAGGAAAGATGCCGTGGTATTGGAGGCAGTTCAGAGGAGGTTCACTGGATTGACTCCAGAGATGAGGAGTTTGTTGTATGAAGAGAGATTGAACAGTTTAAGCTGATACTCTCTGAAATTTAGAAGAATGAGGGGAAATCAAATTGAAGTGTACAAGATGATAAGAGGTGTGGATAAAGTAGACGTGGAGCGGTTGCTTCCTCTTGTGGGCCATTCTAGGACGAGAGGTCATAGCCTTAGGATAAGGGGCAACAAATTTAAAACAGAGTTGAGGAGAAATTACTTCTCCCAAAGAGTTGTGAATCTGTGGAATTCGCTCCCCCAAAATGCGGTGAATGCTGGGATAGTGAGTAAATTTAAGGAGGAGTTAGACAGATTTTTAATTGGTATTGGGTTGGAGGGTTATGGGGAGAGGGCAAGAAAATGGGGATGAGGAGCGTATCAGCCAGGATCGAATGGCGGAGCAGACTTGATGGGCTGAATGGCCTGATTCTGCTCCTATATCTTATGAACTTATGAATCGTCAGTCGGCCAGAATTGGGGATGGGTAGAGTTCTCAGAGAGTTTCAGACCTGGAGGAAGGGACAGAGATTGCTCTCTGGAATGAGAGAACGTCACAAGGATAATGGGCAGGGGAATGGGACCAAGGGCAACACGGTGGCACAGTGGTTAGCGCTGCTGTCTCATAGTGCCAGGGACCAGGGTTCAATTTCGGCCTCGGGTCACTGTCTATGTGGAGTTTGCGTGTTCTCCCCATATCTGCGTGGGTTTCCTCCGTGTGCTCCGGTTTCCTCCCACAGTCCGAAAGATGTGCAGGTTAGGTTGATTGGCCATGCTAAATTGATCCTTAGTGTCGAGGATTAGCAGAGTAAATATGTGGGGTTATGGGGATAGGACCTGGGTGGGATTGTTGTTGATGGAGACTCGATGGGTTGAATAGCCTCCTTCTGCATTGTAGGGATTTATGATTCAGTGATTGCAGAGAGCTAGTGTGGACTTGATAGGCCAAATGGCCTCCTTCTACGATAGGGAGGGAAGGGAATTTTAAGATTCCAGCTTTATCGATGCTGGAGTCAGTGAGTTCAGCCAAGGGTAATCATGATTTGGTGTGAGATTTAAAGTTTAAAGTTTAGTTCCTAGTGTTACAAGTAGGCTTACATTGACACTGCAATGAAGTTACTGTGAAAATCCCCTAGTTGCCACACTCTAGCCCCTGTTCGGGTAACACTGAGGGAGAATTTAGCACGGCCAATGCACCCTAACCAGCACGTCTTTCGGACGGTGCGAGGAAACCGGAGCACCCAGAGGAAACCCACGCAGACACGGGGGAGAATGTGCAGACTCCACACAGACAGTGACCCAAGCCAGGAATCAAATCCAGGTCCCTGGCGCTGTGGGGCAGCAGTGCTAAGTTTTGCAGAGTTTTGGATGTGAAAGTTATAACAATACTGCCCAGGGATATTCCAGAGGGGAGAATGCTCGGATGTGAGAAGCTGCAGGCCAACGCAATGTTAAAAAACAAACTCCTCAAAACTCTCCCGCGTAGAATGGCAGCTTATCCAAAACAGCCGCACAGAACTACCACACACACAGATTAGCAGCAACTCGCCGGCAAAGGTTTTGGGACTGATTTAACAACCAACGAGGAAACAATTTCAGCTTGACATCACTGAATAAAAATGCACTCCCAACTGCTTATTATCCTGTGATGTTCCAGGAATTCTACTTGCAAGTCTGTTCCGGTTAACTCGATGTTGGTGGTCACTGACTTGATTTATTATTGTCACATGTATTGGGTGAAAAGTATTGTTTCTTGCACACTATACAGACAAAGTCTACTGTTCATAGAGTACACAGGGGAGAAGGAAAGGAGAGAATGCAGAATGTAGTGTTACAGTCATAGCCCGGGTGCAGAGAAAGATCAGCTTAATTTATGGTAGGTCCATTCAACAGTCTGATGGCAGCAGGGAAGCTGTTCTTGAGTCAGTTGGTACGTGTCCTCAGACTTTTTCCCAACTGAAGGAGGTGGAAGGGAGAATGTTCGGGGTGCGTGAGGTCTTTGATTATGCTGACTATTTTTGTAGTCAGAAGTGTAGACAGAGTCAATGGATGGGAGGCTGGTTTGCGTGATGGATTGGGCTACATTCATGAACTTTCGTAGTCCCTTGCGGTCTTGGGCAGAGCAGGAGCCCATACCAAGCTGTGATACAACCAGAAAGAATGCTTTCTGTGGTGCATCTGTAAAAATTGGTGAAAGTCGTAGCTGAGATGGTTCACTCTGTGAATCATATTTCCCATTTGAATCCCACGATCGAGGTTCATGGAGACAGAAACAGTTGCAAGCTGCAGCCAGCCCTGTTTCGAAAGCAATCCTTCGCTGCTGGCTCCTCTAAATGCAGTGGGTGATGCAGTGGCACAGTGGTTAGCACTGCGGCCTCACAGCACCAGGGACTCAGGTTCAATTCCTGGTTTAAGTCACTGGCTGTGTGGAGTTTGCACATTCTCCCTGTGTCTACGTGGGTTTGCTCCCACAGTCCAAAGATGAGCAGGTTAGGTGGATTGGCCATGCTAAATTGCCCCTTAGTGTCAGGGGGACTAGCTAGGGTAAATATGCGGGTTATGGGGGTGGGGCTTGGGTGGGATTGCTATCGGTGCAGGCTTGATGGGCAGACTGGCCTCCTTTGCACTGTAGGGATTCTATGGTTGTGGAGTGAGCTCCACATCTGGAATCTAATTCAGGGATCCAGATGTTACTAGTACCCACAAGGGTGGCTGGGGTGGGCTGGCTAGACGAGAGACACGTTTGTCAATCTGACACGTGAGTGCAGGAATGAATGTTCTGAAATTTTCTACCTGCGGGGAGTATGGACCATACTTTGAGAGGAGATAGTCAACCAAGGGCTCAGGTTCTCCAGCGTTTAGAGGAACAGGCGGCAATCTCATTGTAACGTCCAAGACTCTGAAGCGATGGACGCTGAGAGATCGTTTGCTGGTAGTTGGTAGGTGTCCAGATCATCAACAACTTGTCCTGATCGTCCCCCCCCCATGCCGACACTACAGTTAAGAAAGCCCACCAACACCTCTACTTTCTCAGAAGACTAAGGAAATTCGGCATGTCCACTATTTTAAAGAAGCTCCGTGGAAAGCATTCTTTCTGGTTATACCACAGCTTGGTATGGGCTCCTGTTCTGCCCAAGACTGCAAGGAACTACAAAGGATCATGAACATAGCCCAGTCCATCACTCAAACCAGCCTCCCATCCACTGACCCTGTCTACACTTCCCGCTGCCTTGGAAAAGCAGCCAGCATAACTAAGGTCCCCACGCACCCCAGACATTCTCTCTTCCACCTTCTTCCGTCGGGAAAAAAGATACAAAAGCCTGAGGTCACGTACCAACTGACTCAAGAACAGCTTCTCCCCTGCTGCCATCCGACTTTTGAATGGACCTACCTTATATTAAGTTGGTCTTTCTCACGATGGCACAGTGGTTAGCACTGCTGTCTCACAGCTCGAAGGACCTGGGTTCAATTCCCGTGCTTTGGTCACTGTCTGTGTGGAGTCTGCACGTTCTCCCCGTGAATGCATGGGTTTCCTCCGGGTGCTCCAGTTTCCTCCCACAGTCCGAAAGATGTGTTGGTTAGGGTGCATTGGCCGTGCTAAATTCTCCCTCAGTGTACCCAAACAGGCACCGGAGTGTGGCGACTAGGGATTTTCACAGTAACTTCATTGCGGTGTTAATGTAAGCCTACTTATGACACTGATAAACATTCATGACAAATGCGCCTGTTCAGCGTTTAATTTGGGCTGTGCCCTGACATGCAGCCCCTCACCCACAGCGCAAGGGTCATTGTCCCAAAAATCCATCTTTGGATCTTAGCTGTGGGAAAAATAAATCTGATTCAGAAAGAAAAAAATGCTGGAAAATCTCAGCAGGTCTGACAGAGAGAGAATAGAGCCAACGTTTCGAGTCTGGATGAACCTTTGTCAGAGCCCCTCCTGTCATCATAGAATCCTGACAGGAGGCCACTCAGCCCATCGAATCTGCACCCACCACAATTCCACTCTATCCCCATAACGCCACATATTTACCCAGCTAATCCCCCGATGCTAGAACCAATTTAGCACAGCCAATCCATCTAATCCACACATCTCTGGACTGCGGGAGGAAACCGGATCACCTGTTCGGGTACACTGAGAGAGAATTTACCATGGCCAATGCACCCTAACCAGCACCTCTTTCAGACTGTGGGAGGAAACTGGAGCACCCGGAGGAAACCCACACAGATACTCATAGAAACCCTACAGTGCAGAAAGAGGCCATTTGGCCCATCGAGTCTGCACCGACCACAATCCCACCCAGGCCCTACCCTCATATCCCTACCCACTAATCCCTCTACGCATCTCAGGACTCTAAGGGGCAATTTTTAGCATGGCCAATCAACCCATCGAGCCTGCACCAACCACAATTCCACCCTATACCCATAACGCCACATATTTACCCGGCTAATCCCCCGACGTTAGAATCAATGTAGCATGGCCAATCCGTCTAATCCACACATTTCTGGACTGTGGGAGGAAACCGGAGCACCCAGAGGAAACCCACGCAGGCATGAGGAGAATGTGCAGCAAAGTCCACGAGACAATGACCCAAGCCGGGAATCGAACCCGGATCCTTGGCACTGTGAGGCAGCAGTGCTAACCACTGTGCCACCCGAAATCTGTTGTGATTTTTTTTTGGGGGGGGGTCATTAAAATTGTCCAAGAGGGCAGAATTAGAGGGTCCTGAATACCTGGGGAGGGTGTTAAGTGGGGGGGGGGGAGTGGAGGGAGTTACAGAGATAAGGAGGGATTTGGAAATGGCAGCGACCGTTTCTAATCACAGTGCTGTCAGGTCAGGGGCTAGTATATGGCGACGGGTGAAGGGGAAGGGAGGGGAGGGGGCTTGCCGCAGGTTAGGATCTGGGGAGCCGGTTAATGGGAAGATTGCGCCGTTAAATGTTCCATTTGATATAGAGCCAGACCGGCAGCAGAGGTGAAGCACAAAGCTATGTCAAGAGACGGAGAGGCGACAAATTGATGGGAACTTATTGACTTTAATATTCAGCGCGTCACTTTCAAGAGTGTAATCTCTCTCCCCCCACCCACCCCCACCCAATCCAGCCTCCCTCCTCTGCCAAGAGAGACTGGGAAAGAGGGGATGGCAGGAGGGGGGGGGGAGAGAAAAGAGAGAGAGAAAGAGAAATAGAGTAAAAGAAAAATCAAGTTGCCGTGAAGAGGGACAGAATTTAAACACAGCCACCGGGGTGACAAAGGGCCCCATTGTGCCGGAGGAGGGAGGAGGGGGGGGGTGGTCGCTCCCATCGCCCCGTCTGGGCCCCCAGAGCGCAGCAAAGCCCACTAACAGCACCTGCTGCTGTAGGTGGAGGAGGGGGGGGGGGGAGAGAGAGAGGGGGCTAAAGGTCAACCCTCGCCAACATTACCGGATAATAAGGCATTAAAAATGTCTAGACAGCTCCTCGGGGATTACTTGCCTTGACACCTGTTCATTCTTCCTCGCCCCCTCCCCCTGTCTCTCAGTTAATCTTCATATATCTTTCTTGGATTTCCCATTGTGTGCCTCTGACTCGCGAGGTGACTTCCTGCTCTGCATTTTGCTCTGAGAATGTGCGCTTCTCCCTCTCTATCTCTTTCCCCATCTTTGGTCTCTCTCTCACTGCCTGCATTCATCTCTCTCTCTCTCTCTCTCCCCCCTTCGCTACATCTCTGTTCTCCGCCTCTTTTCCAGATCTTCCTCTGTGTCTCCCAAGCTATCCACCTCTGCTTGATCAGATCTCACTCTGTCGTCCAGCATTCTCTCTCTCTCTCTCTCTCCAAGCGGGATTTTACAGCCTCGCTGGTCCCAAAACATTAAAATCCCGCCTGAGGTCAACAGACCTTTCCATGGTCTGCCCCTCGCCCGCTCCGATTCCGGGCGGGACAGGAGAATTCCGGCCTCTCTCTCTCTATCTCTTTCTCCCCAGCCTCTCACTCTTTGTCTATCCATCTATCTCTCGCTCGCCAGTCTCTCTCTGTCTATTTCTCTTTCTGTCTCTCACTTTGTCCATCTCTCTCTCTCTCTCTTTATCTATCATCTATCTCTCGCTCCCCGGTATTTCTCTCTCTGTCTCTCTCTCTCTCCCTGTCTATCTATCTATCTCTCTCTCTCTCCAGTCTCTCTCTGCCTATCTCTCTCTCTCTCTGTATATCTATCTATTTCTTTCTCCCCAGTCTCTCTCTATCTTCCTCTCTCTCTCCCTCTTTGTCTATCTATCTCTTGCTCCCCGGTCTCTCTGTCTCTGTCTATTTCTCTCTCTCTGTCTGTCTATATCTATCTATCTCTCTCTCTATCTCTCCCCAGCCTCTGTCTCTCTGTCTATCTCTCTCTCTGTATATCTATCTATCTATATCTCTCTCTCCCCAGTTTCTCTCCCTCCGTCTATCTGTCTATCTATCTCTGTCTCTGTCTATCTCTCGCTCTCTCTCCCTCTCTGTCTGTCTGTCTCTGTTTTTCCCTCCGAGCTCGTCTCTCTCACAGCTCTTTTTTTTTGAGCTCTCTCTGTTGCCTTGGACGATGTTGGCTGTCAATCAAAATCGTAAACAGGCAATCACATTGCTGTTTGTGGGATCTTGCTGTGCACACATTGGCTGCTGTGCTTCCCATGTAATAACAGTGACCACACTTCAAAAAGTTCCTCAACAGCTGCAAAACACTCTGAAACAGCTGCTGCTCTGAAAGGTGCTATACCATAGAATCCCTACAGTGCAGAAAGAGGCCATTCGGCCCATCGAGTCTGCGCCGACTACAATCCCACCCAGACCCTATTCCTGTAAACTCACACATTTACTCTGCTAATTTCTGTGACACTAGGCTAATATAGCATGACCAATCCACCTAATCTGCACATCTTTGGACTGTGGAAGGAAACCGGAGCACTTGGAGGAAACCCATGCAGACACGGGGAGAACGTGCAGCCTCTGCACAGACAGTGACCTGAGGCCAGAATCAAACCTGGATCCCTGATGCTAATCGCTGTGCCACCACGCCACCCTATATAAATGCAAGTCTTTTATTCTGTTGCGATCTTGTGAAATCCAACAGCACTTTTGAAATGCACAGTCACTTTAAAGCAATTTAATTTTAAATGATTTTGGTTGACAGGCAAACGTTATCCAGGACAGCACTGTTGCCTCACAGTGCCAGGGACCAGGGTTCAATTCCCAGCTTGGGTCACTGTCTGTGTGGAGTCTTCCCAGATGGTAACGCGAAGCTGCTTCAGAATGTTTTAGCACATAGAACATTACAGCACAGCACAGGCCCTTCAGCCCCCGTGTTTGTGTGGGTTTCCTCTGGTGCTCCGGTTTCCTCCCACACTCCAAAGATGTACAGGTTAGGTTTAAAGTTAAAGTTTATTTATTAGTGTCAGAACTAGGCTTACGTTAACACTGCAATAAAGTTACTGTGAAAATTTCCTAGTCGCTGCACTCCGGCGCCTGTTCGGGTACACTGAGGGAGAATTTAGCACGGCCAATGCACCCTAACCAGCACGTCTCCCGGACTGTGGGAGGAAACCGGAGCACCTGGAGGAAACCCACGCAGACACGGGGAGCACGTACGGACTCCATACAGACAGTGACACAAGTCGAGAACCTGCACATCTTTGGACTGGAATTTGATGCATTTGACCCACCTGAATGTTGCATGATCCAGGGGGTGTTGGTTACTTGTTACTTACTCCGCACAGACAGTGACCCAAGCCGGGAATCAAACCCAGGTCCCTGGCGCTGTGAGGCAGAAGGGCTTACTGTGATAAAATGCCTCTTCGTCAAGGGGATACGTGGGGTTATGGGGATAGGGCCTGGATGGGACTGTTGCTGGTGTAGACTTGAAGGGCCAAATGGCCTCCTTCTGTGCAGTAGGGATTCTATGGATTCTATTCTAATAGCGATAAATCTTTTAAATCTAGAGTTGTGGGATCCTGCCTGAGTTGGGAGATAGGATCTCGGAGAAAAAGACAAAAGAAAGGGAGACGGAGAGGGGAAGAACACACAACGTCAGAGATAGAGAATGATGGCTCTCTCCCCCCACCACCATTCCCCTTCACGGCGTGGGGGGCATTCCCACAGCAGAGACAGCTCGCCATTGGCTGCTGGTTTGATCTTCCAGTCCTGCAGAAGCCAATGACCAGATGTGTAGCTCGCCCATGGGACAACCCACCAGCCAATGGCAATAATCCCACCATGGGCAGTGGGGGAGAAGGGGGGGTAGAAAATCCCATCCAGAGGGAGAGACTTCCCAGGAAAAGAAGGACCACCAATAATTCACCTCCAATTTGTCTCCAACTGCTTTACAGCCAATCACGTGCTCCAAAAGTTCGCCCCCTGCTGTACATTAGGAGATACAGCAGTCAGCCATCTCGCACGGAGCTAGCACCAGATAATCAGTCTTTGCTGTTGATTGAGGGATGAATATTACCCAGGGCATCTGGTAAAACTCCCCTACACATCTTTGAAACAAATCTCTTTATAGAATCATGGAGTGGTTAGAGAACAGGAGGAGGCCATTTGGCCCATTGTGTCTGTACCAACTCTCCGCAAGAGCAACTCAATGAGATCAGCCCTCCCGCCCTGTCTCCATTACTTCACATTATTTCTTATTTACAGGTGCTTATCTGATTCCCCTTTCAAACACCACCATCGCAGACATTCCCAGATGGTAACGCGAAGCTGCTTCAGAATGTTTTAGCACATAGAACATTACAGCACAGCACAGGCCCTTCGGCCCTCGATGTTGTGCCGAGCTATGTCCGAACCCAAGATCAAGCTATCCCACGCCCTATCATTCTGGTGTGCTCCATGTGCCTATCCAATAACCGCTTGAAAGTTCCTAAAGTGTCCGACTCCACTATCACAGCAGACAGTGCATTCCACACCCCAACCGCTGTCTGAGTAAAGAATCTACCTTGGACGTTCCTTCTATATCTCCCACCATGAACCTTATAGTTATGCCCCCTAGTAACAGCTACATTCACCTGAGGAAATAGTCTCTGCACGTCCACTCTATCTATCCCCCTCATCATCTTATAAACTTCTATTTAGTCACCTCTCATCCTCCTCCACTCTAGAGAAAAGCCCCAGTTCCCTCAACCTTTCCTCATAAGACCTTTTCTTTGAATTGCCTTTGCTTCTTTGACCAAACAATTCATCATCTCTCAGCAACTGTGGGTTCAGATCCAGAGATTCCAGGCTGAACGTTCAAAGTAGGCCTCGAGGGGGGTGCCACGCCATTGGAGATACTGGCTGACATTTTCCAGTCCTTCCCACTGGCAGGATTTTCCGGCCCTGTCGATGATAGCTTTATGGCACATTGCCCTGCGACGGAGGGGTGCGGGGTCACACAAAGCACATTGCCTGGTGCCGGAAGGGTGCGGGGTCACGCAATAA
This sequence comes from Carcharhinus amblyrhynchos, assembly GCF_965287045.1. Taxonomy (NCBI): domain Eukaryota; kingdom Metazoa; phylum Chordata; class Chondrichthyes; order Carcharhiniformes; family Carcharhinidae; genus Carcharhinus; species Carcharhinus amblyrhynchos. The sequence continues at coordinate 12,449,680 of NC_137356.1, forward strand.
CCTGTAGGCATCGGCGGGACTGGAAGATCCCACCACCAGCCAATGATAGGATCCCTCGGCCGCTGGAAAATATGCCACGAGGGGGCTGGAAAATCCCAACCACTGCTTTCTCAGGTAGATGTAGAAGATCCCCTAGATGCTATTTGAACATAAGGAATAGAAGCAGAGCAGACCATTCAGCCCATCGAGTCTATCCCACCATTCCATACAATCATGCTTGATGCTGGGTTTCAACCCATTTTTCCGCATGCTCCCATTTCCAGAGAGACCAAAAATGAGTCCAATTCAGCCTTAAATGTGCTGAATGATGGAGTTTCTGGGCTGGGGGAGTTCTGAAAAATCACAACCCTTTGAGTGAAGTAATCTATCCTCATCTCAGTCCTAAATAATCAGCCTCTTATCCTGAGACTGTGTGTGGAATCTTTTCACCCCACCCGCCATGGGAATTGTAGCGGGTAGAACACTGGGCAGCACAGTGGCACAATGGGTTAGCACTGCTGCCTCACAGTGCCAGGGAGCCGGGTTCAATTCCGGCTTTGGGGTCACTGTCTCTATGGAGTCTGCATGTTCTCCCCGTGTCTGCGTGGGTTTCCTCCGGGTGCTCCCATTTCCTCCCACAGTCTGAAAGATCCAGGTTAGGCGGATTGGCCGTGCTAAATTGACTCCAGTGTCAGGGGGATTAGCAGGGTAAGAAACTACACAAGGTCGTGAATGTAGCCCAATCCATCACTCAAAACCTCCCATCCGTTGATCCTGACTATACTTCCGGCTGCCTCGGGAAAGCAGCCAGCATAATTAAGGACCCCACCCCAGATATTCTCTCTTCCAGCTTTTTCCATCGGGAAAAGGATACAAAAGTCTGAGGTCACGTACCAATCGACTAAGAACAGTTTCTTCCCTGCTGCCATCAGACTTTTGAATGGACCTACCTCGCATTAAGTTGATCTTTCTCTATGCCCTAGCTATGACTGTAACGCTACATTCTGCACTCTCTCCTTTCCTTCTCTATGAATGTTATGCCTAGTCTGTATAGCATGCAAGAAACTATACTTTTCACTGTATACTAATACATGTGACAATAACAAATCAAATCAAAATGTGGGGTTATAGGGATACAATGGGATTGTTGACAGTACAAGATCAATGGGCTGAATGGCCTCATTTTGCACTGTAGGGGTTCTATTTTCCTTTCTGCTGCTACCCTTATCAGCCCCCTGCCACCCCCAACCTTGTCATCAGAGTCCTGTCTTTCCCACCTCTTCAGCGCCCAGGCCATCATTCGGGACAAGTTGATTCCAAAATGAACATTACTGATCACAAGCTGACAAGCCCGGCAAACAAAAGGGGATTCTGTGGCTTTACAAGTGGAGGCTGGAGCGGCCCTGTGTCTGAACACAGGGTGTAATTGTTACACATGCTAATTGCTTTCATTCGCTCATTACAGTCCCCGGCGCTTGTAACTGACAAAGACCCGGGACAAAAGCCTGAGGTTGACCGAGGCTGGCTCCCCATGTGATGTCACCAGTTTAGCTGGGTCTAATCTCCATAGAACCCCTATAGTGCAGAAGGAGGCCATTCGGCCCATCGAGTCTGCACTGAACACAATCCCAAGCCCTACCTCCGTAACCCCATGCATTTACCCTAGCTAATCCCCCTGACACTAAAGGGGCAATTTAGCATGGCCAATCCACCTAACATGCACATCTTTGGACACTAAGGGGCAATTTAGCATGGCCAATCCACCTAACCTGCACATCTTTGGATACTAAGGGGCAATTTAGCATGGCCAATCCACCTAACCCGCACACCTTTGGGCAACCATTTAACCATTCTATCCCTCCCCACCTCCCTGCCCCCCACTCACCCTTCTCAGCTACCCGCTCCCCCATCCCAAATTTCAATTACCCATGTAGATTTTAAGCAACCCTAAACAAATGGAATGTTGGCCTTTATCGCAAGAGTGATGGAGTGTAAAAGCAGGGAGGTCTTGCTGCAACTGTGGAAGGTACTGGTGAGGCCGCACCTGGATTACTGTGTACAGTTGTGGTCCCCTTATTTAAGAAAGAATATATTAGCTTTGGAGGGGGTACAGAGAAGGTTCACCAGGTTGATTCCGGAGATGAGGGGGTTTGAGGAGAGATTGAGTAGACTGGGCCTGTACTCATTGGAGTTTAGAAGGTTGAGGGGAGATCTTATGGAGACATATAAGATAATGAAGGGGCTAGACAGGGTAGAAGCAGCAAGATTATTTCCACTTAGAAAGGAAACAAGAACTAGGGGGCACAGCCTCAAAATACGGGGCAGTCAATTCAGAAAAGAGTTGAGGAGGAACTTCTTCTCCCAGAGGGTAGTGAACCTTTGGAATTCTCTGCCCAATGAAGCAATAGAGGCTACCTCGTTAAATGTGTTTAAGTCACAGGTAAATAGATTTCTGATCAATAAGAGAATTAAGGGTTATGGGGAGCAGGCAGGTAAGTGGAACTGAACCACTGTCAGATTAGCCATGATCTTATTAAATGGCGGAGCAGGCTCGAAGGGCTATGCTTCAATAAAATGACATTTTAAATTGAATCAGATAAGTTTCCTTTTGACATTCTGTTTTAATTACAGTGCCCCTCCCCCCAGCCGGGTCTGTCACTGCCACCACCACCACACACACCCCCCCGCCATTACAACAGTAATGAAAAAACTTGCATTTATATAGCACTGGATATCTCGTGGGTGATACAATGGTCAGCATTGCTGCCTCACAGCGCCAGAGACCTGGCTTCGATTCCTGGTTACTGTCTCATGGAGTTTGCACATTCTCCCCATGTTTGCGTGGGTTTCCTTCGGGTGCTCCGGTTTCCTCCCACACTCCAAAGACATGCTGGTTATGTACATTGGCCATGCTAAATTCTCCCTCAGTGTATCTGAACAGGAGCGTGGCGACTAGGGGATTTTCACAGTACTTCATCGCAGTTAATGTAAGACGACTTGTGGCACTAATAAATAAACTTAAAATTAAACAGAACACTTCATGGATAATGAAGCACTTTGTCAAGTGTAGTCTTTGCTGTAATGTGGGAAATGCAGTGGCCAATAATGTGTAGAATGAATTCCTGCAGTGCGGTAACGAGCGTGTAATCTGCTCTCTATGATGTTGACTGAGGGTTGGCCAGAATAACGAGGAGAATATCCTTCTCACAGCTCCAGAATTAGGCCACTCAGCCCATCGAGTCTGCTCTGCCATTCGATCATAATTGATATTTTTCTCATCCCCATTCTCCTGCCTTTTCCCCATAACCCCTGATTCCCTTATTAATCAAGAACCTATCTATCTCTGTGTTAAAGACACTCAATGACCTGGCCTCCACAGCCTCCTGCGGCAAAGAGTTCCACAGATTCACCACTCTCTGGCTGAAGAAATTCCTCCTCATCTCTGTTTTAAAGGATTGTTCCTTCAGCCTGAAGTTGTGCCCTGTAGCTCTAGTTTTTCCTACTAGTGGAAACATCCTCTCCACGTTCACTTTATCCAGGCCTCGCAGTATCCTAGATGTTTTAATAAGATCCCCCCTCATCCTTCTAAGCTCCAATGAGTACAGACCCAGAGTCCGCAACCATTCCTTATACAACAAGCTCTTCACTGCATGGATCATTCTTGTGAACCTCCTCAGGACTCTTTCCAAGACCAGCACATCCTCCTTAGATATGGGGCCCAAAACTGCTCACAATACTCCAAATGGAGTCTGACCAGAGCCTTACACAACCTCAGAAGTACATCACTGCTCTTGTATTCCAGTCCTCTCAACATGAACGCTAACATTGAATTTGTCTTCCTAACTGCCAACTGAACCTGCATGTTACCCTTAAGAGAATCTTGAACAAGGACTCCCAAGTCCCTTTGTATTTCTGATTTCCTAAGCATTTCCCCTTTAGAAGATAGTCCATGCCTCCATTCTTCCTTCTCCGATCTCGCATGCCCACTGCCAGCGGGAACGGAAGGTTTGGCACTCAGCTGAAACTCCATTTTCTGCAGCAAGAATGGAGAATCCCAGCCGCGGGTGAGCTGGAGGATTCTGGTCAAAGTGTTGCCTTCCCAGTGAGCAAAGGTCCTGAGCAAAAGTGGTCCATTTCCATGCTGGGAGTTGGTCAGTCAGAATTGCCCCAAACCCAATGCAGCTTGCGTCTCATCACCCGTTTAGCAGCAGCACCAATACGCCATGTTCCAAGAATGAAGGGTTTGTCTATGAAGAACATGTGAGAACTCTGGATCTGTACGCAATAGACTTCAGAAGGATGAGGGGAAATCTAATTGAAAGTTACACAATGCTGAGAGGCTAGAGAAACATGGAGAGGATGTTCCCACCAGTGGGAGACACTCGAACCAGAGGGCACAACCTCAGAGTGAAGGGAAAATCCTTTAAAACTGAGAGGAATTTCTTCAGTCTCAGAGTGATGAATCTGTGGAATTCATTGCCACAGAGGGCCATGGAGGCCAGATCATTGAGTATCTTTAAGAGATAGATAGATTTTTGATTAGTAAGAGGATCAGGTGTTATGGGGAAAAGACAGGAAATTGGGGATGAGAATCATATCGGCCATGATTGAACGGCGGAGCAGATTTGATGGGCCAAACAGCCTAGTTCTGCTCCTATACCTTACGGTTACAGAAAATAGACCAAATACCCAATGCCACTGGGAGTGAAGGAAGGGAGCATTTGGACAGAGGCAGAGAAAGCAGTCAGAGAATCACTATAGCACGGAAGGAGGCCATTCAACCCATTAAGCACCGACAATAATTCCACCCAAGCCCTATCCCCGTAACTGCATGTATTTACCCTGCTAATCTCCCTGACACTAATGGACAATTTAGCACGGCCAGTGCACCTATCCCGCACATCTTTGGGCTGTGGGAAAAAAAACCAGAGCACCCACAGGAAACCCATGCAGACATGGGGAGATCATGCAGCCTTTTCCCAGACCCTCCGAGGCTGGAATCGAACCCGGGTCCTTGGCGCTGTGAGCCAGCAATGCTAACCACTGTTTGAATGCTTTGTCAGCACGGCAAGCACAGCCCAGTGGTTAGCACTGCTGCCTCACAGCACCAGGGATCTGGGTTCAATTCCCAGCTTGGGTCACTAGCTGTGTGGAGTCTGCACATTCTCCCCATGTCTGCGTGCGTTTCCTCCGAGTGCTCCAGTTCCCTCCCACAGTCTGAAAGAGGTGCAGCGGTTCTGGAGAATCCCAGTCACAGGTGAGTCGAAGGATTTCCTTATTAGGGTGCATTGGCCGTGCTAGATTCTCCCTCAGTGTACCCGAACAGATGTGTGGCGACTGGGGGATTTTCACAGCAACTTAATCACAGTGTTAATATAAACTGACTTGTGATACTGAAAAATAAACTTTAAAACAGGAAGCTGGCCCATCTTCTATACGCAGTGGAATGTTCAGGACATACTTGATGAATAAAATTCTAATTTCGCTCAATTCATAAGAATTATACAATTCCCATTGCTCTGAGAATGAGCAGCTCCATTCGGATCTCCCTCCCCTGCTCTGCCAGACAGTGCAGGCTCGCTGCGCTACCTCGGGGCTACTTTCCTATCACCGTTCATCACCCACGCCCCAGCACAGTGACCCTTAGCCGCCAGCGACCTCCAACCCCCGACCCTGGATTTAGTAATGAAGGGAGAAGTTGTTCTTTGCCGAGTGAGTGCTTTGAGGTATGAATGACAGAGATGGGAGTTCCACATTGACCCGAAGCAGGGGATGTTAATGGAATTTTGCAATTGCAGGTGTAACCTACACCACAAACCAGCCAAGTTGTAGGAGACTCTCACCAGGACATAGGGTCTTTATAATGAACTTAAATCAAATTAAATAGTGGAATAAAAGAATAATTGCTGTATTTTTCCAGTTAGAATTCAAGACCTGGCGAATGTCCCAGGGCAGCACAGTGGTTAGCACTGCTGCCTCACAGCGCCAGGAACCTGGGTTCGATTCCAGCCTTGAGCCACTGTCTGTGTGGAGTCGCATGTCCTCCCTGTGTCTGCATGGGTTTCCTCTGGATGCTCCAGTTTCCTCCCACACTCCAAAGATGTATAGGTTAGGTGGATTAGCTGTGCTAAAAATTGCCCTTAGTGTCCTGAGATGCGTAGGTTAGCGGGATTAGTGGGTAAATATGTAGAGATATTGGGGGGTAGAGCCTGGGTGGGATTGTGTTCGGTGCAGATTCGATGGGCTGAATGGCCTCTTTCTGTACTGCAGGGTTTCTATGATTCTATTTCTAAATTGCCACTCAGTGTCAGGGGGATTAGTTGGGTAAATACATGGGGTTACCAGGATAGAGACTAGGTAGGATTCTTGTGCAAGTTCAATGGGCTACATGGCCTCTCACTGTAGGGATTGTCTGATTCCTCATTTCAATATGTTTCCACATTATTATGTCTACAGAAACACACACATACAGATCTGTATCTACCTCCTGCCCACTTTATTAATCCCCAAACCCACAATTATAATGGGAATCGCTATGTAAACATGTCATGCTGTAATTTCACCTCCCCGCCAATGGAGGCACTGCATCACAACCGCTGGAAAAGGCTGTAACTGCAGCGTGACAAACCTCGTGTCCATTCTGGATGCGGACACAGGAATTTATAATGTATAGAGAATTGACAGGAAGGTTTAAATGAAAGAATGTTATCCAGTCCCCATGTTTAAAACTCCAACACGCTCTACCCACCGACACTCAGTCAACTGAGAATCACACATTACCCTCCACGTGCAATGCTAAAGGAAATGAAGTCATTAGTTAGGAATGTTGTTAAGATTCTTAATTCAACATCAGCCTGGAATGTAGCCATAAATTTCTAGACCCCTTTAAATGATTTGATTTATTATTGTCACATAAGACCATAAGATGTAGGAGCAGAATTAGGCCACTCGGCCCATCGAGTCTGCTCCGCCATTCAATCATGGCTGGTGTTTTTCTCATCCCCATTCTCCCGCCTTTCCCCATAACCCCTGATCCCCTTATTCATCAAGACCCTATTTATCTCTATCTTAAAGACATTCAATGACATTCCACAGCCTTTTGTGGCAAAGAGTTCCACAGATACACCACTCTCTGGCTGAAGAAATTCCTCCTCATCTCTGTTTTACCCTTTAGCCTGAGGTTGTGCCCTCTGGTTCTAGTTTTTCCCACCAGTGGAAACATCCTCTTCTTGGCCACTCTATCCAGGCCTCGCAGTATCCTGTAAGTTTCAATAAGATCCCCCCTCATCCTTTTAAACCCCAACGAGTACAGACCCAGAGTTCTCAACCGTTCCTTATATGACAAGCTCTCCATTCCAGGGATCATTCTTGTGAACCTCCTCTGGACCCTTTCCAAGGTCAGCACATCCTAACTTAGATATGGGACTCAAAACTGCTCACAATATTCCAAATTGGGTCTGACCAGAGCCTTATACAGCCTCAGAAGTACATCCCTGCTCTTGTATTCTAGCTCTCTCATCATGAATGCTAACGTTGCATTTGTCTTCCTAACTGCCGACTGAACCTGCACGTTAACCTTAAGAGAATCTTAACTCTTGACTCCCAATTCCCTTTGTGTTTCTGATTTCCTAAGCATTTTCCCATTTAGAAAATATCTGTGCCGTCATTCCTCCTTACAAAGTGCATAACCTCACACTTCTCCACGTTGTATTCCATCTGCCACTTCTCTGCCCACTCTCCTAATCTGTCCAAGTCCTTCTGCAGCCCCCCCGCTTCCTCGATACTACCTGTCCCTCTACATATCTTTGTATCATCTGCAAACTTAGCAACAGTGCCTTCAGTTCCTTCTTCCAAATCGTTAATGTATAGTGTGAAAAGTTGTGGTCCCAGCACTGACCCCTGAGACACAGCACTAGTCACCGGCTGCCATCCTGAGAAAGACCCTTTTATCCTCACTCTCTGCCTTCTGCCAGTCAGCCAATCCTCTATCCATGCCAGGATCTTATCATTAGCACCATGGGCACTTAACTTATTTAACAGTGTCCTATGCGACACCTTGTCAAAAGCCTCCTGGAAAACTAAATAAAGCACACCCACTGCCTCTCCTGTATCTAACTTCCTTGTTACCTCCTCGAAGAGCTCTAACAGATTTGTCAGACGTGACCTCCCCTTGTCAAAGCCGTGCTGTCTCAGTTCTACTTTATCATGCACTTCCAAGTACTCTGCAATCTCATCTTTAGTAATGGACTCTAAAATCTTGCCAACGACCAAAGTCACTCTAACCGGCCTATAATTTCCTGCCTGCTGCCTCACCCACTACTTAAACAGCAGTGTTACATTACTTACTTTCCAGTTCCCTGGTTACCTCCCTGTCTCCAGCAGTTCCTGAAAGATCACCACCAATGCCTCCACAATTTCCTCAGCTATCTCTTTTAGAACCCTGGGGTGTAGTCCATTCAGTCCAGGTGATTTATTCACCTTCAGATCTTTCACTTTCCCCAGAACCTTTTCCTTAGTGACGGCCATTCCACTTACCTGTGCCCCCTGACTCTCCTGGAGCTCTGCCATCCCACTGGTGTCTTCCACCGTGAAGACTGATGCAAAGTAACTGGTCAGTTCCTCTGCCATTGCTTTGTATTGGGATACAGTGAAAAGTATTGTTTTTTGCACGCTATACAAACGAAGCATACCGTTCATAGAGAAGAAACAGGGAGAATGCAGAATGTAGTGTTACAGTCAGAGCTAGGGTGTAGAGAAAAATATGGTAGGTCCATTCAAAAGTCTGATGGCAGCAGGGAAGATGCTGATCTTGAGTCGGTTAAAGTTTAAAGGTTTATTCGTTGGTGTCACAAGTAGGCTCACATTAACACTGCGGTGAAAATCCCCTAGTCGCCACACTGTGGCGCCTGTTCAGATACACTGAGGGAGAATTTAGCACGGCTAATGTACCTAACCAGCATGTCTTTCGGACTGTGGGAGGAAACCAGAGCACCCACAGGAAACCCACGCAGACACGGGGAGAATGTGCAGACTCCACACAGACAGTGACCCAAACCGGGAATCAAATCCGAGTCCCTGGTGCTGTGAGGCAGCAGTGCTAACCCACTGTGCCACCCTCTACATCCCATCAGTAACTGCAGCACATTGGGCTGGACTCTACAGCCTCTCTCGACTCAAGACCAGAAAATCCCATCCGAGATCAATGGACATTTCCATTGTCTGTCCATTGCCTGCTCCGATTCTGCGGCGGGACGGAGCAGTAGAAGTCTGATGAATATTTTGCACCCTCTCCTTCTCCCCTATGTAATCTATGAACGGCATGCTTTGTCTGTATAGCACACAAAATTACTGTGACAATAATAAATCAAATCAAATCAGCCCAAGTATTTTATTGAGTGTGAAGCAATTTGGGATATCCCGAAAGGCGCTATGTAAATGCAAATCTTTCTTTCAACTTGGGTGCAATTTCAATTTTGACATTGTCACCAGCTTGACAATAATTGACTTCTCCGTGGGTGCAGATTACATTCTTCTCCTGAAAAAAACATTGTGTCGGATAACACTGATGGTGGTCTCACCTCGAGAGGTTAGTGCGAGCATGAGCGGGGACACAAGGAGAGATGCAACCATCAGGACTGATATATAAATCGCTTCCCCCCCCCTCCACTGGCACCTTGCAGAGGGCTGACAACCCAAGATGTTTCACACAAGTTAGTGCAGCAGAAAGGAATTTCTATTTCACTGCATCACAGCAGTGACAATACAGGGACCCGGCTTCGATTCCCGGCTTGGGTCACTGTCTGTGTGGAGTCTGCATGTTCTCTCTGTGTCTGCGTGGGTTTCCTCCAGGTGCTCCGGTTTCCTCCCACAGTCTGAAAGATAGGCTGGTTAGGGTGCATTGGCCGTGCTAAATTCTCCCTCAGTGTACCTGAACAGGCACCGGCATGTGGCGATTAGTGGATTTTCACAGTAACTTCATTGCAGTGTTAATGTAAGCCTTACTTGTGACTAATAAATAAACTTTGAAAAAAACATTTAAAACCCTGGTTTCAGCTGGACAGCAGTCACGGAGTTTTGGAACTGCGTGAATAAGAGGGTTGGAAATTAGCCTGGAGTACGGCTCCTGAATGCTATACAGTGCCAACTGATATGTGTGTGTGTGTGAGAGTGTGTGGGGCTGTGTGTCTGTCTGTGGGGGTGTGTCTGTCTATCTGTGGGGGGGGGGGGGGGGGGGGCGTGTGTGTGTGTCTGTCTGTCTGTGGGGATGAGTGTGAGTGTGTCTGTCTGTCTGTGGAGGGTGTGTTTGTCTGTGGGTCTGTGTGTCTGTGGGTGTGTGTCTGCCTGTCTGTTTGTGGGTGTGTGTGTGTGTGTGTGTCTATCTGTGGAGATATGTGTGAATTTGTCTGTCTATGGGGATGTGTCTGTCTGTGTGGGGGGGGGGCGGTTTGTCTGTCTGTGGGTCTGTCTGTTGTGGGGGGGTGTCTATTTGTGGAGGGTTGTCTGTCTATGAGGGCTGTCTGTCTGTCTGTTTAGGTGTCTGTGTGTCTGTCTGTCTGTTTAGGTGTCTGTGTGTCTCTCTGTGGGGCTGTGTGTGTGTGTCTGTGGGGGTGTGTGTGTGTGTGTGTCTATTTATGAGTGCATGTGTGTCTGTGGGTGTGTGTATCTGTCTGTTTGTGGGGGTATGTGTGTCTGTCTGTGGGGGTGTCTATCTGTCTGTTTATTGGGGTCTGCGTATCTGCCTGTATGGGTGTGTATCTGTCTATTTGTGGGGGTGTTTGTGTTTCTCTGTGGGGATGTGCATCTGCCTGTTTATGGGGGTATGTGCAGATGGAGTGCTGGGTCAGTGTTGGGCTGTGTTCTGGTATCTAGACCAACAAGAAGGGTGACCCCTGGGTGCCATTGCCGCGAATGCCCGGCTTGTGGAGAAAGCCCTGCTGTGTGTACACTCTGTCTTTAAACTGGTCAAACCTTTCAAAAGAGCTGTTAAATCGAACCATCTCCCTCAGCTCGATGTACAGGCCCCCCAGGGGAGTTAACCTCCAACCCAAAATGTATTCCTCATTCAGCATCACCAAAACTGATCATGTGACCTAGTTACCCCTGGCTGTGGGAGCTTACTGTGCGCAAATTCGCTCTCCTTTCTCCAACAGTGACCATACCTCAAAGGTACGTCACTGGCTGTAGAGCCTCTTTTGTCATCCTGGGGAGGTGGAAAGCTCTATATCAATGCAGGTCTCTCTTTCAGCTTGCTATATTGCGTGCTGATTCTTACTGGAAGCAATGTCATGGAAATAGCCACGCATGAGCAGGATTAATCATTTAAATAAATCATTCCCTTCAAGTTTCAGAATGTCCAAACGTGCTGACTTCTTAGAATACAGAATAGCGGTGTCCCTCCAATGAATTTCAAAGCAAAATCATAAAAACTTCTGGTGTTTTTACCATGGTGGGAAGCTCCAGTCTTTTAAAGTTTATTTATTAGTAAGGCTTACATTAACATTGCAATGAAATTACAGTGAAAATCCCCTAGTCGCTGCACTCCGACACATATTCGGGTACACTGAGGGAGAATTTAGCACAGCCAATGAACCCTAACCGGCACGTTTTTCAGACTGTGGGAGAAAACCGGGACACCCGGAGGAAACCCATGCAGATACGGGGAGAATGTGCAGACTCCACACAGAAAGTGACTCAACTGGGAAATAGAAGCCGGGTCCCTGGCGCTGTGAGGCAGCAGTGCTGCCCACTGTCCCTGCCACAGGGTCCCTGTTCCCCTGGTGGGTTGTTACTGTCCAACAAGGGTAATTCCAGTCATGTTACAGCCCAGAAAGCACAAGCAGCAGACTTCCAATTTAATTTGAATCAGTTTCCACTGTTCACCTCCCCTGGTAACACATTCAATGTGATGTCCTGGTGTCCGGTTAGCTCATGCTGCCTCTCAATTGATGGGCGGCATAGTGTCACATTGGTTAGCACTGCTGCCTCACAGCACCAGGGATCTGGGTTCAATTCCCGGCTTGGGTCACTGTCTGTGTGGAGTTTGCACATTCTCCCCCGCGTCTGCGTGGGTTTCCTCCAGGTGTTCCGGTTTCCTCCCACTGTCCAAAGATGTGCAGGTTAGGTGGATTGTCCATGCTAAATTGCCCCTTAGTGTCCCAAGATGTGAGGTTAGGTCAATTGTCCATGCTAAATCGCCCCTATATCCAAAGTTGTGTGGGTTAGGTGGATTGGCTATACTAAAATGCCCTTTAGTGTCCAAAAATGTGTAGATTGGCCATGCTAAATTGCCCCTTAGTGTCCAAAGATGTGCAGGTTAGGTGGATTGGCCATGCTAAATTGCCCCTCAGTGTCCAAAGATGTGCAGGCTAGGTGGATTGGCCATGCTAAATTGCCCCTTAGTGTCCAAAGGTGTGCAGGTTAGGTGGATTGGCCATGCTAAATTGCCCCTTAGTGTCCAAAGGTGTGCAGGTTAGGTGGATTGGCCATGCTAAATTGTCCCTTAGTGTCCAAGGTGTGCAGATTAGGTGGATTGGCTGTGCTTAATGTGTGGGGTTATGGGGCTGGGTAAGACTCTGGTTGAGTGAGTCAGTGCAGACTGGATGGGCTGAATGGTCCTGTCAGGATTCGATGATGATGGAGGGCCACACAGCACACACCTTTATAATCCACCAAAAAGGCAGCTCCACAATCAGGCAGCATCACAAATCTCTCCGTTCAAACTGCTTTTACACTCAGCTGTCACCAGAGTCAATCTATAACCAACTTTCCAACCGTGTCAGCTTCTCAGCCCCCACTCATATTAATTTGTGAGTCGCAGCTCCCCATTCTGTTGGGCGCCGGTCGAATATCGATAACCGCTGGATCCCACGGGCTTACCGGCTTTGAAGACGGGATCTCTCCGGCGGGGGGAGTTTGTTATCCCCTCGGACACCAGTGCCACGTTTCTGGGAGAAATGGCTCTCCTTCCCTTGCGCAGTTTTCATGTCAGGAGTTTAAGGAGGGAGTGAGAGTAATGACCCGAGCCGGCTGTGTGTTTAACAGTGCAGAGCGCAGCCTGACTGTACTTTCCATCTGGCTGCCAGCCTCCCGCCTTTAACTGGAGCCAGAGATTGCTCTGTCGTCTGTCCGTGGAGCTTTCCTGAGACTGGGGTCGGCGGGGGCGGTGTGGGGGGTGGGGGGAGACAACCCCTCACGAGCTGTGTCTTCAATGAGGAGGCAGGGGCACAGAGTGTGGGGGAGGGCTGGGTGTGGGGGAGGGGATGGGTATGGCAAGGGGAGGGGCTGGAGAGGGGGAGAGGATGGAGAGGGGCTGGGGTAGAGGGAGGGCTTGGGGAGGGGGGAGAGACCGGGTGTGGGGGAAAGGGTTGGGGGAGGGGCTGAGGAGGGGCTGGTGGGGGGGTGGAGCTGGGTGTGGGGGAGGACGAAGGGAGTGCGGGTACATCAGGAGAGAGGTTGGAGGGAGAGAGGGCGGAGGAGCACGAGGGTCGAGGGGAACGAGGTGGTGGAGGGTGGGGGTGGAGGGGAGCAAGGGTGGAGAGAACGAGGGGGGAGGGGCTCAAGGATGAAGGGGAGCGATGATGGAGGGGAGCAAGGGTGGAGAGGCGTGAGGGTGGAGGGGGCAATGGTGGAGGGGGCGAGGATGGAGGGGAGAGGGTGGAGGGAGGGGAGCGAGGGTGGAGGGAGCGAGGGGGAGGGGAGCGAGGGTGTGGGGAGAGAGAGAGAGTGAAGAGCGTTGAGGGTGGAGGGGAGCGAGGGTGGAGGAGAGCGAGGGTGGAGAGAGTGAGGGGGAGGGGAGCAAGGATGAAGGAGAGTGATGATGGAGGGGAGCGAGGTTGAAAGGGAGAGAGAGTGGAGAGGAGGGAGGATGGGGGGAGTGAGGGTGGATGGGAGCAAGGGGGAAGGGGCAAGAAGGAGGAGGGGAGCAAGGTGGAGGGAGCGAGGGTGGAGGGGAGGGAGGATGGAGGGAGTGAGATTGGAGGAGCGAGGGTGGAGGGCAGCAAGGGTGGAGGGGGTGAGGGTGGAGGGCAGTGAGGGTGGAGGAGATGAGGTTGGAGGAGAGCAAGGGTGGAGGGGAGCGAGGGTGGAGGGGCAAGGGTGGAGGGCGGTGAGGGTGGAGGGGAGCGAGGGTGAGGGGTTGAGGGTGGGGGGCAGCAAGGGTGGAGGGGGCGAGGGTGGAGGGCAGTGAGGGTGGAGGGGAGCGAGGGTGAGGGGTTGAGGGTGGAGGGCAGCAAGGGTGGAGGGGGCGAGGGTGGAGGGCAGTGAGGGTGGAGGGGAGCGAGGGTGAGGGGTTGAGGGTGGAGGGCAGCAAGGGTGGGGGGGGTGAGGGTGGAGGGCAGCAAGGGTGGAGGGGAGAGGGTTTGGAGATGAAATGCAGACTGAGTTCCCGCTGTAATCACTCTGTAATCAGCACCCCCACCTCTCCTGATGGGAATTCCCCATTTGCGGGCAGCGGGCTGGGCCCCGCCGCAGCAGAGTCGGATAAACTGCCTGTGCCCTCATCCTGCCGGGGAATGGGCACTCGGACCAATACGGTCTGCTTCCCAACATCCTCCCAAAGCCTGGGACAGCATCAGCTACAGGGAGAGCTGGTGACGAGGGGAGTTGTGAGTTACTGTAAGGTTCGCACACGATTAGGAAGCCAGCTTTGTCTTCAGCCGAGTGTCAAAGCCACTGCCACCTCCCCAGGTCTCATACACACACACACACACACACACACACACACACACACAGAGGGTGGCACGCACACAGGCTGAATCTGGGATGGTGGGAGAGAGTTAACGCACTGGAGTGTAGCACAAGACGTGGGGGTCCACACATCTGTGGCACATTTAGACTGAAACCTCCCACTTAATCATAGTGTCAGAGCCGTGGAATTGTGGGGAGCAGCAAATTCCCATCTTTAAGCTGCAGATATAAAAATATATAAATATATATATCTCTCCCTTTGTTAAGAATGTGGGAGCTGGATTCACAAACGTGTGCGAAGTAAATCTAACAGAGAGGGTGCGGATTATCTTTAATAGCCTGAGGAATTGGAGTGGGAAAGCAAACATAGACACAAGAAAATGTACATTTTCCACCTCATCTGGTAGCTCTTGTTAGTAATGCCTCATTGCTAACTGCAAACCCAGAAGCAGCCAGCATGATCAAGGACCCCACACACCTCAAACATTCTCTCTTCCACCTTTTTCCATCAAGAAAAGTCTGAGGTCATGTACCAAACAACTCAAGAACAGCTTCTTCCCTGCTGCTGTCAGACTTTTGAATGGACCTACCTTGCATTAAGTTGATCTTTCTCTACACCCTCGCTCTGACTGTAACACTGCATTCTGCTTCCCTTCTCTATGAATGGTATGCTTTATCTGCATAGCGTGCAAGAAACAATACTTTTCACTGTATCCCAGTACATGTGACAATAATAAACCAAATCAAATCAAACAGCTTTTATTCCTGCTTCCAAAAATCAGCAGTGATGCTGTCCTGCTCTCCTCTCTCACCTCCCTCCACAACGCACAAACCAATTCCCTAACCAGAAGAGAAAATGCTGGAAAATCTCAGCAGGTCTGGCAGCATCTGTAAGGAGAGAAAGGAGCTGACGTTTCGAGTCCAGACGACCCTTTGTCAAAGCCTGTTTTTATCCAGTTCTTTTTCACACTGATTCCCCATTCCCAGGGCTTTCTCTCCCCCACCGCCCACCCGCCTCCACACACACACACACACACACACACACACACACACACACACACACACACACACACACACACACACACACACACACACACACACACACACAGTTTCCCTAATCCCAGAGCTGTGTACAATTCTGGTTGCTACGCCACCAGAAACTTTGGAGAGGGTTCAGCAGAGGTTTTCCAGAATGTTGCCTGGCCTGAAGGGTATTTGCTATGAGGAGAGGCTAGATAAACTCGGTTTGTTTTCACAGGAACGACAGAGGTTGCGGGCGGGTGGAGGGGTGGGGGGGTGGGGTTGGGGGGGCGGTGGTGGTGGGAAATCTGATAGAGGTTTACAAAATTACGAGTGGCAGGGACAGAGTGGATGGTCAGATGCTCTTTCCTAGAGTAGAAAAGTCAAGTGCTAGGGTTAAGATGCGTGGGGAGAAGTTTAGAGGAGATGTGCGAGGTAGGTTTTTTACACAGAGGGTGGTGAATGTCTGGAACTCGCTGCCCGGGGAGGGGGTGGGAGCAGATACGTTAGCAGCATTTAAGGGGCAACTAGACAAATACATGAATAGGATGGGAATGGAAGGATATGAACTCCATAAGTACAGACGGTTTTAATTTAGGCAGGCATCGGTGCAGGCTTGGAGGGCCGAAGGGTCTGTTCCTGTGCTGTACTGTTCTTTGTTCTTTATTTGTTTTGCACCCCACACACACACACACACACACACACACCGATTCCCCATTCCCCGTGCTGTGTCCCCCCCCCCTCCACCGCACTTCCCCCCCCCACCGACACACGCGAACATTCCCTGTTCCCACAGCTGTGTACAATTCTGGTCACCACACTGCCAAAGGATGTGGATGCTTTGGAGAGGGTTCAGCAGAGGTTTTCCAGGATGTTGCCTGGCCTGAAGGGTATTTGCAACGAGGAGAGGTTAGATAAACTCGGTTTGTTCTCACCGAAACGACGGAGGTTGAGTGGTGACCCGACAGAGTTTTACAGGATTATGAGGGGCAGGGACAGAGTGGATAGTCAGATGCTCTTTCCTAGGGTGGAAGAGTCAAGTATTGGGGGGGACATAGGTTTAAGGCGCGTGGGGGAAAGTTTAGAGGAGATGTACGAGGCAAGATTTTTTATGCAGAGGGTGGTGAATGTCTGGAACTCGCTGCCCGGGGAGGGGGTGGGAGCAGATACGATAGCGGGATTTAAGGGACAACTAGACAAATACATGAATAGGATGGGAATGGAAGGATACGGACTCCAGGAGTGCATACGGTTTTAATTTAGGCGGGCATCATGATTGGCGTAGGATTGGAGGGCCGAGGGGTCTGTTCTGTGCAGTACTGTTCTTTGTTTATTCTGTATGTGTTGCCCTCCCGCCACCCCCACCCCCACCCCCACTCCCCGCCTCACACACACACACCCCCATTCCCTGTTGGAATCTGAAACCAAAAGAGAAACTGCTGGAAAATCTCAGCGGGTCTGGAAGCATCTGTAAGGAGAGAAAGAAGCTGACGTTTCGAGTCCGGATGAGCCTTTGTCAAAGCCGGTTTTTATCCAGATTTTTTTTTTTTAACGCAACGATTCCCAGTTCCCAGAGCTGTGTCGAGATTAGCTGGATGAACTGAATGTGTAAAAGATGGGGCGGGGTGGGGGGGGGGTAGAAAGGGAGGGAAGGGAAGAGCGTGGGTCACATTTTTGTGCAAGTACACAAGAACCACGGGGTCACCGCCAACGAGGGTGCCCTGCAATTCTCAACTCGCTCCAAGTGGAGGCAATGAAACTTTGGCGGAACCGGGAGGAGACTTAGTGAGAAACGTGAGACTGATTAATATTTCATCTTGCCAAAGAGAGGAATGTACATGGTAGTTCACACCCAGGCTGGATCAAGAATAGGGAGTGAGCGTGTGTGAGAGAGAGAGCTCCATGCTTATAATAAAACATTCCCACAACAACAACGCACAAAAAAAATGAAACGATTACAGATGAACTTCATGTACTCACTGAGAGAAGGGACAGATGTGTAGAGATCCCTCTGTGTCTTTATCCGGAAGCTTCTTCTGCAGTCTGAGCCTTCTTCTTGCAGTGGGCAATAGCAGTATTTCTGAGCTGCTTTCTTTCTTGTGTAGAGAGAGAGAGAGAGAGAGAGAGCTTGAAAAGGGGCCAGACTGTCTGTCTGCCTGTCACACAGCTGAATACAGTACAGCTGAGGCAGGCACTGAGGCTCTCCCAGCTGAACGTTAATCCTGGGGCTGTTTTATACACATCCCTGGTGCGTGAGGCAGGAACTGGCAGAGGGAGGGAGGGGTGGGGGGGGAGGAAAGAGGGGGCAGGCAGTGAATTTGCAAGCACACCAACAGGGGATTGGCTCAAGCCAGCCAGAGGAGAGAGAGTATTGGGCCATGGGACTGTTTGACTATTTTTCTTGTGTGTGTCAGATTCACTGGATGCTCGTGTGTGTGTGTGTGTGTGTGTGTGAATGTGTCTGTGTGTGTGTTGTGTGTGCGTGCATGTGTGTGTGTTGTGTGTGTGTGAGTGTGTGTGTGTTGTGTGTGCGTGCGTGTGTGTGTGTGTGTGTGTATGTGTCTGTGAGTGTGTGTTGGGTGTGCATGCGTGTGAGTGTGTGTGTGTGTCTGTGCGTGTTGTGTGTGTGTGAGTGTGCGTGTGTGTCTGTGTGTGTGCATGTGTGTTGTGTGTGTGTGAGTGAGTGCGTGAGTGTGTGTCTGTGTGTGTGTGTGTTGTGCGTGTGCGTGCAT
The DNA here is from genome assembly GCF_965287045.1 of Carcharhinus amblyrhynchos. Lineage (NCBI taxonomy): Eukaryota > Metazoa > Chordata > Chondrichthyes > Carcharhiniformes > Carcharhinidae > Carcharhinus > Carcharhinus amblyrhynchos. Next base: position 12,468,096 of record NC_137356.1, read on the forward strand.
GTGTGTGTGCGTGTGTATGTGTGTGAGTGTGTCTGTGTGTTGTGTGTGTGCGTGCATGTGTGTCTGTGTGTGTGCGTGTCTGTGTGTGTGTACGCTTTTGCAGTCTGCCAACCATTAACCCTTTCAGAGCCCAAACCTTCCCCCAAGACTGCTTGAGTGAACTGCCCTAGGCTGAACATTGTCTAACAATGCAGACAGCGATCAGAGTCACACATGCTTCAGCCTATCAATCAGTCTTTATTATCACCAATGTTCAGCTTCCGAAATATTAAATACACTCAGTAATGTCACCTCCTCTAACGTACCACACTGTAACCCTCTAATATACCACACTCCTCACTGTAACCCTCTAATATACCATACTCCTCACTGTAACCCTCTAATATACCACACTCCTCACTGTAACCCTCTAATATACCACACTACTCACTGTAACCCTCTAATATACCACACTACTCACTGTAAGCCGAGGAAATTCTTCACTCAAAGGGTGGTGAATCTCTGGAATTCTCTGCCCGTTGAAGTGGTGGAGGCTGCCTCGCTAAATATTTTTAAGACGCGGGTTGATGGGTTTTTGATAAGCGAGGGGATTAAGGGTTATGGGGAGAGGGCGGGAATGTGGAACTGAGACACGACAGATCAGCCATGATCTTATTGAATGGCGGGGCAGGCTCGAAGGGCTAGATGACCTACTCCTGCTCCTATTTCTTATGTTCTTATACCACACTCCTCACTGTAACCCTCTAATATACCACACTCCCCCACTGTAACTCCCTCTAATATACCACACTGTAAACATTTATTATATCACACTCCCCACGGTAAACATCTAATATACCACACTCCCCACTGTAACACCCTGTGATATATCACACTGCTTACTGTAACACTCTAATGTAATACATCCCCACAGAAACCCTCTAATGTACCACACTCCTCACTGCAAATCTCTAATGTACCACACTCCCCATGGTAAACCTCTAATATACCATATTCCCCATGATAATACCCCCCAGTATACCACACTGCTCACTGTAAATCCCTAATATACCACACTCCCCTCTGTAACTCTCTAATATAAAACCCTCCCCACTGTAACTCCCTAATATACCACGCTCTCCATTGTAATCCTCTAATATACCACACTCCTCACTGTAACCCTCTAATACACCACATTCCTCACTGTAACCCTCTAATATACCACTCCTCACTGTAACCCTCTAATATACCACACTCCTCACTGTAACTCCCTAATATACCACACTCCCCACTGTAACCCTCTAATATACCACACTCCCCACTGTAACCTTCTAATATACCACTCTCCTCACTGTAACTGCCTAATATACCACACTCCCCACTGTAACCCTCTAATATACCACACTCCCCACTGTAACCCTCTAATATACCACACTCCTCACTGTAACTCTCTAATATACCACACTCCCCACTGTAACCCTCTAATATACCACACTCCTCACTGTAACCCTCTAATATACCACACTCCCCACTGTAACCCTCTAATATGCCACACTCCTCACTGTAATCCTCTAATATACCACACTCCTCACTGTAACCCTCTAATATACCACACTCCTCACTGTAACCCTCTAATATACCACACTCCCCACTGTAACCCTCTAATATGCCACATTCCTCACTGTAACTCCCTAATATACCACACTCCCCACTGTAACGTTCTAATATACAACACTACCCAATGCAACCCTCTAATATACCACACTCCCCACTATAAAACTCTAATATGTCACACTCCCCACTGTAACCCTCTAATATACCACACTCCCCATTGTAACCCTCCAATATACAACACTCCCCACTGTAATTCCCTCTAATATACCACACTCCTCACTGTAACCCTCTAATATACCACACTCCTCACTGTAACCCTCTAATATACCACACTCCCCATTGTAACCCTCCAATATACAACACTCCCCACTGTAACCCTCTAATATACAACACTACCCAATGCAACCCTCTAATATACCACACTCCCCACTATAAAACTCTAATATATCACACTCCCCACTGTAACCCTCTAATATACCACACTCCCCATTGTAACCCTCCAATATACAACACTCCCCACTGTAATTCCCTCTAATATACCACACTCCTCACTGTAACCCTCTAATATACCACACTCCTCACTGTAACCCTCTAATATACCACACTCCCCATTGTAACCCTCCAATATACAACACTCCCCACTGTAACCCTCTAATATACAACACTACCCAATGCAACCCTCTAATATACCACACTCCCCACTATAAAACTCTAATATATCACACTCCCCACTGTAACCCTCTAATATACCACACTCCCCATTGTAACCCTCCAATATACAACACCCCCCACTGTAATTCCCTCTAATATACCACACTCCCCACTGTAAACCTCTAATATATAACCCTCTAATATACAACCCTCCCTCCTGTAATTCTCTAATATGCCACACTTCTTACTATAACCCACTAACGTGCCACGCTGCTCACCATAACGCTCTAATATGCAACACTCCCTACTGTAATCCTCTAATATACCACACTGATCATCATAATGCTCTAATATACCACACTCCCCACTGTAACCCACTAATATACCAAACTGATCAGTGTAACACTCTAATATACCAAACTCCCTACTGTAACTATCTAATAGACCACATACCCCACTGTAGCCCTCTAATATACCAAACTGCTCAGTATAACACTCTAGTATACCACACTCCCCACTGTAACTCTCTAATATACTACACTCCTCACCGTAACCCCTTAATATACCACACCCCCCACTATAACCCTCCAAAATACAACACACCCCAATGCAACCTTCTAATATACCACACTCCTCACTGTAACACCCTCTAATATACCACACCCCCCACTATACCCCTCCAAAATACAACATACCCCAATGCAACCCTCTAATATACCACACTCCTCACTGTAACACCCTCTAATATATCACACTGTAACCCTCTATTATACCACACTCCCCACTGTACTCCTCTAATATACCACACTGCTCTCTGTACTCCTCTAATATACCACACTGCTCACTGTAACCCTCTAATATACCACACTGCTCGCTGTAACCCTCTGATATATCACACTTCCCACTGTAAATGTCCAATATTCCACATTCTTACTGTAGCACCCTCTAATATACCTTTAGATTACATGGAATCATTATTCTCTCTTTATTAAAACCATTCCAAACTGATCCCACGGCTCCACATCACTGGATTTCTCTCTGTGTCAGGTAGTTTTTCTGAAGAGCCCTTTCGGATAAGATTCCTGCCTCCCCAGTCTCTGTGGGATCCACTGCATGTCCCAACAATGCGATATGGAAAAGTATTTTCACTGAGCTGTCTCGGGCTTCACGCACAGCTGCCTTATGTGGAAGGGTTTAGACTGACTGGACTTGTTTTCACGGGAGTTTCGAAGTGTGAAGGGTGAGTGGATTATAGACTGTAAGATCCTGAATGGCCTGCTCTGGGCGGATGTGGGAAGGATGTTTCCTCTTGTGGGTGATTCAGGACTGAGATGAGGAGAATGTTTTCTCTCTCAGAGGTTGCGCGACATTCGAACTCTGTGCCACAGGCGGAATATTTCGATTATTTCTAAGGCGGAGGGAGGTAGATTCTTGTTAGACAAGGGAATCAAATCTGATCAACGTCTGAGTGAAGGGACAACCCTTTAGAACTGAAATGAGGAGGAATTTCTTCAGCCAGAGAATGGTGAATCTGTGGAACTCTTTGCCACAGAAAGCTGTGGAGGCCAGGTCATTGAGCGTATTTAAGACAAAAATAGTTACAGTGCAGAAGGAGGCCATTTGGCCCATCGAGCCTGCACCAAAATCAATCGCACCCAGGCCCTGATCCCACAACCCCACATTTACCTTGCTTATCCCCCTGACACTATGAGGTAATTTTGCATGGCCAATCCACCTAACCCACACATCTTTGGATTTGATTTTGATTTGATTTGATTTATTACTGTCACATATATTGGTATATGGTGAAAAGTATTGTTTCTTGCCTGCTATATAGACAAAGCCTACCGTTCATAGAGAAGGAAAAGAAAAAGTGCAGAATATAGTGTTGCAGTCATAGCCAGGCTGTAGAGAAAGATCAACTTAATGCAAGGTAGGTCCATTCAAAAGTCTGATAGCAGCAGGGAAGAAGCTGTTCTTGAGTCGGTTGGTACGTGACCTCAGACTTTTGTATCTTTTTCCTGATGGAAGAAGGTGGAAGAGAGAATGTGTGGGGTGTGTGGGGTCCTTAATTACGCTGGCTGCTTTGCCATGGCAGTGGGAAGTGTAGACAGAGTCAATGGATGGGAGGCTGGTTTGCGTGATGGATTGGGCTACATTCGCGACACTTCGTAGCCTCTTGCGGTCTTGGGCAGAGCAGGAGCCCAGACCAAGCTGTGATACAACCAGAAAGAATCGTTTCCACGGTACATCTGTAAAGGTTGATGAGAATCATAGCTGACATGGCAAATTTGGGAGCCCCCGGAGGAAACCCACGCAGACATGGGGAGAACGTGCAAACTCCACACAGACAGTGACCTGACGCCAGAATTGAACCTGGGTCCCTGGCACTGTAAGCAGCAGTGCTAACCACTGTGCCACTGCTGTGTGAAAGACGCAGAGAGTGGATTCAACAAAATAATGCCTAGAGTCAGACTCCAGAGCAATGAGGGGCAGCGTGAGAGATTGACACTATTTCCACTGAAGCACAGAAATGTAAGAAAAGACTCATTCCAGGTTATTAATATGGTTCAAAGTTTCAATAAATTGAAGAGGGAAAGGTTATTTATTCCCCGCCGGTGAGTCAGTGCAGAGGGGACATCACACAAAGTCGGAGCAGGAGTAGGGCATTCAGCCGCTCGAGCCTGCTCTATTCAATAAGATCATGGCTGACCTGTTTGTGTTCCAAAGTCCACATTTCCTTGGACCCCCCACAAGACCATAAAATATTGGAGCGGAATTAAACCATTCGGCCCATTGAGTCCACTCCACCATTCCATCATGGCTGATACATTGGAAATAGTGTCAACCTCTCACGCTACTCCTGATCGCTCTGGAGTCCCACCCAGGCATTATCTTGTTAAATCTACTCCTTACGTCTTTCACGTGGCACAGTGGTTAACATTGCTGCCTCACAGCGCCAGTGACCCGGGTTCGATTCCCAGCTCGGGTCTCTGTCTATGTGGAGTCTGCGTGTTCTCCTCATCTCTGCGTGGGTTTCCTCCGGGTGCTCCGGTTTCTTCCCACAGTCCGAAAGACGTGCTGGTTAGGGTGCATCGGCCAAGCTAAATTCTCCCTCAGTGTACCCGAACAGGTGCCAGAGGGTGGCAACCAGGGGATTTTCACAGTAGCTTCATTGCAGTGTTAATGTAGACCTATTTGTGACACTAATAAATAAACTGATACATTACTGTATCCAACAAGAATTTTGCTTTATGTTTGTCTAGGTATAATGGCCAAAATTCTACTGAATATTTTTCATGGATTGAAGCATTTAAATACCTTGTGTAGTGGCCAGCCCATTTAAAGATGCCACATTCATTCCCCATTGGGCCATTGGTTCAAGGTACTTTTAAAGGGGCTAGCTGCTACATAGAGCACCCCTTAAAGGGGCCAGCTACTACATTACACACACCCTTAAAGGGGCTAACTACTACACGCATACCCCTTAAAGGGGCTAGCTACAACATTGCATATCCCTTAAAGGGGCTAGCTACTCATGCACACCCCTTAAAGGGGCTAGCTGCTACATAGAACGCCTCTTAAAGGGGCTAGCTACTACATTGCACGTCCCTTAAAGGGGCTAGCTACTGCATCACACGTCCCTTAAAGGGGCTAGCTATTACATTGCACACCCCTTAAAGGGGCTAACTACTACACGCATATCCTTAAAGGGGCTAGCTACTACATCGCACGTCCCTTAAAGGGGCCAGCTACTGCATCACACGTCCCTTAAAGAGGCTAGCTACTACATCGCACATCCCTTAAAGGGGCTAGCTACTGCAGCGCACGTCCCTTAAAGGGACTAGCTATTACATTGCATGCCCCTTAAAGGGGCTAGCTATGACACCTTGGTTTCTCTGAGGGTAATTCTTGTGAAAGACCGCTTGGCTTTTTATCTCTGCTGAAGTTAATGTAGAGTGATAGTCACTGAGGGGACGTTAGTTTTCACCTTGTCAGTGTTGATATATGTACTGATTCAGGAAGCCTGACTGGAAAGGGACAGAGCCTATTGCAGAAAATGAAACCACCACCATGGGTGCACACACACCAGTCCCTGCCTGGGCTTAGAGTTCATCAGGCCCAGCCCTGGGCCTGCCTGAGAAATGAGTTCCAGCTGGGCAGGAGACTGCCTGTTAGCGGGGGAACTCAAACTCAGTGAGGCCCACAGGGAGCTCAATCAGTAGGCTGAGGGCTGATCTTATAGAGGTCTATAAAATAATGAGGGATATAGATCATCTAGATAGACAATAGCTTTTCCCAAAGGAGCCTAAAACTGGAGGGCACAGGTTTAAGGCGAGAGGGGAGAGATACAAAAGTGCCCAGAGGGGCAATTCTTTCACACAGAGGTGGTGAGTGTCTGGAGCAAGCTGCCAGAGGTAGTAGTAGAGGCGGGTACAATTTTGTCTTTCAAAAGGTGTTTAGACAGTGACAGTTTGTCTCTTTTAATCCGCGGGTGTGTCGGTCCACTTTGTTGTCAAACGAGGGGCATGCACACGGTGGGTCATGCGTGGGCTGCTCTTGGATGTTTCGAGAGTAGCCTAGTACTTTGTGTCGTTGTGTGTGCTTAAACCTGGACCAGCAGACGGGCACCACGACAGCTCAGTGACTATCACTGCTAGCTGTGCAGATACATGGATTTGGGCCCGTGTCTGTGGGAGTTTGCGCATTCTCCCTGTGGTTGCGTGGGTTTCCTCCGGGTGCTCCGGTTTCCTCCCACACCCCAAAGATGTGCTGTTAGGCTGACTGGTGTACCAAATTGACCCTACACTATTCTCCCCTGAATCTGGCTAATTAGGGGTACCATTCGCATACACACGGGGCAAGGTAGGTGTAGGAAAATGCTTTGTTAAGATGGCAGCGTGGGCTCGTTGGGCCGAAGGGCCTGTTTCCCGTGCTGTGTTGTTCTTTGTTCTTTGTTCTATGGGTTTGGTGGGTATAGAGGGATATGGGCCAAATGCGGGCAATTGGGACTAGCTTAATGGTTAATTAAAAAAGGGCGGCATGGACAAGTTGGGCTGAAGGGTCTGTTTCCATGCTGTAAATCTCTACAAATCTAAGGATAGAATTCATTGCCTATCCCCAATTGCCCTTGAACAGGAGTCATGAGCCGATGAGCACTGAGCTAACTGGAATGAACCAAACCTGATGGGTTTTTTTTTACGGCAATCTGGTGACTCCATGGTTATTATTAACAAGATCAACACTTTATTCCTGATTTATTGATTCACCGAATTTCAATTCCTCCAGCTGTTGTGCACTTGATGCTGGGATATTAATCAGGCCTCTCTGTTACTTGTCCGTAACATCAGGGAGGCAGCGGGCGGCTCGTCATCCAGAGACACAGGGTAATGCACATCTTTGGACTGTGGGAGGAAACCCACGCAGACACGGCGAGAACATGCAAACTCTGCACAGACAGTGACCCAAACCGGGAATCGAACCCAGGTTCCTGGCGCTGGGAGGCAGCAGTGCTAACCACTGTGCCGCCCCACAGAAGGCTGCGGAGGCCTGATCATTGAGCGTATCTAAGATGTGAGAGACATGACACAAGAGTGTATTTACATCACAAATACAAATATAAAATAGAAAGCCTTTTGCTCAGTCCGCCTTGTGTCCAACGAGGGGCATACACGCGATGGGTCGTACTTGGGCTGCTCTTGATTGTTCGAGATTGGCCTAGTGCTTCATGTCGTTAGTGTGTGCCTAAACTGGACCAGATACTGGGCAAGACGACAGCTCAGTGACTATCGCTGATTGCTGTGCAGACACATGGATTTGGGCCGGTGTCTGTGGGAGTTTGCGCATTCTCCCCGTGCTTGCGTGGGTTTTCTCCGGGTGCTCCGGTTTCCTCCCACAACCCAAAGATGTGCTGTTGGGCTGATTGGCAGGAATAAATTGTCCCTAAATCAGTTTCCCTCAATCTGGATGGCCATAAAACATTAGACAAGGGTCGTGGGGGGAGAGGGGGACTGGTGGTGTTGAGATGGCAGCGCGGGCTCGTTGGGCCGAAGGGCCTGTTTCCCGGGCTGATTTTGTTCTTTGTTCTTTGTTGTTCTTTGCTCAGTTTTCGGGATGAAGCAATTAGCCAACATTTTAGCTCACTGGAGTTTAGAAGAGTGAGAGGGGATCTCATAGAAACTTATAAAATTCTAACAGAGTTAGGCAGGGTAGATTCAGAAAGAATGTTCCCGATGGTGGGGGACTCCAGAACTAGGGGGTCAGAGTTTGAGGATACGGGATAAACCTTTTAGGACTGAGGTGAGGAGAAATTTCTTCACCCAGAGGGTGGGGAATGTGTGGAATTCACTCCCACAGAAAGTAGTTGAGACCAAAACCTTGTCTAAGAAATTAGATATAGCTCTTGGGGATTAAAGGATCAAGGGTTATGGAGGGGTGAAATCAGGGTATTGAATTTGATGATCAACCATGATCAAAATGAACGGTGGAGCAGATTCGAAGGGCCGAATGGCCTCCTCCTTATTTCTATGTGACAGATCCCTGGCTCATTACCCCCACATGGTGGGCACAGCCTGTAACTGCAGGAGGTGCTGTGTAAATGCTGTGCTGAGGGGCTGATACTGTCTCAACAGTGGGCTGGTGCGCAGAAAGTGCAGAGTATGACATTAATCTCCTTATTTAAGGAAAGATGTAAGTCTGTAAGAAGCAGATCGCAGAAGGTTTACTAGACTAAACCCGGAATGGTGTATTGTCTTATGAGGAAAGGTTGGATAGATATCTGCTAGAGTTTGATTTGATTTATTATTGTCACATTATTGGTATACAGTGAAAAGTGTTGTTTCTTACACGCGATACAGACAAAGCATACTGCTTGTAGAGGAGAGAGTGCAGAATGTAGTGTTACAGTCATAGCTAGGGTGCAGAGAAAGATCAACTTAGTGCGATGTAGGTCCATTCAAAAGTCTGACAGCAGCAGGGAAGAAGCCGTTCTTGAGTCAGTTGGTATGTGACCTCAGACTTTTGTACCTTTTTCCCCGAAGGAAGAAGGTGGAAGAGAGAATGTCTGGGGATCATAGTTTGAGGATAAGGAGGAAACCTTTTAGGAGTGAGGTGAGGAGAAATTTCTTCACCCAGAGGGTGGTGAAAGCTTAATTATGCTGCCTGCTTTTCCAAGACAGCGGGAAGTGTAGACAGAGCCAATGGATGGGAGGCTGGTTTGTGTGATGGATTGGGCTACACTCACGACCCTTTGTAGTTTCTTGCGGCCTTGGGCAGAGCAGGAGCCCATACCAAGCTGTGATACAACCAGAAAGAATGCTTTCTATGGTGCATCTGTAAAAGTTGGTGAGAGTCGTTGCCGACGTGCCAAATTTCCTTAGTCTTCTGAGAATGTAGAGGCGTTGGTGGGGCTTTCTTAACAATAGTGTCGGCATGGGGGGACCAGGACAGGTTGTTGGTGACATGGACGCCTAAAAACTTGGAGCTCTCGACCATTTCTACTTTGTACCCATTGATGAAATCGGGAAGAATAGGAGGTGACTTGAGTGAAATGTTTAAGATGCTGAGGAGTGTTGACAGGCTGGGTGCGGAGACAATACTTCCTCTTGTGAGAGAATCTAGGACTAGGGGGTCACTGATTAAAAATAAGGCATCGCCCATTTAAGACGGAGATGAAGAGAATTGTTTCTCTCAGGGGGTGGAGAGTCCTGGAAATCTCTTCCTCGGAAGGCAGTGGGAGCAGAGACTTTGAATATTTTTAAGACAGCGGTAGATAGGTTCTTGATAAATGAGGGGGTGAAAGGTTATCAGAGGTGAAAGGTTATTGGGGGTTATCAGGGGTGAAAGTTTATCGGGGGTGAGAGATTATTGGGGTGAAATTGATCATGGGTGGGCAGGATTGAGGTTACAATCAGCTCGAGGGACTGAGTGGCCTCCTCCTGCTCTGAATTCCCACGTTCAGACAATTGTGACTTTAGCAGTTGGGGAAGGCCATTCAGCCCTCTGGCCTGCTAACCCATTCGGTTAGAATATTAGTTCCATCTGTCTATATTCTTTCAAACCTTTAGCTAAAAATGTGGCCAATCTCAGTTCTGGAATGTTCCTGAGGGGTGGGGGAGGAAGGTGCTGAGATCAACCCCTCGTGCCCAACCTGAACCTACCCATGCCCCAAGACCCTTGGAGGAGCACCCTCCGTCTGGCAGCGTCAGTGGGGCAAGTGGGCACTAGGCTTTTCTCCTTGACAATCTCCCATCCTTGGGGTCCAAGGTGAGGGATCCGCTGTAGTCAGGGCCTATGAGAATGCCCCCTCCTCCCCCACCATGCCAAACCCGCTGGGGGGTGGGGGGGGTGCGTAAATGAGGGGGAGGGATTTGCATCAGGCTTCAAGCCCACTAACTATACTTAAAACAGGCCTTTGGGATGATTATTGGGCTCCTCCCCACTGAGGGTGGGCATTCGATTGGGATCGGAGTGGGGGGGGGGGGGGGTGGTGCGAGTGGGCCCGGAGTAAACCCCCCAATCCCCAACAAGGTAGGAAAGCAGTGTTAGCACTGCTGCCTCACTGCACCCGGGACCTGGGTTCAATTCCAGCCTCGGGTCACTGTCTGTGCTGAGTCTGCACATTCTCCCTGTGTCTGCGTGGGTTTCCTCCAGGCGCTCCAGTTTCCTCCCACAGTCTGAAAGTTGTCTTGGCTAGGTGCATTGGCCGTGCTAAATTGCTCCTTAGTGTCCAAAGGTGTGTAGGTTAGATGGATTGGTCATGCTAAATTGCCCTTTAGTGGCCAACGATGTGCAGGGTAGGTGGATTGGCCATGCTAAGTTTTCCCTTAGTGCCAGGGAGACGAGTGTGATAAATACGTAAGAGTTACAGGAATAGGGCCTGGGTGGGATTGTTTTTGGCCACTAGCTTTTGGGGTTTGCCCCGAAAACTCACCTGAACTCACCTTGGAACTCACCTGATGAAAGGGCAAACTCTGAAAGCTAGTGGCATTTACTACCAGATAAACCTGTTGGACTTTAACCTGGAGCTGTGAGACTTTTAATGAAGATTCCAGACCCGTCGCTTCATCCACTGGTGATGCTTATTTTCTTTCAAAGCCTGCCCCCTGTAGTTAGAGTGCAGCAATTACACACAATGCAGCCAAACAGAAACTGTGGGATTCTGCAGAATTAATCTGGACCACATCACGCAGGCTCCTGAATAGTCTGCGTTAATTAGCTGAAGGTGTGACTCTGATATCTGATTTGATCTGATACCGGAGTCGTGCCTTCTTTCGACTGAGGAAACTAAACAGAGAACCAAGTTCAGAACAACAAAAAATATATATAAAATTAATCTGGTAGTCACAAGTAGCCTGACATTAATACTGCAATGAAGTTACTGTGAAAATCCCCTAGTCGCCACACTCCGGTGCCTGTTTAAGTTCATTGAGGGAGAATTTAGCACAACCAATGCACCCTAACCAGCACGTCTGGGAGGAAACCAGAGCACCCAGAGGAAACCCATGCAGACATGGGGAGAACATGCAAACTCCACACAGATAGTGACCCAAGCCAGGATCGAACCTGGGTCTCTGGTGCTGTGAGGCAGCTGTGCTAACCACTGTGCCACCGTGCATCTTGAACAGCTTCTCTTGGGGAAAAACAAGCCAAAATGCTTCACAGGAGAAGGAATCAGGAGAATTGACACTGGGGTATGTTTTAGGACAGGTGACCAAAAAGGAGGAAGAGGAGGCTAGCTTTAAGGGGTATCTTAAAGTTAGGGGGAGACAGAGACAGAGAGGTTTACGGAGAAAATTCCAGAACTTACAATCTAGATAAATGAAAACTCCAGCATTTAAGATCAAGGTGATTGAATATTCTACAGTTTATGAATGAGACAACTGCAAAATCTAGAGTTTAATATAGAGAAAGTGAAAAACTCTAGAGTTTAACATCTAGACAACCAGGATAGTCTAGAGTTTAATATCTGGATAGCCAGAACAGTCTAGAATTTAACATCTAGACAGTTAGAGTCTTCTAGAGTTTAATATCTAGATAGCCAGAATATTCTGGAGTTTAATATTTAGACAGGCTATTCTAGAGTTTTATACGGACAACTGAGAAATCTGGAGTTTAATGTAGAGATAGCTAGAATTTCTTGAGTTTACTATTGAGGCAACTGAAAATTCTCGAGTTTAACATCTGGACAGCTGAAAGTTCCTCAGCGGGATTTTCCGGTCCCCTGCGCCCCAAGACTGGAAAATCCTGGTTGACATCCATGTCCTGCCCGCTACCTTTCCCGTGGCGTGCGGGATGGGAAAACTCTGCCCCTAGTCTTTAATATCTGGACAGCCGGAATATTCTAGAGTTTAATACGGAGGCAACTGAAAATTCCAATGTTTAATGCTGGGAATTCTGGAGTGTCGTATTGGGAGATGTGAAAGTTGAAGGGCGCGATCTTACTGGCCCATTCATGCCACACTCCCGCTGCAGCGAGGCTGGAGAGCCGGCACCCAGCCAAATGTCCGTTCACTGCAGCGGGATGGGAAAATGCTTGAATGGCTGTAAGATTCCGGCCCTGGAATTTAACGTCTAGACGGTTGAAATTTCTAGAGTTTAGTACCTGGATAAGCACTCCAATGAGGGGCGGGGAGGAGTGAAGGGAATCATAGAACCCTTCAGTACAGAAAGAGGCCCGTCAGCCCATCGAGTCTGCACTGAGCGCAAACTCACCCAGGCCCTACCCCCATATCCCTACATATTTTACCTGTTAATCCCGCTACCCTAAGCATCTTAGGGCACTAAGGGGCAATTTTAGCATGGCCAGTCAACCTAACCCGCACATCTTTGGACCAGGGGAGGAAACCGGAGCACCCAGAGGAAACCCACGCAGACACGAGGAGAATGTGCAAATTCCACACAGACAGTGACCCAAGCCGGGAATCGAGCCCAGGTCCCTGGAGCAGTGAAGTAGCAGTGCTAACCACTGTGCCACCATGGTGTAAATGAAGAAGCTGCGATTGGACAATACGGGACTCGGTTTTAAAAGCCCGAAGCGCAGAATCCCAACGTGCGGAAGGAGGCCACTCAGCCCCTCGAGTCTGCAGAGAGATGGGAGGCAGTGAAGGGGGCACAGAGGCTTCAAAAAATGAGTTGTCGTCAGGCAAAGAGGAGACTGAAGTGCGGGGAATCGCGAGGATGGAGGGAGCAGGAGGCAGCTGCAGTTTAAGAGGCTGGTGTGAGAGGGGAGAGGAGAAAACTGTGCATTTCAACTGCTTTCAATGTTGTCCGGACAGAAGGCCACAGAGCTGGAACATTAACTCTTTGCCTCTCTCCTCGGACGGGGGCGGGGGGGTGTCTCCACAATGTTCTGTTAAGCACCCCAGTATTTTGCTGTTTGATTTCAGTATTTATTCAGTGCAGTGCCGAGGGAGTGCTGCAGATCCCCCTTGGTGGTTTACTCATCCTTTAATTTGATTTATTATTGTCACATATATTAGTATACAATGAAAACTATTGTTTCTTGTGCGCTATACAGAGAAGACATACTGTTCATAGAGAAGGTAAGGAGAGGGTGCAGAATGTAGTGTTACAGTCATAGGTGTAGAGAAAGATCAACTTAATGCAAGGTAGGTTCATTCAAAAGTCTGATGGCAGCAGGGAAGAAGCTGTTCTTGAGTCAGTCGGTGCGTGACCTCAGAGTTTTGTATCTTTTTCCCGATGGAAGGAGGTGGAAGGGAGAATGTTCATGTTATAGTATTGCTCACAGTTATAGACACGAGGAATTAGATTTGGAGCATTTTCGCTTCCTCACAACCAGAGTTTCTTGGAAACACTTCCAGGTCAGCAAAGTGATCGGCAAAGTGACAGGCAGAGAGTGGATGGACAGGCAGACAAAGAGAGGCACTCTGGGTAAGCGGGACAGGCAAACAAAGACAGACACACCGAATAAGAGGAACAGGCAGACCGGGTAAGAGGGACAGGCAAACAAAGACAGACACACCGAATAAGAGGGACAGGCAGACCGGGTAAGAGGGACAGGCAAACAAAGACAGACACACTGAATAAGAGGAACAGGCAGACCGGGTAAGAGGGACAGGCAAACAAAGACAGACACACCGAATAAGAGGAACAAGCAGACCGGGTAAGAGGGACAGGCAAACAAAGACAGACACACCGAATAAGAGGAACAGGCAGACTGGGTAAGAGGGACAGGCAAACAAAGACAGACACACCGAATAAGAGGAACAGGCAGACCGGGTAAGAGGGACAGGCAGACAAAGACAGGCACATCGAATAAGAGGGACAGGCGGACCGGGTAAGCGGGACAGGCAGACAAAGACAGGCACACGGAATAAAAGGGATAGGCAGACCGGGTAAGCGGGACAGGCAGACAAAGACAGGCACGTCGAATAAGAGGGACAGGCAGACTGGGTAAGAGGGACAGGTAGGATTTTTGATTCTGGGTTCATTTAAAACAAGAATTCTTACTTTGTCTGTGCATTTTGCCCTCTGTCCCTCTCCCTTTCCTCTTTCCCTCTTTTATTGCGTGAAAGGGGGTTACGTAGCGAACCCCTCTCGAATGTGGGTAAAATAAGCCAACCTGCTGAGTTTATCCTGTTGCGGGTAATAGCGGTTAGCACTGCTTCCTCACAGTGCCGGGGACCCGGGTTTGATTTCCAGCTTGGGCCTGTGTGGAGTTTGCATGTTCTCCCCGTGTCTGCAAGGGTTTCCTCCGGTGCTCCGGAGTCCTCCCACAGTCCAAATGACATGCGGGTTAGATGCACCAGCCATGCTAAATTGTCCCTTTGTGTAGCCAAACAGGTGCAACTGTGTGGCAACTCGGGGATTTTCACAGTAACTTCACTGCAGTGTTAATGTAAGCCTGCTTGCAACACTGATCAATAAGATCCAAAAGAAAAATAAAAAGTGATGAATTTGGAAATGATAGCTTTCCATCACATGTTTAAGAAAAGGTCCTGCCCTCCAGGATCAATGCAGAGTCTTCAGAGTGAACATTTATTGAGTGAATTCAATAAAAATATATCTACAATTAGAAATCTACTGATGACCATGAAACCATTGTTGATGGTTAGAAAACCCCATCTGGGTCACTAATGTCCCTTTAGGGAAGGAAATCTGCCATCCTTATCTGGCCTGGCCTACATGTGACTCCACAGCCACAGCAATGTGGTTGACTCTCAACTGCCCTCCAAGGGCAACTAGGGATGGGCAATAAATGCTGGCCCAGCCAGCGACACCCATGTCCCACAGGTAGATTTTAAAAAAACTTCTCACCGAGGGTGGTGAATTTGTGGAACTTGCTGCCCCATAGCACGATGGAGTCTGAATCATCAAACTGTTTCAAGAAGGAGATAGATATATTTCTGATTTTAAAAAAGGGTTAAAGGGATACAGGGAACAGGTGGGGAGGTGGATTTGAGATCAGGGGGAGATCAGCCATGATCTGATTGAATGGCGGAGCAGGCTCGAAGAGCTGGATTTGCCAACTTCTGCTCCTAATTCCTATTTTGTATATCATCCACAAAAATATCAGTGACCCTGTGATCAATGTATGACTCTCCCCAATTCCCTAGCAAGTAATCCGGTGGCACAGAGGTTAGCACTGCAGCCTCACAGCGCCAGGGACCCGGGTTCAGTTCCTGGTTGGGTCACTGTCTGTGTGGAGTCTGCATGTTCTCCCACATTCTCTACCTCCACGCATCAAGGTAGATAAATCCCTGGGACCTGATGAAGTGTATCCCAGGACGTTGTGGGAGGCTAGGGAGGAAATTGTGGGTCCCCTGGCCGAAATATTTGAATCATCGATAGTCACGGATGAGGTGCCTGAAGATAGGAGAGTGGCAAATGTGCCTTTCTTTAAAAAGGGCTGCAGGGAAAAGCCAATGCGCCTAATGTCTGTGATGGGTATGTTGTAGGAAGATACTTTGAAACCTACGGTGTGCTCCGGTTTCCTCCCACAGTCCAAAAGATGTGCTGGTTAGGTGCATTGGCCATGCTAAATTCTCTCTCAGTGTACCCAAACAGGTGCCGGAGTGTGGCGACTAGAGGGATTTTCACAGTAACTTCATTGTAGTGTTAATGTAAACATACTTGTGACAAATAAATAAACTTTAAATAACTAATTCACAGTTGTATTTGGTGATTGTTGAAGATGTGTGGCTGATATGACTATGATTCTATTAATGATGTCTTGAGAAGTGTACATATTACAGAGAAGGAGGTGCTGGAAGTCTTAAAGCACATCAAGGTAGATAAATCCCCAGGACCTGATGAAGTGTATCCCAGGACATTGTGGGAGGCTGGGGAGGAAATTGCGGGTCCCCTGCTAAATAATGATATTTGAATCATCGATAGTCACGGGTGAGGTGCCTGAAGATTGGAGAGTGGCAAATGTTGTGCCTTTGTTTAAAAAGGGCTGCAGAGAAAAGCCTGGGAACTACAGGCCAGAGTGTCTAATGTCTATGGTGGGTATGTTGCAGGAAGGTATTTTGAGAGACAGGATCTACAGGCATTTAGAGACACAAGGACTGATTAGGGACAGTCAGCATGGCTTTGTGAGTGGAAAATCATTTCTTACAAATTTGATTGAGTTTTTTGAAGGGGTAACCAAGAAGGTAGATGAGGGCAGTGCAGTTGATGTTGTCTACATGAACTTTAACAAGGCCTTTGACAAGGTACCGCATTATAGGTTATTGCATAAGGTTAAATCTCACAGGATCCAGGGTGAGGTATCTAAATGAATACAAAATTGGTTTCTTGACAGAAGCCAGAGGGTGGTTGTAAAGGGTTATTTTTTAAACTGGAGGCCTGTGACCAGTGGTGTGCCTCAGGGATCGATACTGGGTCCACGGTTGTTTGTCATTTATATTAATGATTTGGATGAGAATATAGCAGTCGCTGTTACTAAGTTAACAGATGACACCAAGATTGGTGGCATAGTGGTCAGTGAAGAAAGTTATCTCTGATTGCAACGGAATCTTGATCAATTGGGCCAGTGGGCTGACAAATGGCAGATGGAGTTTATTTTAGATAAATGCAAGGTGATGCATTTTGGTAGATTGAACCAGGGCAGGACTTACTCAGTTAATGGTAGGGCACTGGGGAGAGTTACAGAACAAAGAGATCTAGGGTTACATGTTCATAGCTCCTTGAAAATGGAGTCACAGGTGGTCAGAGTAATGAAGAAGGCATTCGGCATGCTTGGTTTCATTGGTCAGAACATTGAATACAGGAGTTGGGATGTCTCATTGAAGTTCTACAGGACATTGGTAAGGTCAGACTTGGAATACTGTGTACAGCTCTGGTCACCCTATTATAGAAAAAATATTATTAAACTAGAAAGAGTGCAGAAAAGACTTAGTAGAATGCTACCAGGATTGATGGTTTGGGTTATAAGGAGTGGCTGGATAGAGTGAGACTTTTTTCCCTGGAGTGTAGGAGGCTGAGGGGTGATCTTATAGAGGTCTATAAAATAATGAGGGGCACAGATCAGCTAGATAGTCAATATCTTTTCCCAAAGGTAGGGGAGTGTAGAACTGAATAGCATAGGTTTAAGGTGAGAAGGGAGACTTACAAAAGTGTCCAGAGGGGCAATTTTTTCACACAGAGGGTGGTGAGTGCCTGGAACAAGCTGCCAGAGAGAGTGTAGCAGCAGTTACAATTTTGTCTTTTAAAAAGCATTTATACAGTTACATGGATAAGATGGGTACAGAGGGATATGGGCCAAATGCGGAGAATTGGGATTAGCTTTAAAAAAAAAGGGCAACATGGACAGGTTGGACTGAAGAGCCTGTTTCCATGCTATAAACTTCTATAACTGTGTACATATCAGACTAACAGCTGAGTACTAAAATCAGTTATTATTAGCAAGTTCTAAATGTGTGACTTGACGAGTCCAAACTGTTTGTTGCCTTCTCCCACCCCCTCTCTCTCTTGAGGGATGATCAGGGACACTTTTCTTCCTTATATTAACACCAGCCTGCACCTGGACCCGTCTCAAGAGCATCCCCGAGGACCGAGATGCTTCATTTCATCATTGTACGGTTGGTACACAGTTCCTTTATCTCCGTCCTTCCCACACAAGATTCTTCAGTCCATCCCTCACCACCCTGATTCAGGGACAGCCCCAGTTAGATCATGAGTGGCTCACTGGTCACTCAACGGACAACAATTATTTTTTAAAAAGTAAGGGTAGAAAAGGCTAAATCGAGAAAAGCTGTCAACGCCCACTGGGAAAAAAAACAGCTAACAGATCAAACAAAACTCCAGCACAGCGGTTAGACACAAAGTCAGACTCTCCTTATGCATTGGCCAAATGATCAAACCAAAACCACCATCAGAAAGAATACTGTACCAGTAGCTGTGTGATTCTCAGTGCTACTGATAGAATCCCTAGCAGAGAAGGAGGCCATTCGGCCCATCAAGTCAGCACTGACTCTCCCAAAGAGTATCTTACCCACGCTCCCCACCCTATCACCCAACCCTACGTATTTGCCCCACTAATCCCCCTAACCTCCACACTAAGGGGCAATTCCACATGACCAATCAACCTTGAACCAATCAAAGATGTGCAGGTTAGATGGATTGACCATGCTAATTTGCCCCTTAATTTCAAAGTTTATTTATTAGTGTCACAAGTCGGCTTACATTAACACTGCGATGAAGTTACTGTGAGAATCCCCTAGTCGTCACGCTCTGGCACCTGTTTGGGTACACCGAGGGAGAAATTAGCATGGCCAATGCACCCTAACCAGCACATCTTTCAGACTGTGGGAGGAAACTGAACCACCCGGAGGAAACCCACGCAGACATGGGGAGAACATGCAGACTCCACACAGAGATCCAAGATGGGAATTGAAATTTGTGATACTAATAAATAAACCAAAAAGAAGGATATGGGACTATTCCCTGGTTGATTAGGACTGGAGTATGTAAGAGAGAAAGGAGGGCTAAAGGGATCAAGGGATATGGGGGGGGAAAGGGGGGGTTATCGGAATATTGAATTCGATGATCAGCCATGATCAAGGTGAATGGTGGAGCAGGCTTGAAGGGCCGAATGGTCTACTCCTGCTTCTAGTTTCTATGATTCTTTAGTTGAGATTTTACAGCCTCACTCACCCTGAAACTGCCTGAGGTCACCGGATCTTTCCATGGTCCACCCCTTGCCCACTCCGATTCCTGTGGTGGGCGGGACGGTAAAATTCCGGCCTTTGTTTGAAGAGCTCACTGGGAACATTTAGTGGATTCTCGGATTGGATATCAGAGGTTGTGGGTCGAGTGATGTGTAGTGACCTCAGTCAGGCCATGGGGGTCGGTCTATTGGAGCATGAACTCCCTGGTTAAGGATCCAAGATGGGCCAGTCAAGGAGCCTTTGCCTTATACTTAACTAGGAGTGGCAGTTCCTCTGGTACCCTCGGAGATAGACTGATCGCACTCTGTGCATTCATAGAACCCCTACAGTGCAGAAGGAGGCCATTCAGCCCGTCGAGTCTGCACTGACTACAATCCCACCCAGGTCCTATCCCCATAACCTCATGCATTTACCTAGCTAGCCCCCTGATATTAAGAGACAACTTAGCACGACCAATCCGCCTAACCTGCACAGTCCTAACGTAGGGAGGAAACCGGAGCACCTGGAGGAAACCCACGCAGGCACGGGGAGAACATGTGGACTCCGCACAGACGGCGACCCAAGCCAGGAATCGAACCCGGATCCCTGGTGCTGTGGGACAGCAGTGCTAACCACTGTGCCACTGTTAGAGTTTGTAAATAAAAGGGTTTTAATGAAGGGACTTTGGCCTCCGAAGGCTTATTACAGAACCCCCGGCTGCCTCAGAGTCAATTGGCACAAACACAACCAAGGGTGGGCTTCACACCCATCCCCCAGATGCACAGGGTGGCGTGATAAGGCATCTTAAAGAAGCATCATTAGGCTGTGCAGAGAGAAAATTAAGCATCTTAATAAAATCCACAGCCCCTTAAATGCGAGCACTGCCTCTTATCAGTCTGAGGAAGTCAGGTCTTCAGAAGGGCCTTGACATCTAACTGTTCCAGGTGATAATTGTAGAGCCTGCTTCAGAACCCAATACCGGCAGCTGCTCGCCACAACGGCAGAGATTTGCAGTTGCTGAGAGATGTTTATCGCCTTCTTTTAAAGACAATTTGCTCGAGTCTGCGCTGAGAGGTGAGAGGTGGGGAGGGTGACTCGCTCAGGCAGACTGGATGTGGTCAGGAACCGTTGAGGCGGTGGCTGGGAGGGGAGGGAGGTTGGCCTCTTGTGGTCTGCAGCTGCTAACTTCGTTGTCGTTGGGGTGAAGACAAAACAGTCGGTGCCCGCCTCCATTTTTAGTACCTCTGTCAGAAGGCAGGAAGTGGCCTTCTTGCTACCTGGAACCAACGTTGACACGCTGGCTTATTCCTGGTTTTCTCCAGGGGGTTCGAGGCAGAGAGAGGACTGTCCCCCACCTCGTCCACCCCATCTGACCTTGAGTAATGGGCTTGCTCCCTCTCTTCCCTTCTCTGCAGCTGTGATTCTGTAGGTAACCATCCAAATCTACAGGCCGAGGTTCAAGGACCATGCCAGCGACAATGTCCCTGATAGAGATCACAAGAGTGTAGAGTCACAACGTACAGGAGAGGGCCCTTTGGCCCATCGAGTCTGCACTGACAAATCTACACTGAATCTACACTCAAGTTTCACTGTCTTTGAGGGTGGTTTCTGTTGACTCTCTCAGCATTGACAATGGATTTACGGTTGTTGAATGAGGCTCTGAGATTTTCAGGTTGTTGATCTGTTCTAACTGTAATCCAGCCTCTTTGATCGAGCCGAAATGTTACCTTTCTGATTGATTTTCAGACAATGGAAACGGTTTAGCAAAATGCCCCACAAACAGCAAGACTGTCCCAGCGAGCTACTCTTCATGGGGAAATTTAAACCATGCATTTTAGCACCTTTCACCAGTGGTGCACACACTCACACACACACACACGCACAATCACACACACTCACTCACATACACACACATTCATGCACACACACTCACGCACACACAATCACACACACACACACACACTCACGCACACACGCACAATCACACACACTCACACATACACACACATTCATGCACACACACTCACGCACACACACACACACACTCACGCTCACACACACAGTCACACACACTCATGCACTCATGCACTCACACACACATGCACACACATACACACACTCACATTCACACTCACACACACACTCAATGTTACTGTAACATACACACATTGCAACACATAGTAGCACACACACACATACAGTAACACACACACTCACACAAACTCAAACACACTCAGTAATACATATACACGCAAACATATACTGAATGACAGATGCAAACATTCAGTAATTCTTCCCACCGAAATGAGTGAATTGAGTGAGTGGCACACAGTGGTTAGCGCTGCTGTCTCACAGCGCCAGGAACCCAAGTTCAATTCCAGCCTTGGGTGACTGTCTGTGTGGGATTGCTCTGGGTGCTCCAGTTTCCTCCCAAACTCCAGAGGTGTGCAGGTTAGGTGGATTGGCCATGCTAAATTACCCCTTAGTGTCCAAAGATGTGCAGGTTAGATGGATTGGCCATGGGAAATTGTAATATTGATTGAGGGATAAATATTGAACTAAGGAGAATTCATCTGAACTCATTTGGCCACATTATTGACACAACTTCCATGGCCAACAAATCCTGAAGTGGGACTCTCCATACTATCATAGAATCCCTATGTGCAAAAGGAGGCTCATCAAGTCTGCACCAACTCTCCAACAGAGCATCCTACCCAGGCCCTATTCCCGGAATCCCATGTATTTACCCTGCTAATCTCCCCAAACCCACACATCCTGGGACATGAAGAGGCAATTCAGCATGGCCAATCCACCTAACCTACAGATCTGGGGGAGGAAACTGGAGCACCTGGGGGGGGGAAACCCATGGAGACACAGGGAGAATGTGCAAACTCTGCACAGTCAGTGACCCAAGGCCAGACTTGAACCCGGATCCCTGGGACTGTGAGGCAGCAGTGCTAATCACTGAGCCACATTGCTATGGCTCTGGGCTCCCATGTAGGCTGTACTGGGTGAGGACAGCAGATTTCCTTCCCTAAAGGACATTAGCGAACTGGAATGGTTTTTATGACAATCGAGAATGGTTTCACGGTCATCACTAGACTCTTAATTCCAGGTATTTTTATTATGCAAGTTTCACCATCTGACACAGTGGGATTCGAACCCAGGTACCCTGGGTCTCTGGATTATTTGTTCTGTGACGATACTGCCTCCCTGGGCACTTGTACCCAGACCTACTGGCCCAGAGGTAGGGATGCCATCCACCGCGTTTCTTAAGGGTGGCGACAGATGCTGCCACAATCTATTTTGCTTTTGCAAAGGAGCCATAAAACAAAAGGCAGAGCCATCAGGAGTGTAGACACACAGAGAGATCTGAGAGTACAGGCCCACAGATCCTTAAAAGTGGCAGCACAGGTGGAAAAGGTGGTGAAGAAAGCAATGCTTGTCTTCATCGGTCGGGACATCGAGTATAAAAGTTGGGAAATTATGTTACAGTTGTATAAACCGTTGGTTAGGCCATGTTTGGAATAGTGTGTCCAGTTCTGGTCACCACACTACCAGAAGGACATGGAGACTTTGGAGAGAGTGCAGAAAAGGTTTACCAAGATTTAGCCTGGTGTAGAGGATATTAGCTATGAGGAGAGATTGAATAAACTGGGGATTGTTCTCCCTGGAAAGACAGAGGCTGAGGGGCGACCTGATAGAAGTTTATTGAAATTATGTGGGGTATGGATAGGGTGAACAGTTGGAATCTTTTTCCCAGGGCAGAAATGATAATTACAAGGTAAGGGGGAAAAGGTTCAGTGGAGATGTGCAGGGGAAGTTTCTTACACAGAGGGTATTGGGGGCCTGGAATGCACTGCCAAGTGAAGTGGTTGAAGCAGATACATTAGCCAGATTTAAGACTTATCTGGATACGCAGAGGAACAGACAGGGAATAGAGGGGTACAGGCAATTGGTCTAGACAGGGCAATGTGATTGGTGTAGTATTGATGGGCCGAAGGGCTGTACTGTTCTTTATTCTTTGCTTTTTGCTTTCATACTATCAGATGAATACAGATCTTTTTAATCATTACGCACAATAAACTTGAGATCAGCATGTACATCCTCTCCTATGATGTGGCAAGAGGCCATTTGTAAATTGAGTTTAAAAATCTGATAAAGATTGGCTGCTTTGTCACAAACAATCTGTTACCGAACACCTGCCTCTCAGCCACTTCCAGGAGGTCCCACTCCTCCACCCTCAGTGCTTCCTACATTGACTCGATGCACAAACCCGGCCTTCGCGCGCCTTTGTCTCCAGAACTTCGAGGCGTTTGCAACATTGAAAGGAATTTTGTAGATCCCCTGCAGTGCAGAAGAGGCCATTTGACTCACTAAGCCTGTGCAAACTCTCTGACAGAGTATCTTACCCAGGCCCTCTCCCCCACCCTATCCCTGTAGCCCCACACAGTTCCCATGGCCAATCCACCTAACCTGCATATCTTGGGAGACTAAGGGGCAATTTAGCACGGTCAATCCACCTAACCTGCAAATCTTTGGATTGTGGGAGGAAACCGGAGCACCCGGAGGAAACCCACGCAGACATGGGGGGAATGTGCAAACTCAACACAGACAGTGATCCGAGGCCTGAATTGAACCCAGGCCCCTGGTGCTGTGAGACGGCAGTGCTAACCCACTGTGCCACTGCACCGCCCCCTTCACTTTCAGCTCTAGCTACACTGATTCAATACACAAACCCAGCCTTCACACTCCTTTGTCTTTTGAAAGTTGAGGCATTTTAGATGCTAAAAGGATGTCTATGATTGAAACTAGATTCTCAGGCAGGCACAATCAAGACGAAGAGGGCATAAAAATAAATTTCATGAAAAACATCCGCATGTGGCTGGAGAAACTTACTCTCCATTCATTTGGACAAACACAAGAATGCCAAATTTCAAATGCTTACTCCACTTGCAAGATATTCAGCTCCTTTTACTCCCACAATAGAAATTGATGCTTTGAAATTTGGCATTCTTGTGTTTGTCCTGATGATTGGAGGCTTTGACAACATTTTTCTCTTTCCAGCAATATTCCAAAAATTATTTCTGGGGCAGCACAGTGACACAGTGGTTAGCAGTGCTGCCTCACAGTGCCAGGGGCCTGGGTTCAATTCCAGCCTCAGAATGTCTGTCTGTGCAGAGTCTGCACGTTCTCCCTATGTTTCCTCCGGGTGCTCCGGTTTCCTCCCATGCTCCAATGATGTGCAGGTTAGGTAGATTGGCCATGGTCAATTGCCCCTTAGTGTCCAAAGATCTGCAGGTTAGGTAGATTGGCCATGCTAAATTGCCCCTTAGTGTTCAAAGATGTGCAGGTTAGGTGGATTGGCCATGCTAAATTGCTCCTTAGTGTCCAAAGATCTGCAGGTTAGGTGGATTGGCCATGCTAAATTGCTCCTTAGTGTCTAAAGATATGTAGGTTAGGTGGATTAGCGGGATTAATTGCCTGGGGTTACGGGAATGGGGTGGGGATTGGGCCTGAGCGGAATGTTCTGTTGGAGAATCAGTACAGGCTCGATGGGCCAAATGGCACTGTCGGGATTCTATGATTCTATGATGTCCTGGAAGTGGCTGGGAGGCAGGTGTTCTATAACAGATAAGCAGCTATCCTTGGTGCCAATCTTCAGCAGATTTTTAAACTCAATTTACAAATGGCCTCTTGCCACATCAGAGGAGAGTATGTACGTGTTGACATCAAGCCTTGGGTGATCTGAAAGTTAGGAAGTATAATCATTTCAGGGTTCATGCACAGAATCTTGTGAATATGATTGGGGAGTTACAGGTGCAGGTTGCCATGTAAAAACCTGATGATAACTGAGATTCTGTGATTCTGAAAAAGTCTTGATTCATCTGACAGCAATAGAAGTACAGCCTGACTGCCTCTCCTTTTAGACCCTAGTCGAATAACCATTAAATAACTCCACCCTCTAAAACCACAGAATTGCTACAGCGCAGAAGGAGGCCGTTCGGCCCATCCTGTCTGCACTGGCTCTCCAAACGAACATCATGACTTAGTTCCATTCTCCTGCCTTTACCCCATACCCCCGGCACGTTGTTTCCATTCAAATCATCATCTAATGGCCTCTTTAATGTCACGATACAACCTGCCTCCACCTCACTTCCAGACAACGTATTCCAGACCCCAATCACTCGCTGGGTGAACAAGGATTTTATTTCCCATATCGCATTTGCTTGTTTTGCAAATCGCTTTATATCTTTGTTCCTCTCATTCCCGACCCTTTTACGAGTGGGAGCAGTTTCTCCCGATCTACTCTGTCCAGCCCCCTCATGATTTAGAACATCTCTATCAAATCTCCCCTTCGCCTTCTTCCAGTCTGTAGCTCAGTCCCAGCCAACTGTTACTCCATACACAAACCATCTGAATCTCTTAATGGGATTCTGGACTTTAACTCATTACTGGGGATCTGTTAAACATCCCACACAAATCCCTTGATCAGCCAAAAAATCCATCTCAGGCAGCTATGATCCGGATATATGAATCACCTGAACTCTTTTGAACATTCTTCACCTTGGAGCTCACTCCCAGATATGAGAATCTCCAAATATTCCATCCGATCTCAAAGATTCAATTCCAGTCTGTAACTCACTCCCGGGTATCTGTTATTCTATATAAAACCACCCCGAACCCCTCGATTAGATTCCAGTCTGTAACTCACTCCCGGGTATCCGTTATTCTATATATAAACCACCCCGAACCCCTCGATTAGATTCCAGTCTGTAACTCACTCCCGGGTATCTGTTATTCTATACATAAACCACCCCGAACCCCTCGATTAGATTCCAGTCTGTAACTCACTCCCAGGTATCTGTTATTCTATATATAAACCACCCTGAACCCCTCGATTAGATTCCAGTTTATAACTCACTCCTGGATATCTGTTATTCTATGTATAAACCACCCCGAATCCCTCGATTAGATTCCAGTCTGTAACTCACTCCCGGGTATCTGTTATTCTATATATAAACCATCCCGAACCCCTCGATTAGATTCCAGTCTGTAACTCACTCCTGGATATCTGTTATTCTATATATAAACCACCCCGAACCCCTCGATTAGATTCCAGTCTGTAACTCACTCCCGGGTATCTGTTATTCTATATATAAACCACCCTGAACCCCTCGATTAGATTCCAGTCTGTAACTCACTCCCAGGTATCTGTTATTCTATATATAAACCACCCTGAACCCCTCGATTAGATTCCAGTCTGTAACTCATTCCCGGGTATCTGTTATTCTATATATAAACCACCCTGAACCCCTCAATTAGATTCCAGTCTCTAACTCACTCCCAGGTAAACATTATCCTATATCATTCATAAAGCTTGTTTGGCAGCTTATAACTCATTACCTGTTATTCTATATCCAGAATACCCAATCCCTTCCGTTAGCCCTGTAATTCACTGCTATTGTCCATTATTCTTTATATAAACCACCCAAAATTCTCAATGAGCTTATATCTTCCATTATTTGACAGGTAAGGCCACCCTGACATTTGGATTAGATTCCAGCTCATAAATCAACATCATAGTGAGACTATCAGTGAGGAGACAGTGAGCAGGATAAGGTGGTTAGACTGTCACATCCCCGCTGTGAGTCGGGTTTGTGCATTGGTGTAGTCAGCTCAAGGTTCCTGTTGGGGTCAGGGTTGACCAACCGCCATTGTCTGAGGTGCTGGCTCTGAGGTGAGGTTGCCGGGGCGATACTGGAAAGTTTTCACTGGGCAGAGAGTGGACTGCGTTCAGACACCGGGGGGCCAGCGCTCACTCTCTCATCTGATAAGGCAGAGCAGCCAGCACTGAGCAGTGAGGCTGCTTTCCAATGTTACCTGAAGCAACTGAAACGTGAAAATAGAAAAATAACCCAACCGCCACCTCCCCCCCCCCCCCCCCCCCCACACACACACACACACACACACACACACACACAAATACTCTCTCTCACACTCTCTCACACACACTGTCTCTCACACACTCTCTCACACACTCTCTCTCTCACACACATACTCTCTCTCACACGCACTCTCTCTCACACACACACTCTTTCATACACACTCCTTCTGACTCACACTCACACACACACACTCACACACACTCTCATACACACTTTCTCACAACACACACTCTCTCACACGCTCTCTCTCTCACACACACTCACTCACACACTCACACTCTCTCACACACACACACTCTCACACTCTCTCAGACACACTCACACACGTTCTCTCACACACACACTCTCAGACACACAGTCTCTCTCTCACACTCTGTCACACACACACTCGCTCTCACACACAGTCTCTCTCTCACACACTCTCTCTCAGACACACACTCTCTCAGACACACTCTCTCTCACACACACACACTCTCTCTCACACACACACTCCCTCTCTCATACACACACTCTCTTGCACACTCCCACACACACGCACACGCTCTCTCTCTCTCTCTTGCACACACATGTACACTGACACGGTCACTCATTCACACTCTGTTCTCTCAATCACCCAACCAATTCCATCCTGCCACAGATTCAGTTCCCTATCTGTCCCCTCACTCATTGGGTTCCCTCAATGAGGAGGACATCTGGGAACCTAGACCCAGAAGGAAACTTCCCAAGCATAGTCACTGCTGCAACGTAGGAAACCCGGTATCCCAATTCATGCACAGCAAGATCCCGTGGTGATTGTGACCAAGCAATCCCTTTGTTTTCACTGTGGAGTGTTTACAGTTTGGTACGGGAGCGCGGATCCCTTTCTTCCGAAGTCCTGCTGTTTCCAGGGAATGTTTTTATTGAGGGTTCTCCGTTTTACTACAAGATGCAACAAATTTGCTTCATCAATGGCCTTCCTTCCAGCAAAATGTCAGAAGTGCCAGTGACTACGCAATGTTCAGTATCATTTGTAACTCCTCAGATAATGAAGCAATTCATGTCTAAATGCAGCAAGACCTGGACAATATCCAGGCTTCTACTGAGAAGTGGCAAGTAACATTCATGTCACGTAAGTGCCTGGCAATGACCATCTCCAACTAGGACCTAACTATCACCCCCTGACATTCAATGGAATTATCATCACTGAATCCTCCACTATCAATATCCTGGGAGTTACCATTGGCCAGAAACCATGTGGCTGCCATTACAGGTCAGAGGCTGGGAATCCTGCAGTGGGTAACTCACCTCCTGACTCCCCCAAAGCCTGTCCACCATCTACAAGGCACAAGTCAGGAGTGTGATGAAAACATTGCCCCCTCTGGACCCTTTTGTATCTCTCCCCTCTCACCTTAAACCTATGACCTCTGGTTTTAGACTCCCCTACCTTTGGGAAAAGATGTTGATTATCTAACTTATCTATACCCCTTGTTATTTTATAGATCTCTGTAAGATCACCCTTAAGTTTCCTATGCTCCAGGGGAATAAGTCCCAATCTATCCGGCCTCTCCTTATAACTCAAACCATCGAGTCTCAGTAGCAACCTAGTAAATATTTTCTGCACTCTTTCAGTTTTAATAATAACCTTTCTATAATAGGGTGACCAGAACTGTACACAGTATTTCAAATCTGGCCTTACCAATGTCTGGTACAAGATTCCTGATAGACAAGGGAATTAAGGGTTATGGGGAGAAAGCGGGAAAGTGGAACTGATCCACTTCAGATCAGCCATGATCTTATTGAATGGCGGGGCAGGCTCGAAGGGCTAGATGGCCGACTCCTGCTCCTATTTCTTATGTTCAACAAGACGCCCCCGTCATGTGTTCAATGGGGATAGGCCGAATAGGCATTTACAAAGAACCTGCTCTGGGTGTGGATAAAGTACGTCCCTTCTCTCTTCTTATCCAACAGGGTGGGTGGCGCATTAGGCCGGAATTGTGCGTATGTGACCTGTCGGCCATTTTGGGGTTTGATAGGTATCCGAGCTGTGCCTGTCTTTTTCAGAAGAGACCAGAATTTTACACACTCCCTCCCCAGCAGGCTCAAAGGCGCAGGGTGGTGACGGGCGGGAGGTGGGGTAAGGAGGGGGGCGAAGCCTGAAATTGGATGGGTGGGGCTCGATGGACTGGATGGCCTCCTTCTGCACTGCAGGGGTTCTGTGATTCTATTCTATGGTTCAAAATGTCTGTAATGTTTCTTTGACTGTATTGAAACATTTCGGAGTGTAGCATGATGTACGCAGAGAACCTGAGTATTATTTCACTTTGTCAGATGGCCAGTTTGGAATGTTCTTGCGGATATTTTATGAAGCGCAATTTTTTTGCAAAAAAAAAGTACTCAGACCGTCCACAAGGTGGTGTGTTGGAGTCATAATGCTTTAGGTGTGTCGCCATTGCAGACTCTTATCCAAGTTCCCTCAACGTTTAACCAGGTGATTGTAAACTAAACCAGCCCAAACTGCTGAGGCAGCCGCACTGATAATGAAACGTTCTTGCTCTCTCAAGGGAGTGCAACGAAGGTATACCAGGCTGATTCCGGTGATGGCAGGACTGATGTATGAGGAGAGATTGAGTAGGTTAGGATTGTTTTCACTAGAGTTTAGACAAATGAGGAGGGAGGAAATCTCATAGAGACTTATAAAATTCGAAAAGGACTGGACAGGGTAGATGCAGGAAGCATATTGCCAATGGTGGGGGCGTCCAGAACCAGGGGCCCACAGTCTGAGGATTCAGGGTGGACCATTTAGGACGGAGGTGAGGAGACAGTTCTTCACCCGGTGAGCCTGTGGAATTCATTCCCACAGGAAGTAGTTGATGCCAAAACATTGAATGTATTCAAGAGGCAGCTGGATATAGCACTGAGAGCGAATGGGGTCAAAGGTTATGGGGAGAAAGCAGGATTAGGCTGTTGAGTTGGATGATCAGCCATGATGGTGATGAAAGGCGGAGCAGGCTCGAAGGGCCGAATGTCCCTCCTATCTTTTACGCTTCTAGAAAACCGAGAAGCGAACATAACCAAAAGATGGGTCTTGAAGATTTCCAGGAGTGGGGCTGAAGGTGTCCAGCGTTAGTTGGTTAACTAACAGAAAGCAAAGAGTGGCGATCAGTGACTAGTGGTGTGCCTCAGGGATCAGTGTTGAGACCGCAATTGTTTACGATTTACAGAGATGATTTGGAGTTGGGGACCAAGTGTAGTGTGTCAAAATTCACAGATGACACTAGGATGGGTGGCAGAGCAAAGTGTGCAGAGGATGCTGAAAGTCTGCAAAGGGATATAGATATTCTCAGTGAGTGGGTGAGGGTCTGGCAGATGGAGTACAATATTGGTAAATGTGAGGTCATCCATTTTGGTAGGAATAAAAGCAAAATGGACTATTATTTAAATGGTAAAAAATTGCAGCTTGCTGCTGTGCAGAGGGACCTGGGTGTCCTTGTGCAGGAATCTCAAGGAGTTGGTTTGCAGGTGCAGCAGGTAATTAAGAAGGCAAACGGGATTTTGTCCTTCATTGCTAGAGGGATGGAGTTAAAAACAGCGAGGTTATATTGCAGCTGTAAAAGGTGCTGGTGAGACCACACCTGGACTACTGTGTACAGTTTTGATCTCCTTACTTGAGAACGGATATGCTGGCACTAGAGGGGGTGCAGAGGAGATTGATTCCGGAGTTGAGAGGGTTGGTTTATAACAAAGAACAACACAGCACGGGAAACAGGCCCTTCGGCCCAACGAGCCCACACCGCCATCTTAACAGTATGAGTCCCCTCTCCACCCATGACCCTTCTCTATGGTTATGGCATTCCACATTGAGGGAAGACTAATTTAGGGACAATTTGTTACACCAATCAGCCTAAGAGCACATCTTTGGGGTGTGGGAGGAAACCGGAGCACCCGGAGAAAACCCACGTAAGAGACTGTGTAGACTGGGGCTATACGCACTGGAATTCAAAAGAATGAGGGGAAATCTTATAGAAACATATAAGATTATGAAGGGAATAGATAAGCTAGAAGCAGGGAGGTTGTTTCCACTGGCGGGTGAAACTAGAATAGGGGGCATGGCCTCAAAATAAGGGGAAGCAGATTTAAAACTAAGTTGAGGAGAGCCTTCTTCACACAAAGGGTTAGTGATCTGTGGAATTCCCTGCCCAGTGAAGCAATTGAGGCTACCTCATTGAATGTTTTTCAGGCAAGGATAGATAGATTTCTGAACAGTAAAGGAATTGAGGGTTATGGTGAGAGGGCGGGTAAGTGGAGCTGAGTCCATGAAAAGATCAGCCATGATCTTATTGAATGGAGGAACAGGCTCGAGGGGCCAGATGGCCGACTCCTGCTCCTAGTTCTTATGAGTGCTGGGATGTGGCCATTCCCTTAGACAGTTGTTCCACTGGGGGATTATCCTTCCAGCTCAGTATTCCTATTTCTCATTCCTTTTTTTGTGTGTTCCTCTGGGTGGGGAGGAAGGGAGTGAAGATTGGTGACGCACTGTTCTGGAACCAAATGCTCCTTTTAGTTTGAGAGGCTTGGACACCGAGGTTGTCAGGTTCTCGGTAAATGAGGAAAGGGACAGATTGGGGGTTTGTGGCCCACTCCCTCGAAGGGCCTGGCATCAGTGACTTGAGCTTTGAACCACATTTTGAGACACACAAGTCTAATCCCACCCGTATCCTTTGATATTTGTCATTCTCAAGCAATTTTTAAAAAAATGTAATTAATCTTGCCTCATAGAATCTCTACAGTGCAGAGGGAGGCCATTTGGCCCATCGAGTCTGCACCAACCACAATCCCACCCAGACCCCATCCCCATAATCCCATGCATTCACCCTAGCTAGTTCCCCCGACACTAAGGGGCAATTTGGCATGGCCAATCAAACTAACCTGGACATCTTTCAGACTGTGGGAGGAAACTGGAGCACCCGCAGGAAACCCACGCAGACACGGGGAGAATGTGCAGACTCTGCACAGACAGTGACCCAAGCTGGGAATTGAACCCGGGTCCCTGACGCTGGGAGGCAGCAGTGCCTCACTGTGCTGCCGTGCCAACTCTAATGGCGGGGACCCGGTGCAGAACAGTGGGGCCTTGGCAACTCATTAATCCCTGGGATGGCAGGATTGTCGTGTGGGGAGAGATCGGGTTTGACAGGGTCTGTATTCTCTGAAATTCAGAAGCGTGAGAGGGGATCACATGGAATTGGATAAAATCCTGACAGGGCTGAACGGACTGGGTGCAGGGATGATGTTTCCTCTGGCTGAAGGGGTCTGGACAAAAGGGTCACAGTCTCAGGATAGAGGGTAAACCATTCAGTGTTTAGCACTGCTGCTTCACAGTGCCAGGGACAGAGGTTCAATTCTGGCCTCAGGTCACTCTTTGTGTGGAGTCTACACATTCTCCCAGTGTCTGCATTGGTTTCCTCCGGGTGCTCTGGTTTCCTCCCACACTCCAAAGATCAGTAGGTTAGGTAGATTGGTCATGCTAAATTGCCCTATAGTGTCCAGAAAAAATGCAGGTTAGGTGGATTGGCCATGCTAAACTGTCCCTCAGCATCCAGAGATGTGTAGGTTAGGTGGATTGGCCATGCTGAATTGACCCTTAGTGTCCAAAGATGTGCTGGTTAGGTGGATTGGCCATGCTAAATTACCCCCTAGTGTCCAAAGATGTGCAGGTTAGGTGGATTGGCCATGCTGAATTGCCCCTTAGTGTCCAAAGACGTGCAGGTTAGGTGGATTGGCCATGCTAAATTGCCCCTTAGTGTCCAAAGACGTGCAGGTTAGGTGGATTAGCCATGCTAAATTGCCCCTTAGTGTCCAAAGATGTGCCGGTTAGGTGGATTAGCCATGCTGAATTACCCTTTAGTGTCCAAAGGTGTGCAGGTTCGATGGTTTAGCCATGTGTGCAGTTATGGGATTAGGGCAGGGGAGAGGACCCAAGGTAAGATGCTGTGTCAGAGAGTTGGTGCAGACTCAGTGGGCCACATGGCCTTCTACACCGTAGGGATTCTATGATTGTATTGTGTGACAGTCTGCAATGGACAGAGAGGAGGGTAAAGTTAACCAAAGAGGTTATTTTAGCAATGTGGGCCGTGATCCATTTCTGTCTGGTGTTTAAAATGGAAAGTCCCTGCAGAATACAATGGATGTCGTGTGAAAGAAAGCAGTGAATAAAGGAAACAGTACATGGTTGTGATGCCACCAATATTTGAACTGCGGCCAGTACCGCTCCCCTATCATAGCAAACAATTTCCACTGACAGCCACCTTCTTTATTTACCACAATAGTGTCACAAATCATTGGCAAACTGGCATTTTCTTTTCTTGTGGAACATCCTGTTCTCCAATTTCCCACCTTTCCTGAATAGTAGCTCAGTGTTGGAACATTACGGTGGCACAGTGGTTTAGCACTGCTGCCTTACAACGCCAGGGAACCGGGTTTGATTCCTGGCTTGGGTCACTGTCTGTGTGGAGTCTGCACGTTCTCCCCGTGTCTGCGTGGGTTTCCACCGGGTGCTCCGGTTTCCTCCCACAGTCTGAAAGACTGTGCCGGTTAGGGTGCATTGGCCGTGCTAAATTCTCCCTCAGTGTAACCCGAACAGGCGCCAGGATGAAGAGGCTTTTCACCTTAACTTCATTGCAGTGTTAATGTAAGCCGACTTGTGACAATAATAAATAAATGTAACGATCTGAATATTCTAAATCTCCTGACCAGCCTCTCTTCATCCTGCATCTGAAAATGCCCCTTCATCTCCAAACCCAACTACCTGTATCCCAAATCGTGCCCAAGTGTATTCCACCCATCACTCCTGTGCTTGGTGAGGTGCGTTAGCTATCAGTCTCGCACCAATTTTAAAATGTGCATCCTTATTTTCTGTAATCATACAATCCTCTCTATCTCCCCCACCCTATCCCCATAATCCCATTCATTTACCACCTAACCTACACATCTGTGAACACTAAGGGACAATTTAGCATGGCCAATCCACCTAACCTGTACATCTTTGGACACTAAGGGGCAATTTAGCATGGCCAATCCACCTAACCCACACATCTTTGGACACTAAGGGGCAATTTAGCATGGCCAATCCACCTAACCTGTACATCTTTGGACACTAAGGGGCAATTTAGCATGGCCAATCCACCTAACCCGCACATCTTTGGACACTAAGGGGCAATTTAGCATGGCCAATCCACCTAACCCGCACATCTTTGGACACTATGGGGCAATTTAGCACGGCCAATCCACCTAACCTCCACATCTTTGGACTGTGGAAGGAAACCGGAGCACCGGAGGAAACCCACACGGACACAGGGAGAATGTGCAGACTGCTCACTGGCAGTGACCCAAGCCCAGGAATCGAACCCGTGTCCCTGGTGCTGCAAGGCAGCAGTGCCCACCACCATGCCGATATACCCATCTGGTTCACTGATGCCCCTTCAGGGGAAAGAGATCTGCCGTCCTTACCCAGTCTGGCCTACATGTGTCTCCAGAGCCACAGCAATGTGGTTGACTCTTGAATGCCCATCTGAAAAATGGCCAAACGAGCCATTCAGTTCCAGGGCAAGTAGGGATGGGGCAATAAATGTGAGGCCCAGGCAGTGACGCCCATATCCCGTGAATAAATAAAGGAAAAATACAGCTACGGATACGATCAAAAAACAAACAGTCCTGATTGGACCGAACGGTTTCTAAACATCTGTCCTCATTCTTTGCAATCAAAATATTTTCACATGAAGAATTCTTTTCTGTCAAAGTTTCTCCAAGTATCTTATCACTTCCGGCTTTCAAGTAATGCACGGCCTTTGTGTGGTGTTTGGCAGTCTAAGCTAAGAGGAAAGTGCAGACACAACAACAACAGAGCCGTAGAAACAAGATGGAGCACTCGATAAGGGAGGATTTGTGACATGTTTTGCTGTAATCTGGAAAAGTGCTTTCCAGTGGCAGCTCTCGCCACCTCCATCCATCTCAAAGCGCTTCAGTCATTGAGGTCCCGTTGTTACGCAGTGACCGATCAGCACACAGCAAGATCCCACAAACCACGCTACGTCAATGACCAAGCTCATCTTGTGATGTCGACCGAGGGATAAACATTGCCCCGGTGGTCCGGGGCAGAAGTCCCACCCAGCCCCAAAAACTGTGCCGTGGCATCTTTCATACCCATCGAGCAGCAGATGGGACACCGGTATATCACAGATCAAAGACAGTTACCAAAGAATCTACAGTGCAGAGGGAGGCCATTTGGCCCATTGAGTCTGCACCAACAACATTCCCACCCACGACCAATCCCCATAACTCCATGCATTTACCCTGCTAATCCCCTTGACATTAAGGGGCAATTTAGCATGGCCAATCCACCTAACCTGCACATCCTTTGGAGTATGGGAGGAAACAGGAGCACCTGAAGAAAACCCACACAGACACGGGGAGAACGTGCAGATTGCGCATAGACGGTGACCCAAGCCAGGAATCGAACCCTGGTGCTGTGAGGCAGGAGTTGATCTAATATCTATTATTGCATGGCACGGTAGCACAGTGGTTAGCACTGCTGCTTCATAGCTCCAGGGACCTGGGTTCGATTCCTGGCTCGGGTCACTGTCCGTGTGGAGTTTGCACATTCTCCTCGTGTCTGCGTGGGTTTCCTCCAGGTGCTCTGGTTTCCTCCCACAGTCCGAAAGACATGCGGTTAGGTGGATTGGCCATGCTAAATTGCCCCTTGGTCTCCAAAGATGTACAGGGTAGGTGGATTGGCCATGCTAAATTGCCCCTTAGTCTCCAAAGATGTGCAGGTTAGGTGGATTGGCCATGCTAAATTGCCCCTTAGTCTCCAAAGATGTGCAGATTAGGTGGATTGGCCATGCTAAATTGCCCTTTAGTGTCCAAAGAGGTGCAGGTTAGGTGGATTGGCCATGCTAAATTGCCCCTTAGTCTCCAAAGATGTGCAGATTAGGTGGATTGGCCATGCTAAATTGCCCTTTAGTGTCCAAAGAGGTGCAGGTTAGGTGGATTGGCCATGCTAATTTGCCTCTTAGTGTCCAAATATATGCAAGTTGGGTGATTTTCCATGCTGAATTGCCCCTTATCAGCTAAGGCTGGACACTGGGCTGGGAGATGCCCGACCCCGGCAAGATCAAGCAGAGACGTGTTGGCTACAGTGAGCAT
Source organism: Carcharhinus amblyrhynchos (assembly GCF_965287045.1). Lineage (NCBI taxonomy): Eukaryota > Metazoa > Chordata > Chondrichthyes > Carcharhiniformes > Carcharhinidae > Carcharhinus > Carcharhinus amblyrhynchos. Next base: position 12,504,580 of record NC_137356.1, read on the forward strand.
TGTAACTCGAGACTGATGCCCTTCCTATGAATGGTTAATGTTAAGCTATTTTACTGTAACCTCAGCTGGAGTTGCTGCCCACACCTGTGGCATCTTCCCACCTCACTTAACTTTCTCTGGCTTATCGGGTGACTTTCTGCAAAAATGCAAAGAGGTGAAACCCACAGTTTGGAGGAAGATTGACAGCCAGATAGCGTTAGATAAACACTGAGGTCACTGCGTCCACACCCTCAGCCACAACAGGTCTGTACACAGCCGTCTCTTGCCACTGCTTCCATTGGGTTGTGTCACTGGAAAGGCATCTTCAGTTAATTATAGGGGTTGGAAAGTCAGTTAAAACGCCCAAACAGGTTTAAGCAGCTTAAAGAACCTGGGTCAACAATTCCCAAGATGAACTCTCGTCCCACAGACCCTTTATCGAATTCTGCGTCCAGCAACCAGTGCTAATCTGGGCCAGTGGCACACTCTTACTACCTCAGGCCCGGATAGAGAGTATAAGGAAGGGTAGGGGGCAGTTGACATTTCCTGATTTGGGTCTTTTCCTTTGGGGTTTTGTCTGTTTTACCTTAGCACAATCATATACTCCCTACAGTGCAGAAAGAGGCCATTCAGCCCATAGAGCCTGCACCAACAACAAGCCCACCTGGGTACTATCCCCATAACCACACATATCTACTTTGCAAGTCCCCCTGATACTAGGGGACATTTTAGCATGGCCAATCCACCTAACCTGCATATCTTTGAACACTCAGGGGCAACTTAGCATGGCCAATCTACCTAACCTGCACATCTTTGGACACTAAGGGGCAATTCAGCACAGCAAATCCACCTAACTTGCATATATTTGGACACTAAGGGACAATTTAGCATGGCCAATCCACCTAAATTGCACCTCTTTGAACACTAAGGGACAATTTAGCATGGCCAATCCACCTAACCTGTACATCTTTGGAGACTAAGGGGCAATTTAGCATGGCCAATCCACCTCACCTGCTCATCTTTGGAACTCAGGGAAATTTAGCATGTCCATTCCACCTAACCTGCACACCTTTGAGCACTAAGGGGCAATTTAGCATGGCCCATCCACCTAACCTGCACATCTTTTCACAGTGGGAGGAAACTGGAGCACCTGGAGGAAACCCATGCAGACACAGGGAGAACATGCAAACTCCACGCAGGCAGTGGTCCAAGGCCTGAATCAAACCCAAGTCCCTGACACTGCGAGGCAGCAGTGCCAACCACTGTGCCGCCGCGCTGCCTACAATGTCCTTTAGTAATCCTTACTTCGCTAATGTCCTTACCAGGTCTGGTCTACTCCAGACCCACAGCAATGTGGTTGATTCATAACTGCCCTCTGAAATGGTGTGCCAAAGCCACTCTGTTCAAGGGGAACTAGGGATGGGCAACAGTGATGCCCACATCCCAAGAAGAACTAGAGGCAAATGAAGATTAGGTGTGGACCGATGATCCTCCCGTGCTGATGCTCCTTCTGAGCACAGCGCTCCCACAGATCTTGCTACAGGAGAAATCAGTCGAAACCACAGTGGCTGATTCTGAGCCCACACACTGTCTCCGAGGGAACGGCCGCACACTCAGAATCTGGAGAGCGGGATTGACGTTTGTGAGTTTCTGAGTTGCGAGTTTCCCGGAGCCAGGCCAGTGGAGAGGTGTGAAATGCGCCAGGGGAGCACAGTAAGCTCATTTTAATGGGTTCCCTGGTGAATAGTGAGATAACACATTGTCGGTGGCAGGACTGGAAGATTCCACCACCGACCATCGGGGGGGGAAGCCACTGCCGCTAAATGTGCCGTGGGATGGAAGCACTGGAGGAGGGGTGGAAATCCTGCCCTTTGTCTATGAGTTGTAACACATAGAGGTCATAGATCATAGAGATTTACAGCATGGAAACAGGCCCTTTGGCACAACTTGTCAGTGCCGTCCAGTTTTTACCACTAAGCTAGTCCCAATTGTCCATGTTTGGCCCATATCCCTCTAAAACCATCTGACCCATGTACCTGTCTAAATGCTTTTTAAAAGACACCCACCTCTACTACTGCCTCTGGCAGCTTGTTCCAGACACTCATCACCCTCTGTGTGAAAAAATTGCCCCTCTGGATCCTTTTGTAACTCTCCCCTCTCACCTCAAACTTATGCCTTCTAGTTTTAGACTCCCCTACTTTTGGGAAAAGATATTGACTATCTACCTTGTCTATGCCTCTCATTATTTTATAGAATTCTATAAGATCACCCCTCGGCCTCCTACGCTCCAGAGAAAAAAGTCCCAGTCTATCCAACCTCTCCTTATAACTCAATCCATCAAGTTCCAGTAGCATCCTAGTAAATCTTTTCTGTACCCCTTGTAGCTTAATAATATCCTTTCTACAATAGGGTGACAGAACCGTACACAGTATTACAAGTGTGGCCTTACCAATGTCTTGTAAAACTTCAATTCCTGTATTCAACGTTCTGACCAATGAAACCAAGCTTGCCAAATGTCTTCTTCACCACTCTGTCTACCTGTGACTCCACTTTCAAGGAGCTATGAACATGTACTTCTAGATCTCTTTGTTCTGTAACTCTCCCCAGTGCCCTACCATTAACTGAGTAAGTCCTGCCCTGGTTCAATCTACCAAACTGCATCACCTCGCATTTATCTAAATTAAACTCCATCTGCCATTCGTCAGCCCACTGGCCCAATTGATCAAGATCCCGTTGCAATTCTAGGTAACCTTCTTCACTGTCCACTATGCCACCAATCTTGGTGTCATCTGCAAACTTACTAACCATGCCCCCCTATATTCTCATTCAAATCATTAATAGGTGGTGGGAGGGTGGGGAGGGGAAAGGTTAAAAGTCAAAGGTCATGCGATGAAATCTCCAGGAATAAGGCCTACTGGAGTTGGTAACACAAGGTATGAGGTACAGCATGGTTGAATACAAAAATATGTACGCGTGGCTGTGAAACAGAACAAGCGCAGAAAACTAAAGTTTCTTATTTCTCTCTGACAGCACAGTAGCACAGTGGTTAGCAGTGCTGCCTCTCAGCGCCAGGGACCCGGGTTTGATTCCCAGCTTAGGTCACTGTCTGTGAGGAGTCTGCACATTCTCCCCATGTCTGCGTGGGTTTTCTCCGGGTCTCTCTGATTTCTTCCCACAGTCCAAAGATGTGCGGGTTAGGTTGATCGACCATGCTAAATTGCCCCTTAATGTTGGGGGGGACTAGCTAGGGTAAATATGAAGGGTTACAGGAATAGGGCTTGGGTGCGATTGTGGTCGGTGCAGACTCGATGGGCCAAATGGCCTCTGTCTGTGCTGTATTTCCCTGGTCAATACACTTTCTGCACTGCAGGGATTCTGTGATTCTGTCGAGATTTTCCAGCATTTTCTGCCGTTATTTAAGATTCCCGTCGTCTTCTTTGGTTTGATTTTCCTTTTGCTCTGTTTGCAAAGGTGTCGGGAAGGTGGGTGGGGGAGAGGGGGAAATCTGTTCTGGCATCGAGGACTCCCCAAGTCATTATGAGTAAAGTCAGTGGTAAAGAACCCCACAGATTCACCACCCCGGAGAGGAGAAACCCCTCCTCATCTCTGTCTGAAATGGGTGACCACCTCACTCTGAGACTGTGTCCCCCTGGTCCTGGACTCTCCCACATCCTCTCAGCATTGACCCTGTCAATCCCCCTGAGAATCCAATATGTCTCAATTGGAAACATTAGTCACCCTCAGATAACGATGCCCGAACCTGCTGAGTTGAATATTTTTGCTTTCTTTTACATGTGTCGACATAACCTGACAAATTATTTTTGGCCCGCTACATGAATTATTGCTGAGGTAATGATTGTGGCAGAGTTCTGAGGTGCCTCAGAGCATTAAGTAAAGCAACAATCGCAGAAAATAATCGTAAACCTGACCAGGGAGAACCCTTGAGAGAAATAAGAAACTTTAGTTTTCTGCGCTTGACTGCTGTTCTGTTTCAGAGCCACATATATATACTTTTGTATTCAACCATCCTTGTGTTGCCAACTCCAGTAGGCCTTATTCCTGGAGATTTCATTGCATGACTTTTGACTTTTAACCTTTCCCCTCCCCGCCCTCCCACCGCCTATTAATGATTTGGATGAGAATATAGGAGGCACGTGCAGCCAGCACTGACAACAATCTCACTCATGGCCGATTCCTTTAACCCCACATATTTACCCCACTAGTCCCCCTAATACTAAGGGACAATTTAGCATGGCCAATCCCCCTAACCTGTACATCTTTGGAAACTAAGGGGCAATTCAGCATGGCCAATCCACCTAACCTGCACATCTTTGGACACTAAGGGGCAATTTAGCGTGGCCAATCCATCTAACCTGCACATCTTGGGACACTAAGGGGCAATTTAGCGTGGCCAATCCATCTAACCTGCACATCTTGGGACACTAAGGGGCAATTTAGCATGGCCAATCCCCCTAACCTGTACATTTTTGGACACTAAGGGGCAATTTAGCATGGCCAATCCGCCTAACCTGCACAGCTTGGGACACTAAGGGGCAATTTAGCATGGCCAATCCACCCTAACCTGTACATTTTTGGACACTAAGGGTCAATTTCATTTGGCCAATCCGCCTAACCCGCACGTCTTTGGAGTGTGGTAGGAAACTGGAGGAAATACCAGCAGTCATGGGGAGACCGTGCAAGCTCCACACAAACAGTGACCCACACCAGGAATCGAACCCGAGTCCCGGGCACTGCGAGAGAGCAGTGCTGACCACTGTGCCACCCATCTGAGGAGAGAGAAGCAGAGTTAGCATTTCGAGACTGAAATGAGTTCTAGTTCTGAAGGAAAGTCATTCTGTGTTGTGTAAGTTCAAGCAAGGTCCTTAGTGGGGCCTGCGAAAGTTGTTGCAAAAGCATTACTGCAGACAGAGAGAGAGGCTTATCATGAGAGTGAGGTGAAAAAAGTAGATAGAAGTTCACTCTCTGTCCTGCTGGGTGTGGTGGGAAAGTGGAACTCTAAGCTATCTGACAATTCATCACTTCACTGCCAGGCAATTTGCATCTTTGTAAATCTTCAATCGTTTCTTTGTCTCACTGTGAGGGAGCCTGGCCAAGATTGGAACCGGCTGGACAGGTGAGCCTCAAGGTAAATTCCAACTGTGAGAGCGTTCCCTTCCGCAATCATTGGGGTGGGGCAGCAAGGATAGCTTCTGTTACAGAGACTTTTTCATAGTTCATAGAATCGCTATAGTGCAGAGAGAGAGAGGGACTCTGACTGTGCACTGACTCTGCGACAGAGCATCCTACCCAGACACTAACCCCTAACCCCACGTAATTATCCTGCTGATCCCCCTGACCTACACATCTGTGGACACTAAGGGTCGATTTAGCACAGCCAATCCACCTAAGCTGTACCTCCTTGGGCACTAAGGGACAATCTCGCATGGCCAATCCGCCTAACCTGTACATCTTTGTGCACTATGGGGCAATTTAGCATGGCCAATCCACCTAAGCTGTACATCTTTGGACACTAAGGGGCAATTTAGCATGGCCAATCCACTTAACCTACACATCTTTCAACACTAAGAGACAATTTAACATGGCCAACCTGCCTAACCTGCACATTTTTGGACACCAAGGGACAATTTAGTTGCAGAGTTGAGAGAGTTGGCTTATGAGGAGAGACTGAGTAGTCTGGGACTATACACATTGGAATTCAGAAGAATGAGGGGAGATCTTACAGAAACATATAAGATTATGAAGGGAATAGATAAGAGAGGTTGGGAAGTTGTTTCCACTGGCGGGTGAAACTAGAACTAGGGGGCATGGCCTTAAAATAAGGGGAAGCAGATTTAGGACTGAGTTGAGGAGGAACTTCTTCACACAAAGGGTTGTGAATCTGTGGAATTCCCTGCCCAGTGAAGCAGTTGATGCTACCTCATTGAATGTTTTTAAGGCAAGGATAGATAAATTTTTGAACAGTAAAGGAATTAAGGGTTACGGGGACCAGGCGGGTAAGTGGAGCTGAGTCCACGAAAAGATCAGCCATGATCTTATTGAATGGCGGAGCAAGCTCGAGGGGCCAGATGGCCTACTCCTGCTCCTAATTCTTATGTTCTTATTTAGCATGGCCAAACCACCTAACCTACACATTTGTGGACACTAGGGGCAATTTAGCACGGCCTAACGACCTGCAAAACTTTGGACTGTGGGAGGAAACTGAAGCACCCAGAGGAAACCCACGTAGACACAGGGAGAAGGTGCAAACTCCACACAGACAGTCACCTGAGGCCCGAATCGAATCTGGGTCTCTGGAGCTGTGAGGCAGCAGTGCTAAACACTGCTAGTGTATCGCCCCCAAATTTGATTTGATTTATTTTTGTCACATGTTTGGGATACAGTAAAAAGTATTGTTTCTTGCGTGCTATACAGACAAAGCATACCGTTCATAGAATATATAGAGAAGGAAAGGAGAGAGTGCAGAATGTACAATTAAGCTAGGGTGCTAGCTTAAGATCAAGTTAGGTCCATTCAAAAGTCTGATGACAGCAGGGAAGAAACTGTTCTTGAGTCAGTTGGTACATGATCTCAGACTTCTGTATCTTTTTCCCGATTTAGGGATGCCGCTAGCGTGAATGCATGGGAGATCTCACACGTGGTCTCACTAATGCCCTGCATAACTGAAGCTTGATGTGGAGATGCCGGCGTTGGACTGGGGTAAACACAGTAAGAAGTCTCACAACACTAAGTTGGACTTTAACCCGGTGTTGTGAGACTTCTAACTGAAGCTTAACATCCTGGCCTTTCTGCTCAATTCCTCTCGGCTGGCCATCTTAACTTGGTCATGAATGTCGTGTGGAGGGAAAGGAGAAGGTTCCCTGCGTGGTAAATGTTCCGGCCACACTCACAGCCCCTCTCCTACACTCTGTAAATCACCAGCTCAGGAGGATTCAGCACCGTCAAAGCAATAAACAAAATTAACAGTGTATCCAAGGAAAAGACGCGGACACAGTGGCATGGTGGCTTTGTCACTGGAGTGGTAATCCAGAGACCCAGGGCAATGCTCTGGGTACCAGGTTCAAATCCCACTACGGCAGATGAGTCCAATAAAAATTCTGGGCTCAAAAGTCTGATAGTGACCATGAAACCATTGCCGATTGTCTTTTAGGGAAGACACGGTGGCACTGTGGTTAACACTGCTGTCTAACAGCGCCAAGGACCCAGGCTTGATTCCAGTCTTGAGTGACTGTCTGTGTGGAGTTTCCACGTTCTGCCCCCATCTGCGTGGGTTTCCTCTGGCTGATCTGGTTTCCTCCCACAGCCCAAAGGTGTGCAGGTTAGGTGGATTGGGCATGTTAAATTGCCCCTTAGTGTCCATAGATATGTCAGTTAGGTGCATTGGCCATGCTACATTAATGTCCTTTAGGGACGGAAATCTGCTGCCCTTACCGGGTCTGGCCTACATGTGACTCCAGAGCCACAGCAATGTGGGTGACTCTTCACTGCCCTCTGAAATGGTTGAGTGAGACACTCAGCTCAAGGGCAATTAGGGTTGGGCAATAAATGCTGGCCCAGCCAGTGACATTCACATCCTGTGAATAATCTTTTTATTAAAGTGACTGTGTGGGAGTTGCTGGGACCAGCGCTACCTCAAGATAATGTGCTTTAATTCTCTGCAGCAAGTGTTGGCATCCACAACCTGTAAAAGCCATGAGAGCTGATGTTCACCAAACCACAGAAATCATGGAATCCCCACAATGCAGAAGGAGGCTATTCAGCCCATCAAGTCTGCACCAACCACAATCCCACCCAAGCCCTATCCCATAACCCCATGCATTTACCTTAGCTAGTCCTTAGGCAATTTATCATGGCCAGTCCACCTAACCCGCACATCTTTCAGACTGTGGGAGAAAACCAGAGCACCTGGAGGAAACCCACGCAGACATGGGGAGAACGTGCTGACTCCGCACAGGCAGTGACCTGAGCCGGGAATCAAACCTGGGTCCCTGACGCTACGAGGCAGCAGTGCTAACCCCTGTGCCGCCCCGGAAATACCAGTTCTGAACTGAGTGTCTGTATAAATTAGAGGAATGATGAGGTGAAGTTGAGTGACTTAACACGGTGGCACAGTGGGTTAGCACTGTTGCCTCACATTGCCAGGGTTCGCTTGGGTCACTGTGTGGAGTCTGCACATTCTCCCCGTGTCTGCGTGGGTTTCCTCTGGGTGCTCCGGTTTCCTCCCATAGTCCAAAGGTGTGGTGGTTAGGGCGCATTGGCCGTGCTAAATTACCCCTTAGTGTCAGGGGATTAGCAGGATAGATCAATGGGGTTACATTGATAGGGCCTGGGTGGGATTGTTGTCACTGCAGACTCAATGGGCCGAATGGCCTCCTTCTGCACTGTAGGGATTCTATGAATGGCGATGAAACTGGATAACCTGATTGAGGACGGAGTGAAAGTCTGGTGTTTGTATGAGTAACATTCAGAAATACGTTACACAACAGCACGTACAGCTTCTTGTGAAGTGTTAAGTTACCATCCAATTCAGCTGATACTGTTGGTTTTGCACTAAGAAAAATAATAAACAGTTTGAGAAGCGATTGTTATTGTAATAATTGTAATGCCAGAGGGCTGGGTGCGAATCCAGTCTGAAAGCTCAAAAGGCCTTTGCTTATTTTGATTCAGTCACAAACTCTCTCCGCTGCTAAAATACCACAGCAAATTAGTCTGATGATTGTACAAAATCCTTAAACCCCATAGGGATTTGGGAGGTAATATCTTGGCCTTGATTTTGACTTGGCCTTGTGATTATCAATGGACTTGAGTCCAGGAACTCAGCTAATTCCCTGGGGACCGGGGTTCGAATCTCACCACAGTAGATGGTGGAATTTGAATTCAATAAAAAATACCTGGAGTTAAAAGTCTAACAATGTCAACTATCATCAAAACCCATCTGGGTCACTAATGTCCTTTAGGGAAGGAAATCTGCCATCTTTATTCAGTCTGGTCTAAATGTGACTCCAGAGCCACAGCAATGTGGTTGATGCCAAAGATGTGCAGGTTAAGTGGATTGGCTGCTAAAATTGTCCCTCGGTGTCCAAAGATCTATAGGTTAGGGGCATTATGGGATAACTCTGTGGGGTTATGGGAATAGGGAAAAGTCAGACCTGATGGGCCGAATGGCCTCCTTCTGCACTGGAGAGAACTGGATGAAAATTGGAAAATTAAAACATTCCCATTTGGAGCAGGATCTCTATGGAACCAATCCATATCCTACCTTCAATGTACAGGAAAAAAACTGTTAAGAAGGAAACTCAGGGAGAATAGGAACATAACCTACAATGACCATGAAGAAACTACAAAGGATCATGAATGAAGCCCAGTCTGTCACTCAAATAGCCTCCCATCCATTGACTCTGTCTACACTTCCCGCTGCCTCGGCAAAGCAACCAGAATTATCAAGAACCCCACGCACCCCGGACATTCTCTCTTCCATTCTCCCATTGGGAAAAAGATACAAAAGTCTGAGGTCACGTACCAACCAACTCAAGAACAGCTTCTTCCCTGCTGCTGTTGACTTTTGAATGGACCTACCTCACATTAAGATGATCTTTCTCTACACCCTAGCTATGACTGTAACACTACATTCTGCACTCTGTCATTCCCTTATCTATGAACAGTATGTTTTGTCTGTATGGCGCACAAGAAACAATACTTTTCACTGTATACTTGTGACAATAATAAATCAAATCAAATAGCCATTGTTGTAAGACCCTAGCTGGGTGGCACAGTGGTTAGCAATGCTGTCTCACAGCACCAGGGATCCCAGTTCGATTACCGGCTTGGGTCACTGTCTGTGCAGAGTCTGTATGTTCTCCCCGTGTCTGCTTGGGTTTAGAACCCTACAGTGCAGAAAGAGGCCCTTCGGCCCATCGAATCTGCACTAAACACAATCCCACCCAGGCCCTACTCCCATATCCCTACATGTTATACCCACTAATCCCTCTAACCTATGCATCCCTGGACACTAAGGGGCAATTTCTTAGCACGGCCAACGCACCCTAACCCGCACATCTTTGGACTGTGGGAGGAAACCAGAGCACCCGGAGGAAACCCATGTTTCCTCCGGGTGCTTCAGTTTCCACCCACAGTCCGAATGACGTGCTGGTTAGGGTGCGTTGGCCGTGCTAAATTCTCCCTCAGTGTACCCGAGCGGGTGCCGGAGTGTGGTGACTCGGGGATTTTCACAGTAACTTCATTGCAGTGTTAACGTAAGCCTACTGGTGACACTAACACTGCCGGCTGGAAGTACACGGCTGGAGAACCTCGCCCTTGGGTTCAACACACCCAGGTTCCCTCAGAGCAGCGTGGGGGGGGGTGGGATTCGAATTCAATTAATAAAATCTGGAATTGAAAGTTAGAATCTCAGTGATGGCAGCAATGAAACCACCAATCATTATCTTTAAAAACCCCATCTGGTTCACTGATGCCTTTTTAGGGAAGGAAATCTGCCATCTTTACCCGGCCTGGCCTCCATGTGACTCCAGAGACACAGCAATGTGGTTAACTGCCGCCTGGAAATGATCCAGGTCGGTTTGAAATGGGTAACAAATGCTGGCTCAGCCAGCGACGCCCGTGTCCCATGAATGATTACAAAATAGCAGCAGGAACAAGAGCTCCATAAAGCATCCTGTGTGAGCACCGTGTGCGGTTTGGGTCTTGGATCGGAGGCGTTCGAGTACTAAAGTGGTTTCTGGGGTGAGGAAGTTGTCCTACGATGGGGGAGGAGGGGGGGTAAGATGAGGCAGAAACAGAGAGGGAGAGAGTTTGGATTGCAAAGCGCGAGGAACAATCAGCTGCTTTAACAAAGAAATAGGAGCAAGAACAAGCCGCTCGGCCCATCGAGACTGCCCTGCCATTCGATGCCATCAATTCCATTGCCCTGCCCATTGTCCTGGCCCCTGAGAGACCAAAGTATGTCCATCCCAACAATGTAGTGTCCATAACCTCTCTGGTGGAGTGAATTCCAAAGATTCACAACCATTTGAGTGAAGTCATTTCTCCTAATCTCAGTCCTAAATGATTGATCCCTTATCCTGAGACGGTACCTCCGTGCTTTAGACCAGCAAAAACAAATCTCAGCTTCCAACCTATCAAGTTCCTTTAGAATTTTGTACATTTCAATGGGATCCACTCACAATCTTCTAAACTCTGGTGTAATATGCCCCATTCACACATCTCTCATCCAAGAGACCAAATTTCTGACCTTCACTTTACTGTATCAGTGCAAATATATACTTCCTTCAATGTGGAAAGCCAAAACTGCACATACTACTCCAATCTTTACACCACAGAAAGCATTCTTTCTGCTTGTATCACAGCTTGGTATGGCCCCTGCTCTGACCAAGACTGCAAGGAACTACAAAAGGTTGTGAAGGTAGCCCAATCCATCACGCAAACTGGCCCCCCATCCACTGACTCCGTCCACACTTCCCGCTGCCTCGGGAAAAGCAGCCAGCATAATCCAGGACCCCATGCACCCCGGACATTCTCTCTTCCACCTTCTTCCTTCAGGAAAAGGATAGAGATGTCTGAGGTCACGTATCAACCAACTCAAGAACAGCTTCTTCCCTGCTGCTGTCAGACTTTTGAATGGACCTGCCTTGCGTTAAGTTGATCTTTCTCTACACCCTAGCTATGACTGTAGCACTACATTCTGCACTCTCTCCTTTCCTTCTCTATGAATGGTATGCTTTGTCTGTATAGCGTGCAAGAATACTTTTCATTGTGTGTTAATACGTGTGTCAATAATAAATCACATCAAATCAAAGATGCGGACTCAGCAATACAGAAGTCAGCAGAGTTTGGTGATTGAAGGCACAATGTGGGTTACAGGGTTGTTACTGTACTCACCTGTCCTCACCTAGTGAGATCATTCCTATCCATCTCACAGTGCCGCTCCTGTTTACCTCCTGGGCTATCTTCCGCCACGCCCTCCTGCCATTAACAAGCTTGATTTCCCTCGGCTCAGCAATACAACCTCCCGCAATACTCCACCTACCAGCCCCACATCGCGTAAAGGTTCACTCAACAGGCACAGTATTCTGAGAGATCTGATTCAATGCTCAGATTCCCCCTCTCACCAAAGCAGCCTCGTCAGATCCCCCTCTGCCCACCATCTCACACACACATTCACACTCACACACATTCACACACACACTCACACACTCACTCACACTCACACACACTCACACACACACTCACACTCACACACATTCACATACACACACTCACACACACTCACTCACACACACACACACACTCACACCCACATTCACACACACACTCACACACACACACATTCACACACACACACACACTCACTCACACACACTCACACACACACACACACACTAACACACACTCACTCACACACACTCACTCACACACACACACACACTAACACACACTCACACACACTCTGACACACACTCACATTCGCACTCACACTCACACACAAACTCATGCACACACATACTCTCACTCACACATACACTCATACACACTCTCACACGCACACACACACACTCACATACACTCACACACCCCAACACACACACTGTCACACACACTCATACACACTCTCTCACATGCACATTCTCTCACACACACACGCTCACACACACGCGCTCACACACACACTCACACACTCATACACACATACACACTCTCACATTCACTCACACTTACTCACTGTCACACACACTCACACACACACTCACTCACTCACTCACTCACTCACTCACACTAACACACACATGCTCCCACTCACACAAACACTCATACACACATTAACACACTCATTCATACTCACTCTCACATTCACACACACTCACACTCGCACTCACACACAAACACACACACACATACTCTCACTCACACATACACTCATACACATATACACACTCTCACACTCACATGCACACACACTCACACACACACTCACATAACACACACCCCAACACACACACTCACATACTCATGCACACTCTCTCACATGCACACTCTCTCTCACACACACATGCTCACACACTCATACACACATACATACTCTCTCACACTCACACACGCTCACACTCATACTCACACACACACATACACTCACACACACACACACTCCCACACACACACACACACACGCACACACACTCACACACAAACATGCACATACACACACACTCTCATACACATTCTCTCGCACTCACAGTCCCACACGCACACACATACACACACTCACATACACAGATATTCAGACAAATACACTCACTCACACACCCACTCACACAAGCACCCACTCTCACCCACTCACACGTACTCACACACACACTCACACACACACACATTCATACACTCTCACATGCACATTCTCTCACACACACACACTCACACACACACTCATACACACATACACACTCTCATTCACTCACACTCACTCACTCTCACACACACTCACACACACACTCACTCACACACCCACACTCACTCACTCACACTAACACACACATGCTCCCACTCACACAAACACTCATACACACATTCACACACTCACTCATACACACTCTCACATTCACACACACTCACACTCGCACTCACACACAAACACACACGCACACATACTCTCACTCACACATACACTCACTCACATATACACACTCTCACGCTCACACGCACACACACTCACACACACTCACATAACTCACACACCCCAACACACACACTCACACACACTCACACACACACACACTCTCTCACATGCACACTCTCTCACACACACACATGCTCACACACTCATACACACATACATACTGTCTCACACTCACACACGCTCACACTCATACTCACACACACACATACACACACACACACACTCCCACACATACTCACACACACACACATACACACACACACGCACACACACTCACACACAAACATGCACATACACACACACTCTCTCATACACACATACACATTCTCACACTCACACACTCACAGTCCCACACGCACACACATACACACACTCACATACACAGATATTCAGACAAATACACTCACTCACACACCCACTCACACAAGCACCCGCTCTCACCCACTCACACGCACTCACACACATACTCACTCACATTCACACACACATTAACTCACTGACACACTCATTCACACACTTTCCAGATGATGGAATTTGAATTCAATAAAAAATATCAGGAACTAAGAATCTACTGATGACCATGAAACCAATGTCCTTTAGGGAAGGAAATCTGCTGTCCTTACCCGGTCTGGCCTACATGTGACTCCAGAGCCACAGCAATGTGGTTGACTCTCAACTGCCCCCCAAGGGTATCTAGGGATGGGCAATAAATGCTGGCCCAGCCAGCGACACCCATGTCCCATTAATGTATAGAAAAAAACTCCTTTACTTTGTGTGGCACATGCTAATTACTTGTAGTCAAATTTGGAACTATAATTGCTTGTGTATTTCTGAATTCAGTGCTGTGACTAGCCTTAAAGATTTGGTCTGGGTAGCTAAAATAATAAACCTTCTTGAAACACTTTGTACTTAGGGTCGCTGCTGGAAGGTCATGATAATTTTATCCACAGTAATAAAAACATTGTGACAGCCCCGTAACGGCGGTGGGGAGTGCGGGGGAGGGGGGGTTGGGGGGGACGAGATTTAAGTTGATTGGCGGAAGGATTGGTGGGAAACACGAGGAAAAGTTTCTTCACCCAGAGGGTGTCATGGGAAACAGGCCCTTCAGCCCAACTTGTCCATGTTGCCCAGTTTTTACCATTAAGCTAGTCTCAATTGCCTGTGTTTGGCCTATATCCCTACCCATCGTACCCATGTAACTCTCTAAATGCTTTCTAAGACAAAATTGTACCCGCCTCTACTACTACCTTGTTCCAGACACTCACCACTCTCTGTGTGAAAAAAATTGCCCCTCTGGACACTTTTGTATGTCTCCCCGCTCACCTTAAACCAACGCCCTCTAGTTTTAGACTCCCTTACCTTTGGGAAAAGATATTGACTATCTAGCTGATCTATGTCTCTCATTATTTTATAGACCCCTGTAAGATCACCCCTCAGCCTCCTACGCTCCAGGGGAAAGAGTCCCAGTCTATCCAGCCTCTCCACGTAACTCAGAGGTAAGGGTAAAGGCGGTTGGTTTTATTTCAGCAGAGGCAGACGCGATGGGCTGAATGGCCTCTTTGTGCTCCCTAGTGACTTTACTGCAGTGCTGCCTCCCAGGATAATGTTGCCAAGTTGTGCAATGCAATTCATAGAAAGGGGTCATGGCAACCAACTCCTGCATACACAAACAAAACTCTGTAAGAGTGTCACCTGGAACAGTTTCAGGAAGATCATCAGTGTGGGGTGTATCTGGATAACATCGCCACACATTGTCTAACCCACCACACCCTCCCTTCAGTCTGAAATATTTGATCGATAATAAGCTCCGTGCACTCGCTGAAGAAAGATTCTGGCAGTGTAGGCTCCTGCAAGTGATCACCCACTTTTACCTTCTCTTTTTAACCCCAAACTTGCCACCTTGAGTTTCAAATTCTCCAACCACCCAGCCCAATTTCTTCCCTCACTCTTCCATTGTCCCCAGTTTATTGCCCCATCGCCAGTTGCCCTTGAACTGAGTGGCTCGCTCGGACATTTCACAGCACGGTTCAGAGTCAACCACATGGCTCTGGAGTCACGTGTAGGCCAGACCGATTAAGGGCAGCAGATTTCGCAAGCGGCACGGTGGCACAGTGGTTAGCACTGCTGCCTCACAGCGTCAGGGACCCGGGTTCGATTCCTATCTTGGGTCACTGTCTGAGAGAAGTATCAGCCATGATTGAATGGTGGGGCAGACTCAATGGGCCGAGTGGCCTAATTCTGTTCCTATGTTTTATGGTCTCTGTGGAGTCTGCACATTCTCCCTGTGTCTGCGTGGGTTTCCTCCTGGTGCTCCAGTTATTCCCACACTCCAAAGATGTGCGAGTTAGGTGGATTGGCCGTGCTAAATTACCCCTTCTTGTCAGAGAGACTAACTAGTGTAAATGCATGGGGTTATGGGGATAGGGCCTGGGTGGGATTGTGGTGGGTGCAGACTCGATGGGCCCAATGGCCTCCTTCTGCATTGTCGGGATTCTATAATTCTATTTCCTTCCCTAAAGGACATGAGTGAATCAGATGGGTTTTTACAACAACCAACAATGGTTTCATGGTCATCATTAGATTTTAAATTTTAGATTTTTATTGAAATCTGAACCCAGGTCCCCAGAGCATTATCCTGTGACTCTCAATAACTAGCTCAAGGACAAATCTCTCCTTGGCCTCAGCCCTCCCTCTCTCTGTAGCTCCCTCTTGCCCCACTTCCCTTCCAAAAACCCAATTCTCTATCCACACCCAGTGGCGCACTAAGACAGACCTTTGTCTGTTTCCAGAGCGAGTAATTCCTGGAACAGATCACTCGTCTGTTGCCAGGGGGCTTGTAGTTTGAGGGAGCGCCACTCCACATCAAGCATGGCTGACCAGGAGTCTCTCCCACTCTTACCACCAGCCATTGGAGTGTTTGGAAGGATTTTGCTGGTTGACGCTTGGCCGTGTTATGAATTCAGCTTCCTTGGCCATCAAATCTTGGGGTGGGACTCGAACCCAGAGATTCTGGCTCAGAGGCAAGGATGCTACCCACTGTGCCACAAGACCTCCTTCCCTCCGAGAATCTTTGCTATCTATCTCTGCCCCCTTGTGTGTCCATCGCTCCCCACATCCCACCATCAGTCTTCAGCTTTCTGGGAGATGAAGTGGAGATGGTCATGAGTTTCAGGTTTTTAGGTGTCCAGATCACCAACAATCTGTCCTGGTCCTCCCATGCTGATACTATAGTTAAGAAAGCCCCACCAACGCCTCCACTTTCTCAGGAGACTAAGGAAATTTGGCATGTCAGCTATGACTCTAACCACCTTTTAAAGAGGCACCATAGAAAGCATTCTTTTCGGTTATATAACAGTTTAGTATGGGCTCCTGCTCTGCCCAAGACCGCAAGGAATCACAAACGGTTGTGAATGTAGCCCAATCCATCACACAAACCAGCCTCCCATCCATTGATTCTGTCTACACTTCCTGCTGCCTCGGCAAAGCAGCCAGCATAATCAAGGACCCCACGCACCCCAATATTCCCTCTTCCACCTTCTTCCATCGGGAAAAAGATACAAAAGTCTGGGATCACGTACTAACCAACTCAAGAACAACTTCTTCCCTGCTGCCGCCAGACTTTTGAATGGACTTACCTCACATTAAGTTGATCTTTCTCTATACCCTAGCTATGACTGTAACACTACATTCTGCACTCTCTCCTTTCCTTCTCCCCTATGTATTTTCACAGTAACTTCATTACAGCGTAAATGTAAGCCTACTTGTGACTAATAAATAAACTTTACTTTTATTCTATGCTTTGTCTTAATGCGCGCAAGAAACAATACTTTTCACTGTATCCCAATACACGTGACAATAATAAATCAAATCAAAATCAGTGGAGACATGATAGTTTTAATGGTCCCCTTCTGCAATGTAACAATGCATTCATTCCTGGGATGTGAGGAGAAATTGTCTTCAACAGGGTCTGAATTCTCTGGAATTCAGAAGCGTGAGAAGGGATCACATTGAAAGGTATAAAATTCTGACAACGCTGGACAGACTGGATGCAGGAATGATGTTTTCTCTGGCTGAAGGGATCTGGACCAAGGGGGTCACAGTCACAAGATCGAGGATAGACCATTCACTTGTTAGCACTGCTGCCTCACAGTGCCACGGACACAGATTCAATTCCAGCCTCATGTCACTGTCTGTGTGGAGTTTACACATTCTCCCCGTGTCTGCGTGGGTTTCCTCCAGTTACTCCAGTTTCCTCCCACAGTCCAAAGACGTGCGGGTTAGGTGGATTGGCCATGCTAAATTGTCCCTTAGTGCCCAAGGATGTACAGATTAGGTGGATTGGCCATGCTAAATCGACCCTTAGTGTCCACAGATGTGCAGATTAGGTGGATTGGCCATGCTAAATTGCCCTTTCGTGTCCAAAGATGTGCAGATTAGGTGGATTGGCCATGTGTGGGGTTATGGGGAGAGGGCAGGGGAGAGGACCTGGGTAAGATACTCTGTAAAAGAGTTGTCACAGATGTGATGTGCCGAATGGCCTTGCCTCCAACGTAGGGATCTAAGATTTCGGACTGAGATGAGGAGACAAAGAACAGTCCAGCGCAGGAACAGACCCTTCGGCCCTCCAGCTTGTGCCAACCATGACGCCTGACTGAACTAAAACTGTTTGCACTTAGAGAGTCCATATCCTTCCATTCCCAACCTATTCATGTATTCATAGAACACTACAGCACAACACTACAGGCCCTTCGGCCCACTAGCTGCGCCAATCACTTCTATACCTACTAAGCCATAGACCTATCTATAACCCCCAATCCCATTAGATCCCATATACTCATCCAGAAGTCTTTTAAAAGACCCCAGCGAGTTCGCCTCCACCACCACCGACAACAGCCGATTCCATTCACTCACCACCCTCTGAGTGAAAAACTTACCCCTAACATCTCCTCTGTACCTGCTCCCCAGCACCTTAAACCTGTGTCCTCTCGTAGCGACCATTTCAGCCCTGGGAAATTCATCTAATGACCCTTAAATGCTGCAATCGCAGGTACTCCCACCACTCCCCGGGTAGCGCGTTCCAGACCCTCACACCACCCTCTGTGTAAAAAAACATGCCTTGCACACCTCCTTTAAACCATTCCCCATAAACCTATGTCCCCCTAATATTTGACCTTTCAACCCTAGGAAGGAGCATTTCTTCATTCAGTGGGTGGTGAATCTGTGGAACATTTGACCACAGATAGTCGTGGATGCCAAAATGTATTGGACCGGGAAGGATATAACGGGGAATCTGGTGTGTTGAGATAGAGGAGCTGCCACTGAATGAGGAATAGCCTCAAAGGGCTGAATGGCTGCTTTTATTTCTCTCTGTTCCAATCCATATTTTCTGTGTGGGAGGTTTTAAATGACAATAATTCCGTGCTTACCCTGTCTGTCAACCCAGCAGCTCAACAGGTTTGAGTTTAAGCCAGCCTGAGGCAAGGGAGATATGAGAAGAAACAGGTCTTGCCTTGTTGGAGGTGGGTGCGGTTGTAACTGGTGAGGGTGTGCCCGCGGTGGCCACCAACTCTCACCGTATAAGGAGCAGGAGAGCAGAGCCACTGCCACTGACTCTGACTGGGAGCCAGCGACACACAGTACCTGGGCGATACCCTCTCGTGAGAGCGCGCGCTACTTCACCTTGCTCCACCATGTCAAGCTTGGCGACTCAGAGTGTGACCATCACCAGCAGAAGGGGTGGCGGTTTTAGCCAGGGCTCCGGCCGCCAGTTCCCCGCGAGCAGTGTCAGCTTAATCCGCTCGGCCGCACCAAGCCGCTCTTACTCCAGCCGCTCGCTGCAGAGCTATGGCACCCGCCAGACCCGCATCAGCTCGGGGGGCTACGGGGGTGGTCTCGGGGCAGGGTTTGGTGGAGGTTCTACATCCTTCCTGGTGGGGGGCCTCGGGGGGAACGAGAAAGACACCATGCAGAACCTCAATAACCGCTTGAGCGTCTACATGGAGCAGGTCCGCTCACTTGAACAAGGCAACCTGAGCCTGGAGAAGGAGATCCGAGAGTTTGCCTCCTCAAGGTCTTTTGAATGCTTCGACTGGTCTATCTACGAATCCACGATCAAGCCCCTGCAGCAACAGGTAGAGGGCATTTATAATGCATCATTCACTTGCCTCTATTTTTAAATGTGTACTTTTGTGTCATAGAATCCCTACAGTGCAGAAGGAGGCCATTTGGCCCATTGCACCGACCACAATCCCACACAAGTTGTATCCCTATAACCGCACACAGTTACCCTGCTAATCCCATGGCACTGGGAAATTTAGCATGGCCAATCCACCTAACCTACATATCTTTGGACTCTAAGGGGCAATTTAGCATGGCCAATCCACCTAACCTGTACATCTTTGGACACTGAGGGATAATTTAGCATGGTCAATCCACCTGCAATTTTTTGGACTGTGGGAGGAAACCAGAGCACTTGGAGGAAACCCACGCAGACACGGGGAGAATATGCAGACTCCACACTGACAGTCACCCAAGCCTGGAATTGAACCTGGGTCTTTGGCGCTGTGAGGCTAATCACTGTGCCACCATGCCATCATAGAGGTTTACAGCTTAGAAACAGGCTCTCTGGCAAAAATTGTCCATGCAGCTCACTTTTTACACTAAGCTAGTTCGCGTTTGGTCCACATCCGTCCATACCTATCTAACTCCAGGGAGCCGGGTTCGATTCCCGGCTTGAGTCACTGTCTGTGTGGAGTTTGCACATTCTCCCCGTGTCTGTGTGGAAAAATTGCCCCTCTGGACCCTTTTGTATCTCTCCCCTCTCACCTTAAACCTATACCCTCTAGTTTTAGATTGCCCTGAAAAGATTTTGACTATCTACCTTATTATGCCCTTCATTATTTTATGGACCTCCGTAAGATCACCCCTAAGCCTTCCATGCTGGAGCAGCACAGTGGCGCAGTGGTTAACACTGCTGACTCACAGCGCCAGGTTCCCAGGTTTGAATCCTGGCCTCCCTGTTGTGTGGAGTTTGCACATTCTTCCCGTGTCTGTGTGGGTTTCCTCCAGGTATTCCTCCCAAAGATGTGCAGGTTAGGAGGGTTGGCCATGCTAAGTTGCCCCTTAGTGTCCAAAGATGTGCAGGTTAGGAGGGCTGGCCATGCTAAGTTGCTCCTTAGTGTCAGGGGGATTAGCTAGGGTAAGTACATGGGGTTATGAGGATAGGGCCTAGGTGGGATTATGGTCGGTGCAGACACGATAGGCCGAATGGTCTCCTCCTGCACTGTGGGATTCTATGATAAAAAGGACCCAAACCAGATCCAAGCCAAAGTGGCAGCTGCCCCCCAGAACTGGTTCCAGGGAAAGAAGTCCCAGTCTACCCAGCTGCTCCTTATAACTCACGGGATGTGACCAGACCAGTATTTGTTGCCCATGCCTCACTGGCCTTGAACTGAGGGGCTTGCAAGGGCTATTTCAAAGGGGTAGTACGTAGTTCTGATCAGAACTCCCCACTTACCTGACAAAGGAACAGCGTTCCGACAGCTAGTGGCATTCGTTACCAAATAATCCTGTTGGGCTTTAACGTGGTGTTGTGAGACTTCTTACTGTGTTTACCCCAGTCCAACAAGAGAGAATAGAGACAATGGGCGGGATTTTATGACCTCGCTCATCCCGTAAAACCTTGCCTGAGGTCAACGGACCTTCCCCCACTCTGCTCCTCGCCCCCTCCAACTCCTGTGGAGGGTGGGCCTGGTAAAATTCCAGTGAATGTTCAAGCCAGGGTGACCCTTTCACCAGAGCAGGTTAAGATACCCTGTCAGAGAGTCAGTGCAGACTCGATGGGCCGAATGCCCTCCTTCTGCACTGTAGGGATTCTATGATTTCCTACCCATTAAATGGGTTTTTAACGACCGTCGCTGATACTTTTATGGTCACTTTTACTGAGGCCAACCTTCAATTAGAGGTTTTATTAATTGAATTTAAATTCCACCCACTGCCGTGGTGGGATTTGAACCCCCGGAGCCTGGGCCTCTGGGTTATTAACCCCGTGACATTGCCACTGCCGCTGCCCCTGAGCAATCCAATTGGACAATTCGGATGTTAAGCCCACTGCCAGCCACTCATTGTCACAGGGGGCTGAGTGGGCGAGGGATCTTGCGTACGCTACACGTGACTCCAGACCCAAACCAACGTGGCAACTGCCACCCCCCCCATGAAATGGTCCAGGTCAGTTCGAGGGCAATTAGGGATGGCCAACGTCACCCACATTCCGATAGGTGACACGGTAGCACAGTGGTTAGCACTGCTGCTTCACAGCTCCAGGCACCTGGGTTCGATTCCTGGCTCGGGTCACTGTCTGTGTGGAGACTGCACATTCTCCTCGTGTCTGCGTGGGTTTCCTCCGGGTGCCCCGGTTTCCTCCCACAGCCCAAAGATGTGCGGGTTAGGTTGATTGACCTTGCTAATATTGCCCCTAATGTCCTGGGATGTGTAGGTTAGAGGGATTAGTGGGTAAATGTGTTGGGATATGGGGGTAGGGCTGGGGTGGGATTGTGGTCAGTGCAGACTCGATGGGCCGAATGGCCTCTTTCTGTACTGTAGGGTTTCTATGATGAAAGTATTTTTTATTGAAGGGACAATGCCACCTACTTTTGCCTTTGAACCACACTCCAGTGTAGAACATGTGGCTACTGTCCCAGAATGTCACCGTCCGGAGGAACGTCCTCACACTCCCTGAGTAATTCACTGGGCGTGCCACTAGTCTAAACGTTGGCTCACTTTCATACCACCTGCCTGCATCCTCTTGTTCTAGAAACTTCTGCAAATAAAGGTTACAAAAAAACACAACTTGAATATTGACAAATTAGACAGAATCACCTGTCCTCGTGTTAGTTTGAATTTCCTGGTTGCAATGTTAGTGAGTAGTCTTTTGTCCCTAGTATAAGTTAGAACCTTCCATACCTAGTGATAGTAGTTACAATCTTCTATACCTAGTGTTAGTTAGTTATAAAATCATAGAATCATAGAACCCTACAGTGCAGAAAGAGGCCCTTCGGCCCATCGAGTCTGCACCAAACACTATCCCACCCAGGCCCTACCCCCATATCCCTACATATTATACCCGCTAATCCCTCTAACCTTATATTCTTCAATTCCTAGTGTTAGCTAATTAGAATTTTCTATCCCTAGTGTTAGTTAATTAGTTAGAACCTTCCATCTGTGGTGTTAGTTAGTTAGACTTTACTATCACTAGTGTTAGTTAGTTAGAATCTTTATCCCCAAGTGTTAGTTAGTTATACTCGATTCCTAGTGCTAGTTTGTTAGAATTTCTATCCCTAGTGTTAGTTAATTAGTTAGAATCTTCCATCTGCGATGTTAGTTAGTTAGACTTTACTATCACTAGTTTTAGTTAGAATCTTTCATCCCCAGTGTTAATTAGTTAGTTATACTCGGTTCCTAGCTTAGCCTGTTAGAATCTTCCATCACTACTGTTAACTAGTTAGAATCTTTTTCTAGTCTTAGTTAATTAGTTAGTTGGACTTTTCTGTCGCTAATGTTAGTTAGTTAGAATCTTCGACTCTATGTTAGTTAGAATCTTCTATACCTAGTATTAGTTTGTTAGTTAGAATCTTCTATCTGTGGTGTTAGTTAGTTAGTTAGACTCTCCCATCTCTAGTGTTAGTTAGTAAGTTAGGTAGTTAGTTAGAAATTGCTGCTCCCAATGTTAGTTTGGTATATTCTCCTCACTGTAGAGTTAGTTATAGTTTTCTCCCCGTGGTGCTAGTTAGTGCTCTGGCCTTCTGTCCATACTGTCAGTTAGTCAGAATCTCTCAGTCCCGGTGTTAGCTAATTAGTGAGTTAGTCAGTCTTTTGTTGCCAGGGGCACCTGAGAGAACCTCATGTCCAGAATGAACCATGGGAAAGTCATGGTGCAGACAGAGGCCATTGAGCCCATCATGTTTGTGCTGTCAAAGTAGAGACAAGAGAAACTAGCCACTCATTTACTGAGGTGTTTGACTCTGATCAGAATGATTGTGGGTCTCCACGATATATTTGATGTTTTGGACAATATCCTGTCCATCTTGCTTCTGTAATGAGAAAAATGATGGCCTGATTCCCCGGCCAGAGAGCAAGCCACCCTGCCTTTAGTCTGGCTGGAATATGTCTGCCTTGGGTAGCCCGGAATTATACTCTCGCCAGTCCAATCTCCCTGCCCATCCCAATAGCAAGGGGTTGATTTAAAGGCACCTACTGTCAATGATGGGTCTGAACCTGGTCTCTCTACCCCCTTTCTAACGCTGTCTGACCCACCTTCCATCAGATTCTCAACAGTATCCTGCAGAATTCCCACATCAGCCTGGAGATTGACAATGCGAAGCTCGCAGCTGAAGACTTCAAGAACAAGTAGGTGGAAAGGTTATTTTTCTCAATCTCCATCTTATATTTCGCAAAGGCCTGGGACTCTCGTAAATCTATAAGCAGTGATGTTCTGGCA
Source organism: Carcharhinus amblyrhynchos (assembly GCF_965287045.1). Lineage (NCBI taxonomy): Eukaryota > Metazoa > Chordata > Chondrichthyes > Carcharhiniformes > Carcharhinidae > Carcharhinus > Carcharhinus amblyrhynchos. The sequence continues at coordinate 12,528,759 of NC_137356.1, forward strand.
ACACTGGTCCCCTAACCAATGCCCTGTGGTAAGAACCAGGAGCAGGAGTAGGCCATCTGGCCCCTCGAGCCTGCTCCGCCATTCAGTAAGATCGTGGTTGATCTTTTCGTGGACTCAGCTCCGGCCGCTCACCGTAACCCTTAATTCCTTTACTGACCAAAAATCTATCTGTCCTTGCCTTAAAAACATTCAATGAGGTAGCCTCAACTGCTTCACTGGGCAGGAAAATCTACAGATTCACAACCCTTTGGGTGAAGACCTCAACTCAATCCCAAATCTGCTTCCCCTTATTTTGAGGCCACGCTCCCTCGTTCTAGTTTCACCCGCCAGTGGAAACAACCTCCCTGCTTCTATCTACTCCCTTCATAATCTTACACGTTTCTATAAGATCTCCCCTTATCTCCCCATGATGGGTTCACTACATCTGTTGATGAGGAACTGAACTGGACCAGCCATATGAATACTGGCCAGAATTCTCCGACCTGGCCTGCAGCTGGGGTTTTCCAGTCCCGCTGCTGTGCATGGAGACTTGGCTGAGTGCCATATTCTCCGTTCTCACCGGCTGTGATGCAAGGGCACGCGAGATCGGAGAATCCCAGCCCACTGCCTCTATCATGGCAGTAAGAAATCTCACAACACCAGGTTAAAGTCCAACAGGGTTATTTGGTAGTAAACGCCACTAGCTTTCAGGGTTTGCCCCTTCGTCAGGTGAAGCAATGTTTTGGATGACCTCAGGTTTTTGGAGAGTCAAGGGTGAAAGGTCATTCAGGAGAGCGTTGGAATAATTGTCCAGAGAGGTCCCAGGCATGGGGGGGTGGCTGGGGGGGGGGGGTGAGTAAAACTCAGGTAACCAGTCTCAGAATAAGGATATAAGCCAGGATTAAAGCCAACCCCCCCCTTCAGTGCTGTGATGATGGTTGTTTGCTCTTCTTGCTCCAGGTGGGAGTCGGAACTGATGCTGAGGCAGTCGGTGGAGGCTGACATTAATGGGCTGCACCAACTCAAGGACACATATCTGCAGCTACAGAGTGATCTGGCCCGAGACATCGCTGCCCTGGAGGATGAGGTTGCCTTCCTGAAGAAGAACCATGCTGAGGTAGGCTGCTTGGGGGTGGTCTGGGTTCTCCACATCGCACACAATGGTAGGGTACTGCCCCCTAGTGCCAGTGGTGGGGCAGTAGAATGACAGTATAGCGCCCCCTAGTGCCAATACAGAGGTAGTACAATGGGAGTATAGTGCCCCCTAGTGCCAGTGGTGGGTAATAGAATGATAGTGTATTGTCGCCTGGAGCCAGTGGTGGGGTGGTACAATGGGAATAAGGTGCCCCCTAGTGCCAGTAGTGAGGTAGTAGAATGCTAGTGTAGCACCACCTAGTGCTCGTAGTGAGTTATTACAATGGGAGTATGGTACCCCCTAGTGCCAAAGGTGGAGTAGTACAATGGGTGTATAGTGCCCCTAGTGCCTGAGATGGTGTAGCACAATGACAGTTTGGTGCCCCCTAGTGCCAGTGGTTGGGTAGTACAATGGGACTTTCATGCCCCCTAGTGCTAGTAGTGAGTTAGTACAATGGTGCACTGTTCTAACATTTTATTGCCCCCCCCCCCACCTCCACCCGCCCTTTGCCCTTTCAGGAACTGAGGCTGTTGCGACAGCAGAAGACCCAGGACATCCAGGTGGAGGTGGACGCAGCTCCCTCCGTTGACCTGGCTGAGGCCTTGAAGCAAATGCGTGACGCCTACGCCAAGATGGCGGAGGACAACCAAAGGGATTTGGACACCTGGTACAACCAGCAGGTAGGATTGACCTCAGTGCCGGCAGCGCGCGCCCTCACATCGAGCTCAGTGCCGGCAGCACGCGTACACGAGCGGAGAAAGAGGGGGACTGGAAGAAACTCTTCAGCCAGTAATAGACAAACACCTCAGCAGGATTCAGTTCAGGATCGCGTTCATAGGATAATGATGGAAAAAGAATCAAGTGTGGCCCCAATATTCTGAGATCCTTAGGGGCGGTACGGTGGCGCAGTGGTTAGCACTGCCGCCTCACGGTGCCAGGGACCTGGGTTCGATTCCCGGCTTGGGTTTACTGTCTGCGTGGAGTCTGCACATTCCCCCCGTGTCTGCGTGGGTTTCCTCCCACACTCTGAAAGACGTGCTGGTTAGGTGTACTGACCGTGCAAAATTCTAAAACTGAGGGGAGAGATACGAATATTTTCACACAGAGGGTGGTGAGTGTCTGGAACGAGCTGTCAGAGGTATTAGTGGAGGCGGGAACAATTTTGTCTTTTAAAAAGCGTTTAGATAGTTACATGGGTAAGACGGGCATAGAGGGATATGGGCCAAATGTGGGCAATTGGGACTAGATTAGAGGTTAAAAAAAAGGCAAGTTGAGCCAAAGGGCTTTTTTCCATGCTGGAAATCTCGATGACTCTATGAAGACAAGCATGCTATATGCTTTCTTACTGCCTTATCCACCTGTGTCGCCACTTTCAGTGATCGGTGGATCTGTACGCTCAGATCCCTCTGCCTATCAATACTGTTAAGGGTTCTGCCATTTTCTGTCTAGTTCCTACGTGCATTAGACCTACCACTAGGCCATGGCCTTCCTAGGGTGTCTCAGGTGGATAATGTAAACCCCTTTCTCTCTCTCTCTCTCTCTCTTTCTTTCTGTGTCTCCGGTGTCTCAGGTGCAGATACAAACCACTCAAGTCACGCAGAACACCCAAGCGCTCGCCACGGGTAAAACAGAACAGGCCGGACTGCGACAGCAACTGCTGACCCTCGAGGCTGAATATAACTCCCTCAACGGCACTGTAAGTAAGCTTTGGCAACTCGCAGCCCCCTCTCATCGGAGCGTGGTGTTTATCCGGATTTGGCTTAGGGTTGGGCAGGGGGTGTAATGGCTTCAGTCAGGCCATTGAGGTTGGCCTATTGGAGTATGAAGCCCCTGATTGAGGATCCAAATGAAAGGCCAATCAGGGAGTCTTTGCCTTGTACTTAACAGGGAGTGGCAGTTCCTCTGGTACCTCCCCAGAGACCACGAGCACCCTGAGTACTGGTGTGAGAGTTTGTATATGAAGGGATTTTGATGTGGCGATGCCAACATTGGACTGGGGTGGGGCACAGTAAGAAGTCTCATAACACCAGTTTAAAGTCCAATAGGTTTATTTGGAGTCACGAGCTTTGGGAACACTTCCTTTTTCTACCAAGTCACCACTCACCTGAGGAAGGAGCAGCGCTCCGAAAGCTCGTGATTCCAAATAAACCTGTTGGACTTTGACAAGGTGAAGGGATTTCTGCCTCCGAAGACTTATTACAGGGCGTTGTGTTAGCCTGACCGAACCCTCTCTGGGTGTTTCCTTTGACTCCACAGATAGCCGCTCTGCAGAACAGTCTGGATAATACGGAGCTCAGATATTCCAATGAACTGCAGAGACTGCTCAATGACGTTGGAAGGCTGGAAGGGGAGCTGGCCGGTCTCATCAATGGCCTGAAGATACAGACCCAGGAATACGAGGCGCTGCTGAACGAGAAGATGAGGCTGGAGGGCGAGATCCAGAAGTACAGAGCCCTCCTAGACGGTGGACAGAAGTAAGGAGATGAGTGACGACTGAGTGGGAGCAGTAGGAACTGCGGGGGGTGGGGGGGGGGGGGTGCTGTAACTGTTTAAGACCAATTGCCACCTCCCATCCCACCTCACCGTCTCATCCCCCCCTCCCCACCCTACACTCTCCTACAACCTACCCTGGTGTCCCTCCAGACTATTGTGGCTGAATCTGTCTTCAACACCATTTTCACCCCCTCTCTACACAAGGCCCACTCAAACCAACAGTGGGTTAGCACGGCTGCCTCCCAGCACCAGGGAGCCGGGTTCGATTCCCGGCTCGGGTCACTGTCCGTGTGGAGGTTGCACATTCTCCCCGTGTCTGCGTGGGTTTCCTCCAGGTCCTCTGGTTTCCTCCCACCGTCTGAAAGATGTGTGGGTTAGGGTGCATTGGCCGTGATAAATTCTCCCACAGCGTACCCAAACAGGAGTGTGGCAACTCGGGGATTTTCACAGTAACTTCATTGCAGTGTTAATGTAAGCCTACTTGCGACGCTGATAAATAAATAAACCTTTGTGACATTACGACTGGTCCCGGGTGAGGTTAGTAGGTGGCATGTGGCGCGGTGGGTAGTGACCCTACCTCTGCCCCGGGTTCAAATCCCACTTCAGGACTTGTTGAACATTGAAACTAGGAGCAGGAGGAGGCCATTCGGCCCTTTGAACCTGCCCTGCCGTTCATTTTGATCATGGCTGATCATCAAATTCAATATCCTGATTCCCCCCCTTTCCCTCCATATCTCTTGATCCCTTTAGACCCAAGAGCTAGATCTAATTCCTTCTTGGAAATCACACAATTCTACCACCTTGCCTGAATTGGAACAGAATTGGAGCGGGCAAGGGGCAGACAACAGAAATGCCCTTTGACCTCAGGTGGAAATTTCCAGTCTCATTCAAGTGAAGCCCTAAAGTCCCACCCATAAAATTTTGGCCTCGACTACTTTCTGTGGGAGTGAATTCACCACCCTCTGGGTGAAGAAATTGCTCCAGCTCAGTCTAAAAGCTTTACTCCTTATTCTCAAACTATGAACCCCCTAGTACTGGACTCCTCCCCCCCCCCAAAAAATAAAGGTGCATTCACATTCAATAGGTTGAGAATCAACTTGGGAAACCTTCCCCGGGGCTTGGGGAAGGGAATGAAAAGGGCTGTATAAATATTAACTACTAGCTTGTATATATACGGCACTGTTACTGTAGTAATATGTCCCTTCACTGGAATCAGTACCAAATAAAACTTGACACCCCAACAGCATTTGGAGAGATGGGTAAAAGTCTGGTCAAAAACGTAAGGTGTTCTTGGGCAGTCCAGACCTAGGGGTCATAGTTCGGGGATAAGGGGTAAACCTTTCAGTAAGGAGTCTCACAACCCCAGGCTAAAGGCCAACCACGAGCTTTCGGAGCGCCGCTCCTTCATCAGGTGGGTGGAGAGGTAGGTCTCACAGACGCAGCACACATAGGCAAAGGCACAATCGCAAGATAATGGTGAGTCTGTTCAGGTAATCAAGTCTTTACAGGTACAGACAATGTGAGTGGAGAGAGGGTTAAGCACAGCTTGAAGAGATGAGAATTGCCTAAAGCCAGGACAGTTAGTGAGATTTTACAAGCCCAGGCAAGTCACGGGGGTTACAGACAGCGTGACATGAACCCAAGATCCCGGGTGAGGCCATCCCCATGTGTGTGGAACTTGCCTATCAGTGTCTGCTCAGCGATTCTGCGTTGTCATGTGTCGTAAAGGCCGCCTTGGAGAACACTTACCCGAAGATCAGAGGCCGAATGCCCGTGACCGCTGAAGTGTTCCCCAACAGGGACCTTTTAGGACTGAGGTGAGGAGAAATTTCTTCACCCAGAGGGTGGTGAATGTATGGAATTCACTCCCACAGAAAGTAGTTAAGGCCAAAACATTGTGTGATTTCAAGAAGAAATTAGATATCGCTCTGGGGGTTAAAGGGATCGAGGGATATGGACAGGAAAGGAGAGGGTGCAGACTGTAGTGTTATGAGTCATCACGAGGGTGTCGAGAAAGATTAACACAACGCGATTCTCCCCGTGCTTGCGTGGGTTTTCTCCAGGTGCTCCGGTTTCCTCCCACACCCCAAAGATGTGCTATTAGGTTTATTGGTGTAACAAATTGATCCTAAATTAGTCTTCCCTCAATGTGGAATGCCGTAAGCATAGACAAAGGTCATGGGTGGAGGGGGGTCTCATAAGGTTAAAATGGCGGCACGGGCTCGTTGGGCCGAAGGGCCTGTTTCTCGGGCTGTTTTGTTCTTTGAGGGAGGTCCATTCAAAAGTCGGATCAGGATATTGAATTTGACAATCAGCCACAAGTGTAATGAATGGCGGAGCAGGCTCGAAGGGCCAAATGGCCTACTTCAGTTTCTAGTTCCTGTGGGTGAGATTTTCCAGCTGCGCACGCCCCCCAAGGATGGAAAATCCTGCCTGAGGCCAATGGTCCTACTACAATTCCCTGGCTGAATGAGAAAATCCCTATGTTTCTATGTAGGGCCTCTAAAAGGTGCTAATCCCGGTGACCCCCTCAATATCTCTGACTGGGATATCCAAACCCCACCCTCCCCACCTCCAACCAACCTCCCCCCAGCCCCAGCACCCCCCTCAAGCCCAAATCTGTGACAAAGCCAGGTGAGGGGGGAGAGGGGGGGGTGACAAGCTCTGCGCCTTTAATTAATGGGCGGGGGGAGGTCATGTGACCAGGCCTCCCACCCTCGCTCCAATCACAAGGCTGGCTTCGCTCCGCGGGTAACCGGAGGTCCCTGGGGCAGAACCAGAGATGAGGACGGGGTGTACTGGGGCGACGGTGACAAACAGTCAGACGTAATGCCAAGGGCAGCCCTCTAACGGAACTCCTTCCATTTCTCCTTTCAGGATCAGCAGCTCCGGAGGTTCCTCTTCCTCGTCTTCCTCGGTGTCCGGATTGCAGTCGGGTACGGTTTTCCAGTCTTTTTTAAGCAGAGTTGGGTGTCACGGTTATGCTGTATCTCCGTAGTGTTACGGTCATAGCTGGGGTGTAGAGAAAGATCAACTTAATGTGAGGTAGGTCCATTCAAATGGCAGCAGGGAAGAAGCTGTTCTTCAATCAGTTGGCACTGTTGTGCCTGCCACACAGTCTGTGTGATGGAAAAAGAACTGCGAGTCTTGTTAGTACAACCAATATTTATTTAAAACACACAATCAATAATCACCCACCCAATGAACAATAAGTTACCTGACAGAAAATACGAGAGTTCAAGTCCAATACAAGACCTTGACTTAACTTTGTGTGACTGGCAGATATTGGCCTTTATCTGTGCGCTGGTCTCTGTGTCTGGTCTGGCTCTGGTCTACCTTCCTTCTCAGGTATGGTGGCTCTCCTCATGCTGGTCATCGCTGGCGACGGTCACTAGCGTTGTAGCTCGTTCGTGGGGTCAGAGAGAGAGAGAGAGCCCCTTCTGTCGCATTGCCCCTTTTGTCCCTCCTCACTCTGTGTCCTTTTTGGGCGGCCTCCTGGTTCTTGTCAATCAATCGATCAGGACTTGATCACCCTGATCGATAAGGGTCCAATCAGGTGCTGCCACACCGATCTCTGGGTGTGTCCCCCAACGGCCATACCTGTAGGTGCTGGAGGCACGCAGCTCATGTATCTCCCTCCCAAATAAGGGGTTAAAGCAAACAAATATGTTTAACCAGAAAGTGTCCATTGTCTTTGGGAATGGCCTATTTCCTGTGTATTCAATTGTCTGAGTCGCAGCTTGTTTATCTCTATCTTTTAAGCTGTAGTTTCAGTACTTGTCCAACTACACGTGGGCAGCACGGTAGCACAGTGGGTTAGCACTGCTGCTTCACAGTTCCAGGGTCCTGGGTTCGATTCCCGGCTCGGGTCACTGTCTGCGTGGAGTTTGCACATTCTCCTCATGTCTGCGTGGGTTTCCTCCAGGTGCTCCGGTTTCCTCCCACAGTCCAAAGATGTGCGGGTTAGGTTGGCCATGCTAAGAAATTGCCCCTTGGTGACCAGGGATGTGTAGGTTAGAGGGGTTAGTGGGTATAATATATGGGGGTAGGGCCTGGGTAGGATTGTGTTCAGTGCAGACTCGATGGGCCGAAGGGCCTCTTTCTGCACTGTAGGGTTCTATGACATTATCCCAGCATGCTCTGTAAATCGCCATTTTAGGTGGTCCCTTTGGCCACAGTACGTGATCTCAGACTTCTGTATCTTTCTCCCGATGGAAGAAGGTGGAAGAGAGAATGTCTGGGGTGCATGGGGGTCCTGGATTATGCCAGCTGCTTTGCAGCGGGAAGTGTAGACGGAGTCAGTGGATGGGAGGCTGGTTTGAGTGATGGATTGGGCTACATTTACAACCCTTTGCAATTCCTTGCGGTCTTGGGCAGAGCAGGAGCCCATACCAAGCTGTGATACAGCCAGAAAGAATGCTTTCTATGGAGCATCTGTAAAAGCTGGTGAGAGTCGTAGCTGAATTTCCTTAGTTTTCTGAAAAAGTAGAGGCGTTGTTGGGCTTTCTTAACTATAGTGTCGAGATGGGGGGACCAGGGCAGGTTGTCGGTGATCTGGACACTTAGAAACGTGACGCTCTCAACCATTTCTACTTTGACCACATTGATGTAGACAGGGGCACGTTCTCCACTACGCTTCCTGAAGTTGGTGACGATCTCTTTTGTTTGACATTGAGAGAGAGATTATTGCCGTCGCACCAGTTCACCAGGCACGGTGGTGAGAGTTAGAATGGTGAGTGACTTAGACCACACAGCATGGGGGAGAGTATTGTCAAGACATGGCAGTGCTTGCCCTTGGTGACGGGGGTGACTGTGGGTCGGTGGGAGAGAGAGTCGAGTGTGCGACACACCTCACTCGTTCACTTATGAAATGATCTTGCTCACTATTCTGTATTCTTCCTCCTCCCCACAGGTATGATTATCAAATCCACAACGCAAACGTGAGTTTATTTCATTGTCTCATTACAAATGGTACAGGTTAAGAAAGGGGAACTTGTGATTGGCTCCCTCCCCAGCAGTATGGCATCATAAACAGGGACTGTCCCCCCATCAAACGCTCCCAGGACAGGTACAGCACGGGGTTAGATACAGAGTAAAGCTCCCTCTACACTGTCCCCCATCAAACACTCCCAGGACAGGTACAGCACGGGGTTAGATACAGAGTAAAGCTCCCTCTACACTGTCCCACATCAAACACTCCCAGGACAGGTACAGCACAGGGTTAGATACAGAGTAAAGCTCCCTCTACACTGTCCCCATCAAACACTCCCAGGACAGGTACAGCACGGGGTTAGATACAGAGTAAAGCTCCCTCTACGCTGTCTCCCATCAAACACTCCCAGGACAGGTACAGCACAGGGTTAGATACAGAGTAAAGCTCCCTCTACACTGTCCCCCCATCAAACATTCCCAGGACAGGTACAGCATGGGGTTAGATACAGAGTAAAGCTCCCTCTACACTGTCCCCATCAAACACTCCCAGGACAGGTACAGCACGGGGTTAGATACAGAGTAAAGCTCCCTCTACACTGTCCCCATCAAACACTCCCAGGACAGGTACAGCACGGGGTTAGATACAGAGTAAAGCTCCCTCTACACTGTCCCCATCAAACACTCCCAGGACAGGTACAGCACGGGGTTAGATACAGAGTAAAGCTCCCTCTACACTGTCCCCATCAAACACTCCCAGGACAGGTACAGCACGGGGTTAGATACAGAGTAAAGCTCCCTCTACACTGTCCCCATCAAACACTCCCAGGACAGGTACAGCACGGGGTTAGATACAGAGTAAAGCTCCCTCTACACTGTCCCCATCAAACACTCCCAGGACAGGTACAGCACGGGGTTAGATACAGAGTAAAGCTCCCTCTACGCTGTCTCCCATCAAACACTCCCAGGACAGGTACAGCACGGGGTTAGATACAGAGTAAAGCTCCCTCTACGCTGTCTCCCATCAAACACTCCCAGGACAGGTACAGCACAGGGTTAGATACAGAGTAAAGCTCCCTCTACACTGTCCCCCCATCAAACACTCCCAGGACAGGTACAGCACGGGGTTAGATACAGAGTAAAGCTCCCTCTACACTGTCCTCATCAAACACTCCCAGGACAGGTACAGCACGGGGTTAGATACAGAGTAAAGCTCCCTCTACACTGTCCTCATCAAACACTCCCAGGACAGGTACAGCACAGGGTTAGATACAGAGTAAAGCTCCCTCTACACTGTCCCCCATCAAACACTCCCAGGACAGGTACAGCACGGGGTTAGATACAGAGTAAAGCTCCCTCTACACTGTCCCCCCCATCAAACACTCCCAGGACAGGTACAGCATGGGGTTAGATACAGAGTAAAGCACCCTCTACACTGTCCCCATCAAACACTCCCAGGACAGGTACAGCACGGGGTTAGATACAGAGTAAAGCTCCCTCTACACTGTCCCCATCAAACACTCCCAGGACAGGTACAGCACAGGGTTAGATACAGAGTAAAGCTCCCTCTACACTGTCCCCCCATCAAACACTCCCAGGACAGGTACAGCACGGGGTTAGATACAGAGTAAAGCTCCCTCTACACTGTCCCCATCAAACACTCCCAGGACAGGTACAGCACGGGGTTAGATACAGAGTAAAGCTCCCTCTACACTGTCCCCATCAAACACTCCCAGGACAGGTACAGCACGGGGTTAGATACAGAGTAAATCCATAAAGATGCTGAAGTGAGAGTGTAAAATTTGATTTTATTTGATCTAGTCTGTGAGCGATGGATTTTTGCTGAATCCTTTGGGATAACGGAGGAAAGTGAAATGATTTAAATTGAAGGGTGGATCAGTCCTGGTGTGATTGGAGAATGAGGGGTTGAGGGGTTGAATGGACTCCCCTGTTCCTCATAGATATAATTAGGCAGGAAAGTATATCCACAATTCCAGGCATTGGTTGTTATATTCTATCTGGTTCTATGAACAGAAGCTAACCTCTCTTGTCCTCTCTCACTTTCTTTGCAGAACCAGTGCATTCAAAGGTAATAAAACTTTTTTATTATTCACTGTCTAATAAATCTACAATAGTTACTGTGTGGAAACTGAGGCCCATAGAATCCCTGTGCAGGATCAAACTGCCCCCACACACTCACTCACTCACACACACACTCACTCACACACACACACACACACGCACTCACTCACACACACACTCACACACACTCACTCACACACACACTCACACACACACCCACCCACACACACACACACTCACACACTCATACACACACACTCACACACACACTCTGATCAAAGTGTTACACTGCCTCAAACAGATCATTCAGGGAGTTAATGGGTTAAATGGACATAAAATTAACACAACTATTAATTCACACTCACTCACTCACACACACACTCACTCACACACACACACTCACTCACACACACACACACACCCACCCACACACTCACACACACACCCACCCACACACTCACACACACACACTCACAGACACAGACTCACACACACTCATACACACACACTCACACACACACTCACCCACACACACACTCACACACACGCTCGCACTCACACACACACACTCACACACACACACACACACACACTCACACAGACACATTCACACACACACTCTCACACACACTCACACAGACACTCTCACACACGCTCACACATTCACCCACACACATGCACACACACATACTCACACAGTTGCACACCCACACTCGCACTCACACACACACAAACACACACACAGTTGCACACACACTCACGCGCGCACGCACACACTCGCACTCACACACACACTCACACGCACACTCATACTCACACACTCACACACACGCTCACACACACACTCACACATGCATGGACACAGCCATAAACATACACATGGACAGCTGTACACTTAAACATGTGAACACATACATAGAACATAGAACACTACAGCACAAACAGGCCCTTCGGCCCACGAGTTGCGCCGATCACATCAACACCTATCTATAACCCCCAATCCCATTAAATCCCATATACTCATCCAGAAGTCTTTTAAAAGACCCCAGCGAGTTCGTCTCCACCACCACTGACGGCAGCCGATTCCATTCACTCACCACCCTCTGAGTGAAAAACTTACTCCTAACATCACTTCTGTACTTGCCTCCCCGCACCTTAAATCTGTGTCCTCTCGTAGCGATCATTTCAACCTGGGAAATAGCCTCTGAGAATCCACCCTATCTATTCCTCTCAACATTTTATAAACCTCTATCAGGTCGCCTCTCAACCTTCGTCTCTCCAGGGAGAAGAGTCCCAGCTCCCTCAACCTAACTTCATAAGGCATGCCTCCCAGTCCAGGCAACATCCTTGTAAATCTCCTCTGTACCCTTTCAATAGCTTCTACGTCCTTCCTATAGTGAGGTGACCAGAACTGCGCACAGTACTCCAAGTGGGGCCTGACAAGGGTCTTATAAAGTTGCAGCATTACCTCCCGATTCCTAAACTCAATCCCTCGATTAATGAAGGCCAGTACACCATACGCCTTCTTGACCACCTCTTCCACCTGCGAGGCCGATTTAAGAGTCCTGTGGATCCGGACCCCAAGATCCTTCTGCTCTTCAACACTACTAAGACTCCTGCCCTTGATAGTGTACTCGTTCATCCCATTGGTCCTGCCAAAATGGACGACTACACATTTATCCGCGTTGAAGTCCATCTGCCACTTCTCCGCCCAGTCCTGCATCCTATTTATGTCCTGCTGCAACTTCTGACACCCTTCCAGACCATCCACAACACCACCGACCTTCGTGTCATCAGCGAACTTACTAACCCATCCCTCCACTTCCTCATCTAGGTCATTTATGAAAATGACAAACAGCAAGGGTCCCAGAACAGATCCCTGGGGCACTCCACTGGTGACTGACCTCCATGCAGAAAAAGACCCATCCACAACCACTCTCTGCCTTCTGCAGGCAAGCCAGTTCTGGATCCACAAGGCCAAAGCCCCTTGGATCCCATGCCCTCTCACCTTCTCAAGAAGTCTTGCATGGGGGACCTTATCAAACGCCTTGCTGAAGTCCATGTACACCACATCCATGGCACTTCCTTCGTCAATGTGTTCAGTCACATTTTCGAAGAACTCAACTAGGCTCGTAAGGCACGACCTGCCCTTGACAAATCCATGCTGACTATTTCTGATCATGTCAAACCTCTCCAAATGCTCGTAAATCTTGTCCCTCAGAAGCCTCTCCATCAGCTTACCAACCACTGAGGTCAGACTCACCGGTCGGTAATTTCCCGGGCTATCTCTGTTCCCTTTCTTGAAAATAGGAACCACATCCGCAATCCTCCAATCTTCCGGAACCTCTCCCGTCTCCATTGACGACGCAAAGATCATCGCCAGGGGCTCTGCAATCACTTCCCTCGCCTCCCACAGTAACCTGGGGTACATCCCATCTGGTCCCGGCGACTTATCTATCTTGATAGAATTCAAAAGTTCTAACACATCCTCTTCCTTAATATCCACATACTCAATCTTTTCCATCTGCTGCAAATCCGTAACAAAATCTCCCAGATCAGTTTCCACTGTGAAAACTGAGGCAAGGTACTCATTAAGCACCTCTGCCATTTCTTCTGGTTCCACACAGACCTTTCCCCCTTCACCTTTTATAGGTCCTATCCCTTCTCTTCTCATCATGTATACTTAGACACATTCACACACTTACAGATGCACCACATACATGCATGTACACACATACAGATCCTCTGACTCACACACACAAACACACACACACACACACATACGTGCACATACATTCAAACACCCACATACACACACAGACACTTACATATATACACACATTTACACACACACACACACACACACACACACACACACACACACACACACACACACACACACACACATATTACAAACTTCCTGGGGGTTACCATTGACCAGAAACTGAACTGGGCCAGTCATTTAAAACTGTGGCTACCAGAGCAGGTCAAAGAGTAACTCATCTTCCAACTCCCCAGAGCCTGTCCACCATCTACAAGGTACAAGTCGGGAGTGTGATGGAATACTCCCCACTTGCCTGGAAGGGAGCAGCTCCAACAACACTGAAGAAGCTCGACACCATCCAGGACAAAGCAGCCCCGCTTGATTGGCACCCCATCCACAAACATCCACTCCCTCCACCACCGACACTCAGTAACAGCCGTGTGTACCATCTACAAGATACACTGCAGCGAGTCACCAAGTTAGACAGCACCTTCCAAACCCACGACCTCTACCATCTAGAGGGACAAGGACAGAGGCACATGGGAACACCACCACCCTCAAGTTCCCCCACAAGCCACTCCCCGACTTGGAAATATATCGGCCGTTCCTGCACTGTCGCTGGGTCAAAATCGGGGAACTCCCTCCCTAACAGCACGGTGGGTGGGCCTACAGCACAGAGACTGCAGCAGTTTAAGAAGGCAGCTCACCACCACCTTCTCAGGGGGCAATAAATGCACATCCCATTCATTGAGTACAATAAATAATGTGGACCAGGACAGAGAAGGGAGGGGGTCAAGGTGTTGGGGGTGGGGTGGGGGGGGCGGGGTGTTGGGGGTGGGAGGGTGGTTGTGGGAGGTCTGGATCTCCACTCATGAAGTGACAGCAAGTTTGGAGATTTTTTTTTAGCACAGTTCACATTGGCTTTATGTTGGGTTGGCGGAATGAGCAAGTGATGTTTAAAATCACTGCTGTGTTTGCTCTCCAGGGAGTAATCTGATCCGTTAGGAACCGATCCGGTGTGGCTCTCTCCGAAGGATCTGCTGGGGAAACTCCGGCCTGATGCTAGACCTATAGTGGTGGCTTCTCTCACTATCTTGGGATTGCGGGATCTATCCTGATGTGGTTCCAGTCTTATCTCTCGATGAGAAGGGCAGTCTGTAAAAGAGCAACCCAGGCTCCCTCCGGACACAATCCTCCCGTTCCAAGTCAAACCCATGCCTTATTATGCAGATACACCCCCTCCCTAACAGGCAGGTTGTACCAGCCATGTGAGGGCACGCCTTGCCAGTCGGAGGGGTGGCACAGTGGCTAACACTGCTTCCTCACTGCACCAGGGACCTGGGGTTCGATTCCCGACTCAGGTCACTGTCTGTGTGGAGTCTGCAGATTCTCCCCGTGTCTGCGTGGGTTTCCTCCGGGTGCTCCAGTTTCCCCCCACAGTCCGAAAGACGCACTGGTTGGGTGCTAAATTCTCCCTTGGCGCACCCGAACAGGAGTGTGGCGATTTTCACAGTAACTTCATCGCAGTGTTAATGTAAGCCTACCTGTGACACTAATAAATAAACCTTAACTCAAAATATAAGGGGCCTCCCCAAGCCCCACTTTCCACTTTGCGATGGTGGCCAGCCCCTTAGCTGTGGGGGTAGGGCCAGCCCGAACACCCCCGCCTCCGGAACCGGATCTGTACCACCCCCCGCCCCCCGCCCCCCACCCCCCGGGGAGCCCTGGGTTGCTCTGAGGTGCCCAATCTCAACCTGCACATTTGCCTTTTGCTCAAAGCTACTCAATAAAGGAATCCACTCTTCGTTCTGTTGTGTGGTGTGAGTCAATCGATGTTATCCAGCGACCGGGGAGGGGTGGGGGGTGGGGGTGTTGCGGGTGGGGGGGGGTCGGTGAGTAGCTCATCGGTGTTCCAAGGAGGGGACGGTTTCTCAAAGCGGTGGGGGAGGGGGGGAAACAGGAGGTAGAGAATTCCACAAGGGAATGGGGGATACGGAATGAGCTGCCAGAGTAGAGTGGGTGGTAGAAGTGGGTAGAGTCACTGAACCCCTACAGTGCAGAAGGAGACCATTCGGCCCATTGAGTCTGCATGACCACAATCCCACCCAGGCCCTATCCCCATAACCCTATGAATTTAACCGAGTTAGTCCCCCCCCCTCCCCTGACACTAAGGGGCAATTTAGCATGGCCGATCCACCTAACCTACGCACATCTTTGGACTTTGGACATCTTTGGGTACAATTACAACATTTAAAAGACTTTTGGTACATGGATGGGAAAGGTTTAGAGGGGTATAAGCCAGACGAGGGCAAATGGGACTAGTTCAGTTCAGGAGACCTGATCATCACGGATGGGTTGGGCCGAAGGGCCTGTTTCCATGCTGTATATCGCTGTGACTCTCAAATCATTGTCAAGGGTGGGTAGCGAGCTAGTCAACATCTTTTCCCAAAGGGAGAGGAGTCTAAAACTAGAGGGCATAAGTTTAAGGTGAGAGGAGAGAGATACAAAAGGGTTCAGATGGGCAATTCTTTCACAAGAGGGCAATGAGTGTTTGGAACAAGCTGCCAGAGGCAGTAATAGAGGCAGGTATAATTTTGTCCTTTAAAAAGTGTTTAGACAGTTACATGGGTAAGGTGGGTATCGAGGGATATGGGCCAAATGTGGGCAGTTGGGACTAGCATGATGGTAAAAACTGGACGGCATGGACAAGTTGGGCCGAAGGGCCTGTTTCCCTGCTGTAAATCTCGAAGGGTCCTCAAAGAGAAGGATTTCATCTCAGCAGGTTGACAGAATTGTCCAACAAGAAAGTGAGGAAGTGTTCGGAAAGATCGGAGATAAATATTTTGGGAGGAGGGGGATTAATACAAGGGGAAGGGGACCTCCTTTAGAGAACTAGCACAGGCCTGTTTCTGTGTCATCAGCTTGTTGGAACTTAATGGGCCAGATTTAGCCTGTTGTTCCATCCTCGGGGGGGGTGGTGGAGGGCGGGGGTGGGGGGGGTGGGGGGTGGGGGGGGGGGGTGGAGGGCGGGGGGGGTGGAGGGCGGGGGGGGGGGTGGAGGGCGGGGGGGCGGGGTGCGGTGCGGAGGGAGGAGGAGGAGAGAATATCCCAAGGTGCGACCTCAGGAACTGAAGCTTGATGGTTGGACTGTCTCCATTAATAAGAAGCTCGATCTGCCCTGTCCACTGCAAATGTCAGGTGAAGGAGTGAGTGTATGTCCCCATGACAACCATGACTAACGACACAGGTCTGCAATCATGGGTAGGCCACGGTCACATGTTCGGCTGGAGTCACGTGTAGGCTGGAGTCACGTGTTACGCTGGAGTCATGTGTAGGGCTGGAGTCCGTGTAGGCTGGAGTCACGTGTTACGCTGGAGTCATGTGTAGGGCTGGAGTCCGTGTAGGCTGGAGTCACGTGTTACGCTGGAGTCATGTGTAGGGCTGGAGTCACGTGTAGGCCAGACCAGGTAGGGTCGGCAGATTTCCTTCCTTAATGGGGACGTTCATGTTCCAGATGGGTGTTTGAGACGATCGATGATAGCTGAGAGATTGCTGCCACTGGGACTAGCTCCCAATACCAGGGGCGTGATGTTACCGGCCATTCACACCACAGTCCCGCTGCAGCGAGGCTGGAGAATTCAGCGCCCAGCCAAGTCTCCGCCCAGTGCAGCGGGATGGGAAAGGTCAACTTAATATGTGGTAGGTCCATTCAAAAGCCTGATGGCAACCGGGAAGAATCTGTTCTTGAGTCGGTTGGTACGCGACCTCAGACTTTTATATCTTTTTTGCGATGGAAGAGAGTGGAAGAGAGAATGTCCGGGGTGTTTGGGGTCCTTAATTATGCTGGCTGCTTTTCCAAGGCAGTGGGAAGTGTAGATGGAGTCAGTGGATGGGAGGCTGGTTTGCGTGATGGACTGGGCTACATTCACAACCCTTTATCGTTCCTTGTGGTCTTGGTCAGAGCAGGAGCCCAGACCATTCCATGTGCAAGCCGCATCTTCATTTTTTTGTTTAAAACCCGCAATCCCTAACATACTTAGAACATTCCCGGGTATGTTATTGGACTAGTGAAGCCCCAGTGGCCCCCCCCCCCCCCCTCAAGATATGAAACTCACATCCCGGATTTGGATTATGAAGCTCTGAAAGCCGAAGGCCATGTTAATGGTTTGGGGGGGGGGGAAAGGCGTATGGGACACTTGCCTTTACCCAACAAGGGGCATACACGCGGTGGGTCGTGCGAGGGCTGCTCTTGAACGTCGCTTCGAGAATTGCCTAGTGCTTCACGTCGTTAGTGTGCGCTTAAACTGGGCCATCTGATGGGCAACACGACAGCTCAGTGACTATCACTGTTTGCTGTGCAGACACAGGGACCCGGGTCGGATCTCCGGCTTGGGTCGGTGTCTGCGGGAGTTTGCACATTCTCCCCGTGTCTGCGTGGGTTTTCTCCGGGTGCTCCGGTTTCCTCCCACACCCGAAAAATGTGCTTTTAGGCTGATTGGTGTTGACAAATTGTCCCTAAATTAGACCCCCCTCAATCTGACACACATAAAATTCTCTAAATTTGCACCCCTTTATTGTGGAGTCCAAGAGAGGTAGACAAAAGTCACAGGGAGAAGAAGGATTGGAATGAGGCGCTCACTGAATGCTAAAATGGCGGCACGGGCTTGTTGGGCCGAAGGGCCTGTTTCCTGTGCTGTGTTGTTCTTTGTATCAGTCGGGGTATAGATTACAAAAGCAGTGAGGTCATGATGGAGTTGTATAGAACTTTGGTGAGGCCACAGCTGGGGTACTGAGTGCCGTTCTGGTCACCACATTATAGGAAGGACATGAACACACTGGAGGGAGATACAGAGGCCGGGGACGGAACATTCAAGTTATAAAGAGAGGTCGGATCGGCTGGGGTTGTTTCCTCTGGAGCGGAGAAGGCTGAGGGGGGGGGGGGGGGGTCGACCTGATCGAGGTGTCCAAGATTATGAGGGACACGGACAGGGTGGGTTGGGAGTGGAAGGGTCAGTAACAGGGGGACAAAGGTTCAAGGGGAGGGGGAGGAGGTTTGGGGGGGACGTGAGGAAAACTCGTTTCACCCAGAGGGTGGTGAGGGTCTGGAATGCGCCGCCTGGGAGGGTGGTGGAGGCCTCACCTCCTTTAAAAAGTACCCGGAGGAGCAGCTGGCACATCGTCACATTCAGGGCTCTGGTAACTGGGATTAGGTGGGAGATCAGGTCTTTCTCAAGTGTCAGTGTAGACTCAATGGGCCAAAGGACCTCTTCTGCACTGCATGATTCTATGATTGGGGGTGGGGGGCGGGGTTGGGGGGTGGCGGGGGAGACGCTGGCGGTGGTGATGAGGGAAGATGGAGGTTAAGGGTCACTGGGCTAATATAATATCCCAGCAGGGCAGGCTAAGGCTGTGGATTTTACAATCTGAAATATACGTCATTGAACGTGGCAACGCAGGTGGGTAAGGTCATCAAGAGGCTCACGGCACGCTTACCTTCATCGGTCGAGACATAGAGTATAAAAATTGGTGGGTCGTGCTGCAGCTGTACAGAACGTTAGTTAGGCCTTGTTTAGAATATTGTGTACAATTCTGGGCGCCTCACTACCAGAGGGATGTGGAGGCTTTGGAGAGGGTACAGAAGAGGTTTACCAGGATGTTACCTGGTCTGGAGGGGATTTGCCATGAGGAGAGGTTGGATAAACTCGGTTTGTTCTCACTGGAATGACAGAGGCTGAGGGGTGCGCCGATAGAGGTTTGTAAGATCGAGGGGCAGGGACAGAGTGGATAGTCAGGTACTTTTTCCTAGGGTAGAAACATCAAGTGCTAGGAGACAGAGGTTTAAGGTGCGTGGAGAGAAGTTTAGAGGAGATGTGCGAGGTAAGTTTTTTTACACAGAGGGTGGTGAATGTCTGGAACTCGCTGCCCGGGGAGGGGGTGGGAGCAGATACGATAGCGGCATTTAATAGGCAACGAGACAAATACGTGAATCGGATGGGAATGGAAGGATACGGACTCCGTTAGGCAGGCATCATGATCGGCGCAGGCTGGGAGGGCTGAATGGCCTGTTCCTGTGCTGGACTGTTCTTGGTCGGGCAGGTCTTGTAGAATTCAGTTCTGCGTGACTCGCCTGTGCCAGGATCGGAGGTAAAATTCCAGCCACAGGCTGGGATTCTCCAGTTCCGCCCTACCCACAGTTTTCCTGTCAGCACGGGAGGGTGACATCAATGGGAATTCCCATTAACAGCGGCGGGAATGGAGAATCCCATCACTAGCCAACAACACGCCACCTCCCCCCGCCCCCCCCACCCCCGCCAGGGGTAGTACATGGCTGGAAGGCCGGAGAATCCCGTCCGTGGGTTCAAATTCCCCGAGCAGCAGCCGGGAGAATTCGAATTCGATTAATAAAATCTGGAATTGTAAGTGATGGCAGCGATGAAAACACCAATCATTATCTTTAAAAACCCCATTCTGGTTCACTCATGTCCCTTTAGGGAAGGGAATCTGCCGTCCTTACCCGGTCTGGCCTACATGTGACTCCAGAGCCACAGCGATGGGGGTGACTCTCAGCTGCCCTCTGAAATGGCCTAACAAACCCCTCAGCTCAAGGGCAGTTAGGGATGGACAACTGATGTTGGGCCTTGTCAGTGACGTATTGGAGAATAACTAAACATAGGCAATAAATGTCCAGAGATGGAGGCTGCAAAATGTGCCAAAAGGCTGAGGGGGAGGTGATGGCCTAGTGGTATAACGGCCAGACTATTAATCCAGAAACTCAGCTGATGTTCTGGGGACCTGGGTTCGAATCCTGGCACGGCAGAGGGTGGAATTTGAATTCAATAAAAAATATCTGGAATTAAGAATCTACTGATGACCCATTGTTGGAAAAACCCATCTGGTTCCCTTTAGGGAGGGAAATCTGCCGTCCTTACCCCGGTCTGGCCTACGTGTGATTCCCGAGCCACAGCGATGCGGTTCTCTCTTAACTGCCGTCTGAAATGGCCAAGCTCAAGGACAACCAGGAATGGGTGACAAACTCTGGCCCAGCCAACGACACCCACGTCCCACAGAGGAATAAAATAATAATACAGCAACACAACAGCTTAGCGATTGAGCTGGAAAAACGTTTTATTCATCAGTTTTCAAACAGCAAGCACAAAGGTATCGGATCCTCAGGGGATGCACACACTCGAGGCTCCGTGCGGAGCCAGTTCAGGAATGAGAGACATTGCGGATGACTGGGAGAGGGGAGGCGGAGCACTGGCTCCGTCATATCCCCCCCTCCTCCTGACAAGTTTGATTTGGAAATGGGATAATTCCACCCCTGTGGGCCATGGTCCACACACACACACACACACCCCGCTTAGCGAAAGCACCCCAAAAAAAAGACTCAAGGCCGGAAGCCGTGAGGGAAGAAATTCCCAGCTGCAGAGCCCGCCATTCCCAAGATTCCAGCAGAAGCCACGGCAGCGGATGTGAGTTGTGGCCCCTTCCCCCCCCCCCCACCACCACCACGTTCTCCTTGTCCCAGAGGGTTTCCTGGGAAGATGCCTCACTCACGGAATCTTCAACTTCTAACCTCTGCAACGACAAAATAAAACCCCGGTTAACAAGGAACAAAAGCAGGCGTTGCAACGTCGGCTGCGACCAGTCTACACCACACCCCCCACCCTCCTCCCCCCACCCTCCCCCCCCCCCACCCCCCCACCCTCCCCCCCCACCCCCCCCATCCTAAATTAGAGCCCCACGTGTTCTCACAGTCTTATCTTCCTGCCACTTCCCCCTCACTGCCTCTTGTTCCACCCCCTTCCCCCGGATGCCCTGCAAAGGACTCACACTCACACTCACTCACACTCACACTCACACTCACACTCACTCACACTCACACTCACACTCACTCACACACACTCACACACACTCACTCACACACACTCACACACACACACACACGCTCACACACACACACACACTCACTCACACAGACACACACACACTCACATACATACACACTCACACACACTCACTCACACACACTCACTCACACACACTCTCACACACACATACACACACGTACACACTCACACACACATGTGCTCACACACACACACAGACACACACACAGACACACACACATGTGCTCACACAGACACACACACACACACACAGACACACACACAGACACACACACACAGACACACACACACACACACAGACACACACACAGACACACACACACAGACACACACACACACGCACCCCAGGATGTTTTCAAAGAATGCGTTCATAGAAGAACAAACATTAGTGCTCAGTAAGAGTGAAATTGCAGAACAAGTGACAGATGGCCCAGAGGGTGGAGTGGGTTTATATCAGGATGGTTAAAATTGGACTTAAAGGGAAAAGGGTCAAGTTGGAGAGGAAGTTCACAGTCTAAATACAATGTTGAACTCAATGTTGAGGCCAATTTTGCTTTACTGTGTTCTCCGATTAACACATTCTGTGCCACTATCAGAATCACTTCCAGTCCTTAACACGGCCATTAACACTTGCATTGTCTCGTGCCCAAGGCATCTTTGTTACAATCTCTCCTAGCTGTCACCCATCACTGATGTTCTACCATGCTTCTTCGCACACTCAAGATCCCCACTCACCCAGCGTGGTGACTAGGAGATTTTCACAGTAACTTCATTGCAGTGTTAATGTAAGCCAACTTGTGACACCTACAAGTAAACTTTACAACTCCTGGTGGGGCAGCACGGTGGCACAGTGATTAGCACTGCTGCCTCACAGCGCCAGGCTCGATTCCAGCCTTGGGTGACTGTCTGTGTGGAGTCTGCACATTCTCCCCATGTCTGCGTGGGTTTCCTCCGGGTGCTCCAGTTTCCTCCCACAGTCTGATAGAAGTGTGGGTTAGGGTGCATTGGCCACACTAAATTCTCCCTCAGTGTACCAGAACAGGCACCGGAGTGTGGCGACTAGGGGATTTTCACAATAACTTCATTGCGGTGTTAATGTAAGCCTTACTTGTGAGACGAATAAATAAACTTTAAAACAAACTAAAACTTAACCTCTCTTTCCCTCAGTGCCAGGGGGTGTAAGGGGGTAAATATGTGGGGTTATGAGAATAGGGCCTGGTTGGGATTGTGGGTGGTGCAGATTCGATGGGCTGGATGGCCTCCTGCACCATAGGGATCCTATGAATTTTAACTAATTTGCATTTATATGGCACCTGACATGATTGAAATCTACCAGCGGAACAGCACAGACCGAGGGTCAAACATGGGACCTCTAGCTCCTGTGCCACACACACTGCGAATGGTTCTGTCACACAAAGGAGGGGGTGGGGGAGGTTCAGTATTTACCTCTTTCTGTGGTGATGGCACTGGTGGAGAACACAAAGGAAAAGAGAGTTGGTTAGCAGCTGCTGCGTACACCGTCCGTACGTAAACATCCCCACCAAACCCCCCCACATCCCAGTGTAGGCTCCAATTCTTATTGGATGTGTGGCACGGTGGTGAGTGCTGCTGCCTCACAGCACCAGGTCACTGTCTGTGCAGGGTCGGCATGTTCTCCCCATGTCTGCGTGGGTTTCCTCCGGGTGCTCCGGTTTCCTCTCACACTCCAAAGATGTGCAGATTAGGTGGATTGGCCATGGTAAATTCTCCCTCAGTGTCAGGGGGATTAGCTGGGGTAAATGCGTGGGGTTAGGGCATAGGACCTGGGTGGGATTGTGGTCAATGCAGACTCGATGGGCCAAATGGTCTCCTTCTGCACTGTAGATTCTATGATTCCCCACCCCCACTTCTCAGTTAGGCCCCCAGGAGCACTATTAGGATGGTTGAAGGGTCAATGGCTGGAATTTTACCATCGCACCCACAGGAGGAACCATGGAAAGGTACGTTGATGTCGGGGGGGATGTTACAATTTCAGGACCAGTGAGGCCGTAAAATCCTGCCCCGTGTCTTCTTGTTTCTACGCTTGGTGCGATGTGCTCCCGTTTCTATCCCACCGCACCTCCCAGGACTCACTCTCCATCAGCGAAGAGAAGCAGCCATAAAGTTACTCAGGTCATTCAGGAGGGTCATCAACACTGGGCATGCTGGGAAGGATGTCTGGTCAACAACACTGGGCATGCTGGGAAGGATGTCTGGTCAACAACACTGGGCATGCTGGGAAGGATGTCTGGTCAACAACACTGGGCATGCTGGGAAGGATGCCCGGTCATCAACACTGGGCATGCTGGGAAGGATGTCTGGTCAACAACACTGGGCATGCTGGGAAGGATGCCTGGTCATCAACACCGAGCATGCTGGGAAGGATGCCTGGTCATCAACACCGAGCATGCTGGGAAGGATGCCTGGTCATCAACACCGAGCATGCTGGGAAGGATGCCTGGTCATCAACACCGAGCATGCTGGGAAGGATGCCTGGTCATCAACACCGAGCATGCTGGGAAGGATGTCTGGTAACACTTTGAATTCACTTTAACACTTAGGATTTGAGGCCCATAACTTTATCAATAGTCCCTATAATCACCTCAGCGTGGCTCAT
This sequence comes from Carcharhinus amblyrhynchos, assembly GCF_965287045.1. Taxonomy (NCBI): domain Eukaryota; kingdom Metazoa; phylum Chordata; class Chondrichthyes; order Carcharhiniformes; family Carcharhinidae; genus Carcharhinus; species Carcharhinus amblyrhynchos. The sequence goes on from NC_137356.1 coordinate 12,552,686, forward strand.
GATATTGACCTCTCAGAGTATGAGCTTCCTGATTGGATATTATGACCTCAATTAGGGGGCTCTAATTCCAAGAAGCCAACCTCCTGGGCCTCGTTGAGGTGATTGCCGTCTCCAATCTCCTCATAGGTCAAGATTTGAGGGACTTACGTGATGATGGTACCGGAACCTCCTGCCCTGCCACCTATAATAGAACAGGAAAGAGAATAGTTAAGCAACCGCAAAGATGAACCTCAATTCAAAATGGCTGACGTACAGGTAAAGCCCCCCCACCCCCCATACCCCACCCAACAACTCCAGTCACCCTCAAGAAATGGGGGTGATGACAGCAGGAAGGACGTGACTGTCAGCTGTTTACTTTTATTGTGAGGTTCAGGACGCAGACCCGAGGCCTACAGCAAGGTAACACACCGGGGTCAAGAGAGCGTGGGCTAACGGAAAGGGAGGTGGCAGCAATCCAACTTAATCACTCATAGTTTGCAGAAAGGGGGGAGGGGGGAGGAGATGGAGAGAGAGAGAGAGAGAGAGAGAGAGATAAAGAGAGATGGAGAGAGAGGGACAAAATGAGGTAGAGAGAGAGAAGAGACAGATAGAGAGAAGAGACAGAGAGAGAAAGAGAGAGGGACAAAGAGAGATAGAGAACAACAGATAGAGAGAGGCAGAAGTAGAGAGAGAGAGAGAGAGAAAGAGGGAGAGAGACAGAGAAAGAAAGAGAGAGAGAGAGAGGGAGAGAGAGAAAGAAACAGAGGGAGAGAGAGACACACACAGAAAGATGGAGAGAGAGGGGGAGAGAGAGAGAGCAATGGATGGAGTGAGTGACAGAGGGAGATGAGACAGTTTCGGGTACGCTGTCCCTCAGAACGTTACGGCAGTGACTGGAATGGAAAATAATCGAAGAATAAAAGGCACAAATCAGGTGAGACCACTTACCCCCTGAAGATGATTTGGTCTCACGGAGGCTGGATTGAGGGGAGGGGAGGGAGAGAACAGAAACATATTTTATAAGGTTTAGTCCACGCTGCGATTGGAAACACGTTAGCTAACCGGCGAGGGGGGACTAGAGAGCAGTCAGGGCTCCCGGCCAGAGCTCTACCCCGTCTGTGACCAACACAGAGACCCCCCCCACCCCAGCACCACCCCCCCCGCGAGAGGCCGACTCTTCCTCTGAGGGTGGGGAGCCGGCGGAAGCTTCTGGAACTTTATCCATGGGACGATTCAGCGGAGAATCGGGGCTCTCCGCACTCGGTTGAACAGCCCAATTGGCCGCCTCCATTGGAAAGTCGGCTCCCACTTTTCCAGAACATTCTTTGCCCCTCTAATCTCACCCCCCCCCACACCCAAACCCCTGCAAGTGGTTGCCCACGATGGTCAGGTACCCGGGATGGGTAGTTTACTGCCCGGGGGTGGGGTCTTGTTGTTACTGGTTTGATCTAGCTGCCCACCCATGAGGGGGAGGAAGCCAACCACCCCCCCCACTCCCCGAACCCCCAAACCCACCCCCATCCCCTCCATCTTGACCTCCTCACTTTCTCACACACCGTGCCAACTGTCCAGGGACTGGAAGGTTAGCTGCTCTCCCTCGTCTGTCAGCCCAAGGGTGCGGAGGGTGGGTGGGGCTGGAGTTTATTGCCCCTGTATCGCCACGTTGGTGGGGATACCCATTCCAACTCCAACCGTAAAGAGCTCCGAGGTCTCACGGTAGAGATGGTTTGTCTGCTAAACTGTCCAGTTATGGGGAAGGATGTATTTACTCTGGAGGGGGTGCGGAGGAGATTCACCGGGACACTGCCTGCGATGGAATAGTTAAATTGTGAAGAGAGGTTGGGTAGGTTTGGGTTGTTTTCATTGGAGCGGAGAAGACTGAGGGGCGGTGTGTGTGTGTGTGGGGGGGGGGTGTGTGGGGGGGAGGGTGGGGGGGGGGTGGTTTGCGGTGGGGGAGGTGACCTGATTGAGGGGTACAGGATTATGAGGGGCATGGACAGAGTGGATAAGGAGTTGCCCTGAGTTGAAGGGTCAGTAATGAGGGGACATAGGTTCAAGGTGGGGAATTTGAGGGAAACCCTTTTGACCCAGAGGGTGGTGAGGGTCTGGAATGCGCTGCCTGGGAGGGGGGCCTCACATCCTGTAGAAAGTACCTCAATGAGCTCTTGGCACATCATCACATTCAGGGCTCTGGGCCGAGCGCTGGTAAAGGGGATTAGGGGGAGAGTTCAGGTGCTTCTCGTGTGTGGGTACAGACTCAATGGGCCGAATGGCCTCTCCTGCACTGCAGGGATTCTATTCTAATTGAGGAGTAACAAAATGATGATGGGGCCTAGACAGGGTGGGCAGGGAAACCTTATTTCCCGCCTAGCTGAGGAGGTCAGTTACTGCGGGGGTGGGGTGTCGGGGGCACAGATTGCGGGAAAGTGATAGAGAAATGAGTGGGGGGGAAACATGAGGGAAGGTTTCTCAGCCAGACAGCGATGGGCATCGGGAATTCGCTGCCTCAGTGAAGAAGGTTCCTGGATGAGTATCTGAACCTGCGAGGGATTGGTTGCTGGGGGTTAAAATGAGCTGCTAGTTTCTCTAATTGGGCCGGTGCACACACGATGGGCAGAATGGCCTCCCTGTGCGCCGTAACCTTTCCAAGGTTCTAACCGCTGGACGTGGATCGTTCCGTCTTCCCCGTCAACCAGCCACGGAATCGCAGTCTGGGATAGAACTCAGACTTACTCCCGGTTTCCGCAGTCCAGGAGGGCTCTGTACTTCTGGATCTCGCCCTCCAGCCTCATCTTCTCGTTCAGCAGCGCCTCGTACTCCTGGGTCTGTATCTTCAGGCTGTCGATGAGACCGGCCAGCTCCCCTTCCAGTCTCCCGACGTCATTGAGCAGTCTCTGCAGCTCATCGGCGTATCTGAGCTCCGTATTATCCAGACTGTTCTGCAGAGCGGCTATCTGTGGAGTCAAAGGAAACACCCAGAGAGGGTTCGGTCAGGCTGACACAATGCCCTGTAATAAACCTTCAGAGGCAGAGATCCCTTCACCAAAATCCCGGGTTAAAGTCCAACATATGGAATCACGAGCTTTCGGAGCACTGCTCCTTCCTCGGGTGAGTGGAGACTTGGCAGAAGCGTTCCCAAAGCTCGTGACTCCAAACAAACCTGTTGGACTTTAACCTGTGAGACTTCTTGCTGTGGCCCACCCCAGTCCAACACCGGCATCTCCCACCCCAAAAATCCCTTCATATACAAACTCTCACACCAGTACTCAGGGTGCTCGTGGTCAGCAGCCTATCTCCAGGAGGAACTGTCACTCCCGGTTAAGTACAAGACAAAGACTTGGCCCACCAATTGGATCCTTAATCAGAGACTCCATTCTCCAATAGGCCAACCTCAATGGCCTGACTGAAGTCATTACAAACCCACCCCGAGCCATGTCTGGATAAACCCCACGCTCCGATGAGAGGGGGCTGCGAGTTGCCAAAGCTTACTTACAGTGCCGTTGAGGGAGTTATATTCAGCCTCGAGGGTCAGCAGTTGCTGTCGCAGTCCGGCCTGTTCTGTTTTACCTGCGGCGAGCGCTTGGGTGTTCTGTGTGACTTGAGTGGTTTGTATCTGCACCTGAGACACAGAGAGAGAAAGAGAGAGAGAGAGAGAGAGGGGGGTTTACATTATCCACAATTAAGTTTACTTTATTTGTTAGTGTCACAAGTAGGCTTACATTAACACTGCAATGAATGTGAAAATCCCCTAGACACCACACTCTGGTGTCTGTTCGGGTACACTGAGGGAGCAATTTAGCATGGCCAATCCACCCTAACCTGCACATCTTTGGACACTAAGGGGCAATTTAGCATGGCCAATCCACCTAACTTTCACATATTTGGACTGTGAGAGGAAACCGAAGCACCCAGAAGAAACCCACGCAGACATGGGGAGAATGTGCAGACTCCACACAGACAGTGACCCAAGCCGGGAATCGAACCTGCATTCCTAGTGCGGTGAGGAAGCAATGTTAACCACTGGGCTTCTCCAGGTTTGTCCGCAGTGGGAGCGAGAATGGAAAATTAGACTATCCAGCCAAAATTCCTTTGCCTTTATTAAGGTAAACCCAGATTAATAACTCAGACACTGAGCTCGATGTGAGGGTGTGAGTTGTAGGCACTGAGCTCGATGTGAGGGTGTGAGCTGTAGACACTGAGCTCGATGTGAGGGTGTGAGCTGTAGACACTGAGCTCGATGTGAGGGTGTGAGCTGTAGACACTGAGCTCGATGTGAGGGTGTGAGCTGTAGACACTGAGCTCGATGTGAGGGTGTGAGCTGTAGGCACTGAGCTCGATGTGAGGGTGTGAGCTGTAGGCACTGAGCTCGATGTGAGGGTGTGAGCTGTAGGCACTGAGCTCGATGTGAGGGTGTGAGCTGTAGGCACTGAGCTCGATGTGAGGGTGTGAGCTGTAGACTCTGAGCTCGATGTGAGGGTGTGAGCTGTAGACACTGAGCTCGATGTGAGGGTGTGAGTTGTAGACACTGAGCTCGATGTGAGGGTGTGAGCTGTAGACACTGAGCTCGATGTGAGGGTGTGAGCTGTAGACACTGAGCTCGATGTGAGGGTGTGAGCTGTAGGCACTGAGCTCGATATGAGGGTGTGAGCTGTAGACACTGAGCTCGATGTGAGGGTGTGAGCTGTAGACACTGAGCTCGATGTGACGGTGTGAGCTGTAGACTGAGCTCGATGTGAGGGTGTGAGCTGTAGACACTGAGCTCGATGTGAGGGTGTGAGTTGTAGACACTGAGCTCGATGTGAGGGTGTGAGTTGTAGACACTGAGCTCGATGTGAGGGTGTGAGTTGTAGACACTGAGCTCGATGTGAGGGTGTGAGTTGTAGACACTGAGCTCGATGTGAGGGTGTGAGCTGTAGACACTGAGCTCGATGTGAGGGTGTGAGCTGTAGACACTGAGCTCGATGTGAGGGTGTGAGCTGTAGACACTGAGCTCGATGTGAGGGTGTGAGTTGTAGACACTGAGCTCGATGTGAGGGTGTGAGCTGTAGACACTGAGCTCGATGTGAGGGTGTGAGTTGTAGACACTGAGCTCGATGTGAGGGTGTGAGCTGTAGACTGAGCTCGATGTGAGGGTGTGAGCTGTAGACACTGAGCTCGATGTGAGGGTGTGAGCTGTAGACACTGAGCTCGATGTGAGGGTGTGAGCTGTAGACACTGAGCTCGATGTGAGGGTGTGAGCTGTAGACACTGAGCTCGATGTGAGGGTGTGAGCTGTAGACACTGAGCTCGATGTGAGGGTGTGAGTTGTAGACACTGAGCTCGATGTGAGGGTGTGAGTTGTAGACACTGAGCTCGATGTGAGGGTGTGAGTTGTAGACACTGAGCTCGATGTGAGGGTGTGAGTTGTAGACACTGAGCTCGATGTGAGGGTGTGAGCTGTAGACACTGAGCTCGATGTGAGGGTGTGAGTTGTAGACACTGAGCTCGATGTGAGGGTGTGAGCTGTAGACACTGAGCTCGATGTGAGGGTGTGAGTTGTAGACACTGAGCTCGATGTGAGGGTGTGAGTTGTAGACACTGAGCTCGATGTGAGGGTGTGAGTTGTAGACACTGAGCTCGATGTGAGGGTGTGAGCTGTAGACACTGAGCTCGATGTGAGGGTGTGAGTTGTAGACACTGAGCTCGATGTGAGGGTGTGAGCTGTAGACACTGAGCTCGATGTGAGGGTGTGAGCTGTAGACACTGAGCTCGATGTGAGGGTGTGAGCTGTAGACACTGAGCTCGATGTGAGGGTGTGAGCTGTAGACACTGAGCTCGATGTGAGGGTGTGAGCTGTAGACACTGAGCTCGATGTGAGGGTGTGAGTTGTAGACACTGAGCTCGATGTGAGGGTGTGAGTTGTAGACACTGAGCTCGATGTGAGGGTGTGAGTTGTAGACACTGAGCTCGATGTGAGGGTGTGAGCTGTAGACACTGAGCTCGATGTGAGGGTGTGAGTTGTAGACACTGAGCTCGATGTGAGGGTGTGAGTTGTAGACACTGAGCTCGATGTGAGGGTGTGAGTTGTAGACACTGAGCTCGATGTGAGGGTGTGAGTTGTAGACACTGAGCTCGATGTGAGGGTGTGAGCTGTAGACACTGAGCTCGATGTGAGGGTGTGAGCTGTAGACACTGAGCTCGATGTGAGGGTGTGAGTTGTAGACACTGAGCTCGATGTGAGGGTGTGAGCTGCCGGCACTGAGCTCGATGTGAGGGTGTGAGCTGTAGACACTGAGCTCGATGTGAGGGTGTGAGTTGTAGACACTGAGCTCGATGTGAGGGTGTGAGTTGTAGACACTGAGCTCGATGTGAGGGTGTGAGTTGTAGACACTGAGCTCGATGTGAGGGTGTGAGCTGTAGACACTGAGGTCGATGTGAGGGTGTGAGTTGTAGACACTGAGCTCGATGTGAGGGTGTGAGCTGTAGACACTGATCTCGATGTGAGGGTGTGAGCTGTAGGCACTGAGCTCGATGTGAGGGTGTGAGTTGTAGACACTGAGCTCGATGTGAGGGTGTGAGTTGTAGACACTGAGCTCGATGTGAGGGTGTGAGTTGTAGACACTGAGCTCGATGTGAGGGTGTGAGTTGTAGACACTGAGCTCGATGTGAGGGTGTGAGCTGTAGACACTGAGCTCGATGTGAGGGTGTGAGCTGCCGGCACTGAGCTCGATGTGAGGGTGTGAGCTGTAGACACTGAGCTCGATGTGAGGGTGTGAGCTGTAGACACTGAGCTCGATGTGAGGGTGTGAGTTGTAGACACTGAGCTCGATGTGAGGGTGTGAGCTGTAGACACTGAGCTCGATGTGAGGGTGTGAGTTGTAGACACTGAGCTCGATGTGAGGGTGTGAGCTGTAGACACTGAGCTCGATGTGAGGGTGTGAGCTGCCGGCACTGAGCTCGATGTGAGGGTGTGAGCTGTAGACACTGAGCTCGATGTGAGGGTGTGAGTTGTAGGCACTGAGCTCGATGTGAGGGTGTGAGCTGTAGACACTGAGCTCGATGTGAGGGTGTGAGCTGTAGACACTGAGCTCGATGTGAGGGTGTGAGCTGTAGACACTGAGCTCGATGTGAGGGTGTGAGCTGTAGACACTGAGCTCGATGTGAGGGTGTGAGCTGTAGACACTGAGCTCGATGTGAGGGTGTGAGCTGCCGGCACTGAGCTCGATGTGAGGGTGTGAGCTGTAGACACTGAGCTCGATGTGAGGGTGTGAGTTGTAGACACTGAGCTCGATGTGAGGGTGTGAGTTGTAGACACTGAGCTCGATGTGAGGGTGTGAGTTGTAGACACTGAGCTCGATGTGAGGGTGTGAGCTGTAGACACTGAGCTCGATGTGAGGGTGTGAGCTGTAGACACTGAGCTCGATGTGAGGGTGTGAGCTGTAGACACTGAGCTCGATGTGAGGGTGTGAGCTGTAGGCACTGAGCTCGATGTGAGGGTGTGAGTTGTAGACACTGAGCTCGATGTGAGGGTGTGAGTTGTAGACACTGAGCTCGATGTGAGGGTGTGAGCTGTAGACACTGAGCTCGATGTGAGGGTGTGAGTTGTAGACACTGAGCTCGATGTGAGGGTGTGAGCTGTAGGCACTGAGCTCGATGTGAGGGTGTGAGTTGTAGACACTGAGCTCGATGTGAGGGTGTGAGTTGTAGACACTGAGCTCGATGTGAGGGTGTGAGCTGTAGACACTGAGCTCGATGTGAGGGTGTGAGCTGTAGACACTGAGCTCGATGTGAGGGTGTGAGCTGTAGACTGAGCTCGATGTGAGGGTGTGAGTTGTAGACACTGAGCTCGATGTGAGGGTGTGAGCTGTAGACACTGAGCTCGATGTGAGGGTGTGAGTTGTAGACACTGAGCTCGATGTGAGGGTGTGAGCTGTAGACACTGAGCTCGATGTGAGGGTGTGAGCTGTAGGCACTGAGCTCGATGTGAGGGTGTGAGCTGTAGACACTGAGCTCGATGTGAGGGTGTGAGTTGTAGACACTGAGGTCGATGTGAGGGCGCGCGCTGCCGGCACTGAGGTCAATCCTACCTGCTGGTTGTACCAGGTGTCCAGCTCTCTTTGGTTGTCCTCCGTCATCTTGGCGTAGGCGTCACGCATTTGCTTCAAGGCCTCAGCCAGGTCAACGGAGGGAGCTGCGTCCACCTCCACCTGGATGTCCTGGGTCTTCTGCTGTCGCAACAGCCTCAGTTCCTGAAAGGAGAACCCAAAGGTTAGGTTGGCACAGGTGAGTCAGCTGGTGCCACAGGATGATGTGATCTTACCTGTCCAATACTGGACGCTGGGCACAGGGAGGGGTTTGAAAGGTGGACACAAAGGGACAGAGGAAGGATAAACGTACAGGCCGAGAAGGAGATGATAGAACCAGATGGAGGAAAAAGGCATAAAATAAAGGAGAAAGATACAAAACAGAGAGCAGGAGGCACAGAAAGGGAGGTACAGAGAGAGAGAGCAAAAACAGAGGGAGATACAGAGGGAGACGCACAAAAAGAGAGACGCACAGAGAGAGAGAGAGAAAAACACAGAGAGAGAGAAAAACAGAGACACACACGCACGTATAGAGAGACAAGCGGAGAGAAGCACAGAGAGAGACGCACAGAGAGAGATGCACGGAGAGAGACGCACGGAGAGAGACGCACAGAGAGAGACGCACAGAGAGAGACGCACAGAGAGAGACGCACGGAGAGAGACGCACGGAGAGAGATGCACGGAGAGAGATGCACAGAGAGAGATGCACAGAGAGAGATGCACAGAGAGAGATGCACAGAAAGAGATGCACAGAGAGAGACGCACAGAGAGAGACGCACAGAGATACACACACATATAGAGAGACGAACAGAGGGAAACACAGAGGAAGACGCACAAAAAGAGAGACGCAGAGAGAGAGAGAAAAACACGGAGAGAGAAAAACAGAGACACACGCACGTATAGAGAGACGCACAGACAGAGACACAGAGAGAGACGCACAGAGAGAGACACAGAGAGAGAGAGAAAAACAGAGACACAGACACACATACAGAGAGAAGAACAGAGAGAAGCACACAGAGAGACGGACAGAGACACACACACACACACACACACACAGAGTAACACAGAGAGAGACACACACATAGAGACTGACAAAGAGAGGGAGATGCACAGAGAGAGAGAAAGAGACACAAAGAGAAGGAGAGGCATGGGGTGGGATTTTCTGGCCTCTTGGTGTTTCTTGGTGTTGCACTGTTCCCATATGTACATGTGCTTGTGTGTGTCCCACCCCCACTCCCCCCCCCAAAGCAGCCCACCTCAGCATGGTTCTTCTTCAGGAAGGCAATCTCGTCCTCCAGGCCAGCGATGTCTCGGGCCAGGTCACCCTGTAGCTGCAGATATGTGTCCTTGAGTTGGTGCAGCCCGTTAATGTCAGCCTCCACCGACTGCCTCAGCATCAGTTCCGACTCCCACCTGGAGCAAGAAGAGCAAACAACCGTCATCACAGGACGTCGTTCCAGAGGGAAAAAAACAATGGGTGGGTGGAATGATTCCAGAAACTGATTAAAGCTGGGATACTCCGGCAGCACTCACCCAAAGGCTACAAATTCCCACCTGAGGATAACAAATCTTTACATGGTCCATTGAGTTTTCTGCTCCATCCCTATGATTCCTGCTCCGATTCTCACAGAGATTCCCGCTATGATTCCTGCTACGCTTCTGGCTGAGATTCCCGTTATAATATTTGCGGAGAATCCCGCTCCAATACTCGCAGAGATTCCCGCTACAATTCCACTACGATAGACACAGTGATTCCCATTACAATTCCTGCAGAGATTCCTGCTACGATTCCCGGTCTGAGTGTTATTTTGGGTGTGACCAGCCCAGCCGTCTGATCAGTTTCCCCGCACTCGGCCATTTTTCGGGAGGGGCGGGTCTTGCGCTGGTCCTGAGGGGGCAGGGCCTAAATGCGCTGGCTTCATTGAGATAGCGCCAACTGAAAGTGAAATTGAGGACCCCCCTTCCCACAGACACTGGGGGCTATTCCCCCATGTGGAGGCATCCTTCCCCATACCCCGTCCCCAACATGGATTGTCAGCACTGGGGCAATGGGACCCTCACACGACACCCACTTCATGTCGCCATTGTCGACCCCTTTCAGGCCCCACCCCTTTCAGGCCCCACCCCTCTCAGGCCCTGCCCCTTTCAGGCCCCACCCCTTTCAGGCCCCACCCCTCTCAGGCCCCGCCCCTTTCTGGCCCCACTCCTTTCAGGCCCCACCCTTTTCAGGCCTCATCCATCCCTCCTGAGGCTCCGCCTCCCTCTGGCCCTACCCACCCCTCCACAGGCCCCACCCCCTCTGGTCCCACCCCACCTGGCCCGATCCCACCCCCCCCTGGCCCCAAACCCTCCCCCCCCTCCCTCCGGGGAGTGCCATGGTGCCAGTTGGCACTGCCAGATGGGCATGGCCCAGGCACGTCCCTGATCTGTTGTGGGGGGGGGGGGGGGGGCCTCAGTGGCCTCTAACCACCACCCCTCCCCCCCTCCTCCCCGGCCTGGCCATCAGGCCTCGTGTCCATTTGGGTTTGAGTAGTGATTCTCGCCGGGTTATCTCCACGCCTGGGGAAATGGGGGCGTGGGGTTGGGGTGGGTCAGAGAATCTGCCTCAGATGATCTGGGCATATTTAAATGCCAATCCCACGGTGCGGGATCCGGATTACACCCAGGAGCGGTGGATTCCAGCGGGGTCTGGCGCCAGCGCTGAACCGGTTAGACCCCCCCCCAACGATTCTCCGACCCTGCGTGGCCCTCAATGCGACCTGTGCCGAGCGAGGCACAGCCGGGATCGCGGTCAATGAATTGTACACGGTCCCTTCCATCCAACCACGGCAAGGGGAGAGATCCCGGGATGGGTGGCTGGAAGGCGAGAAGGAATCTTCCTATAAAACCATTTCCTCGCCCGTCCCTAATTGCCCGGGATTGTCGCTTGGGCATTTTCGGAGGGGCAGCCAAGAGTCGAGCTGTGAGACCAGACCGGGTCAGGACGATGTTCGTAAGACCATAAAACAGAGGAGCAGAATTAGGCCACTCGGCCCATCGAGTCTGCTCCACCATTCAATCATGGCTGGTATTTTTCTCATCCCCCACTCTCCTGCCTTTTCCCCATAACCCCTTATTGATCAAGGAATTATCTCTGCCTTATAGACACTCAATGACCTGAACTCTGTGGCAATGAATTCCACACCTTCACCACCCTCTGGCTGAAGAAATTCCTTCTCCGTATAATCTCACGGACATTATTGATCAGACAATTTCTCAGTTCCCACCAGTTGCCGTGGTGGGATTTGAACCCGCGTCGCTTGCACCCCACCCCCCCAGAGTGTTAACCTCGGGCGTCTGAGATACCTCCCCCCCCGCCACCCCCAAGCCACCCATCTACTCCCCCCCCCCCCCCCAAGCCCCCACACCAAGCTCACTTGTTCTTGAAGTCTTCAGCTGCCAGTTTTGCATTGTCAACCTCCAGGGCAATGCGGGAGTTCGTCATGATGGCATCGAGAATCTGAGAAACATTGAAAAGGGGCAAATGAGGAGGGCGCAGGAGGGCGACGCCGAGTCCAGCAACACTGCATTGATATAGCGCCCGAAACAGGCTAAAACATCCCAATGTGCTTCACTGGAGCATAATCAATGCTAGGTGGTGGTTGGAGCAAAGAGTGACACACTCACTCACACACTCACTCACACTCTCACACTCACTCACACACTCACTCACACTCACTCTCACTCACACACTCACTCACACTCTCACACTCACTCACTCTCACTCACACACTCACTCACACTCTCACACTCACACGCACACACTCACACTCACTCTCTATCACACACTCACTCACACACTCACACTCACTCTCACTCACACACTCACTCACACTCTCACACTCACACACACACACACTCACACGCACACACTCACACTCACTCTCTCTCACACACACACACACACACTCACACACTCTCTCTCACACACACACTCACACACACACTCACTCTCTCTCACACACTCACACACACACTCACTCTCTCTCACACACTCACACACACACTCACTCTCTCTCACACACACACTCACACGCACACACTCACACTCACTTTCTCTCACACACACACTCACACACACATACTCACACACTCTCACACACCCTCACAAATACATCCACTCACTCTCACACACACACTCACTCACACTCCTCACACATTCACACACACACTCACACTCACACACACTCACACACTCACTCTCTCTCTCACACTCACACACACACACTTACACACACACACACCGGGCCATTGCTCAGACACATTGGGGCCTGACATCTTTTACAGGATGTGGGTATGCCGGCGTTGGACTGGCGTAAATCTTTTACAGGCGCAGGAACAGAAACTGTCCCTCACACCACCCCCCCCACCCCACCCCCACCCAGTTCACAACATGGAATTTCTCCAGGGTTGTTATCACCTCCCCCAATCCCCACCCCTCCCCCTGCGGCCAATCCTCCTCTCCACCCCCTCCCTCCCTCCCTCCCTCCCTCCCTCCCCCACAGGCAGCAAACCCTGCCTTCGTCCTGTGACACCTCAGCAAACATTATGCAAAAAAAAAAGACCGGTTTAAAACCCAATCGCGAGTCTGCCAGAGGAGAGGGTGGGGGTGAGGGTGAGGGGGAGGGGGAGGGGGAGGGGGCTGACAGACACCTGAGAGGTTGGACCGTGTCGAAGAAGTTGCTCCTTCCCCGTTTGCTCGCGAGAGAATTTCCGAAGGTGAAGCTTAAAGTCTGATTATTAGTGTCACAAGTCAGGCTTAACATTAACACTGCAATGGAGTTACTGTGAAAATCCCCTAGTCGCCACACTCCTGTTCGGGTACAGTGAGGGAGAATTTAGCAGCGAGTACTCCGGAGGAGACCCACTCAGACACGGGGAGGAGGTGCAGACTCCGCACAGGCAGTGACCCGAGGCCGGGAATCGCGGTAAAGTGATAGTAGACACGTGTGGGGACTGACCAGGGTGAGGTGTGTGTGTGTGGGGGAGGTGGGGATGCAAACGGGGAAGGAGCAGCTCCCCTCTTACCTGCTGCTGCAGGGGTCTGACTGTCTTATCGTACACAGACCAGTCGAACCCCTCAATGGTGCGGTTGGCCCCGAAATTCTGAATCTCGATTTCCAGGGCCTTGTTCGAGTCCTCCAGCGACTTCACCTGCTCCAGGTAGGCCGCCAGCCGATTGTTGAGGTTTTGCATGGCATTTTTCTCGTTGGTAGCCAAAGCTGCGCCGCCCATTAACAGGCCGCTGTGGCTGCTAAAACTGGCCGACCCCAGGCCCGGCATGTAACTCTGACTGGACCGGACGGTGTAGGTAGATACACCCCTGCCCCCTCGGAGGCTGGCCGAGCTCGAGGCGGCCGTGCGGGGGGACAGACTGACCATACTCCGCGAGGACATACTCCTGGTCTTGAATCCGCCGCCGAAAGACATTGCCAAGGTGGGGGGAGTTGGCGAAGACTCTAACGGGCTGGCACAGGGACGACGAGGAAGGCTCGGAGAAGCGAGGGTGGGGATCCGGGAGCCCAGGGCGTCCCTATTTATCCCGGTCAGTGAGAAGGGGATGGGTTGGGGGGGGGGTGGGGGGTGGGGGCATGGTCTGGTGAGGCAAACCACGCCCTCGGAGACCTGACTGGGTGAAGGTAAGGCAAAGGGGCGGAGATGGGGATGGGATCGGAACAGGGGTTGTTCTGTTAGGGAGGCAGGTTGTGGGTGGAGGGCTCTGCGTCCTGGCTGGGAAAGGGGGCGGAGGGGATAGATTCTCATCCAACCTCCAGATCGTGGATAGAAATTGGCGGGGGGGGGGTGGGGGGGGGCTTCCACTTTTGGCCATTTCTGTACAGAACGTTCGCCACTATAGGATATTTAAACAAAGATCGGGTCCCCTTTTCCTCCGGCTGCTCCGGTTTCCACCCACAGTCCGGGAGACCTGCTGGTTAGGGTGCTAAATTCTCCCTCAGTGTTCCCGACTCGGGGACTTTCACAGTAACTTCACTGCGGTGTTAATGTAAGCCTGCTTGCCACCAATAAATAAGCTTTAAACTTCAACTTCGAAAGTCCTCGTTATTAATATGGTTTGCATTAACACTGCAATGAAGTTACTGTGAAAATCCACTCGTCGCCCCACTTCGGCCCCTGTGTGGGTGGCACAGTGGTTAGCACCGCTGCTTCACAGCACCGGGGACACCGGTTCGATTCCGGCTTGGGTCACTGTCTGTGTGGAGTCAGCATGTTCTCCCCATGTCCGCGTGGGTTTCCCCGGTGCCTGATTTCCTCCCACACTCCAAAGACTGTGCAGGCTAGGTTGCATTGGCCTGTGCTAAGTCTCCCGCAGTGTAGGCCCGAACTGAATCATGAGAATTCTACAGCGAAGAAAGAGG